>NC_143169.1:5599250-5909625 GCF_047325235.1 Durio zibethinus | reverse complement strand
ATCCTTTTGATTATGAATCATATGAAACTTGTGAATCATGTTTGCTTGAAAAGATAACCAAATCACCTTTTACTAAAAAAGCAAAAAAAGCTAGTGTGATTTTTGGATTAATACATTCAAATGTATGTGGCCCAATAAACATAAATACTAGAGGAGAATGCTCCTATTTTATTACATTCACTGATGTTCATATAAGATATGGTTATGTGCATTTAATGAAACACAAGTTTGAATCTCCTATTTCATTACATTCACTGATGTTCATACAAGATATGGTTATGTGTATTTAATGAAACACAAGTTTAAATCCTTTGAAAAGTTTAAAGAATTTAGAATGGAGGTTGAAAAGAAAACTAGTAAAAGTATCATGAAACTTAGATCTAATCGTGTTAGTGAATACTTAAGCCATGATTTTCTAGATTATCTAAAAAAGAATAGGATTCTCTCACAATGGATTCCACCTAGAACACCATAACATAATAGAGTTTTTGATGGGAGAAATAGAACCTTGTTGGACATGGTTCAATCTATGACGAGCAATTCAAATCTTCCTATATCCTTTTGGGATTATGCATTTAAAATAGCCACTTATCTTTTAAATATAGTTCCATCTAAATCTGTGACAAGACATCATATGAGATTTGGAAAGGTTAAAGACCTAACTTGTCACATATAAGAATTAGGGGATGTGATGCTTATGTGAAGCACATATAAGTCGACAAGCTTGAAGCTACATCAGTTTGGTGTAAATTTGTGAAATATCCAAAAGAAACTATTGGATATTATTTCTACAATTCTGAGGAACAAATGGTATTTGTTTCTAGTCATGCTATCTTCCTAGAAAAAAATTTATCTTTTAAAAGAATAGTGGGAGTAAAGTAAAACTTTAAGAAATTTAAGAAATACAAATTCAAATAATAATGGAACTTGAACCAATGGCTAAGGCATTAGATGCGCAGCTGAAAGCTCAAAGTTTATAAGAACTCCATAGGTTAAGTAGGACATGGTAAGCTCCTAAGAGATAGGAATTTCTCATGGACAAGGATGAGTTGATCATAGATGATGATCCTATTACCTATCAAGAAGTAATGTTGGACATTGATTCTAAGAAATGGCATTAAGTGATGAAATCCAAAATGGGATCCATGTATGCAAACCAATTATAGACTTTGGTAGAATCACCTGAACAAACAAAACCTAAAAGTGCAAGTTGGTTTTCAAGAAGAAAACAAACATGGATGGCAATGTACAAACATAAAAGGCCAGGCTAGTTGCAAAAGGTTATAATAAGAAAATAAAAAGTTGATTTTGATGAAATATTTTCACTAGTAACCATGTTAAAATCCATTAGGATTTTGCTTGCTATTGTCACATACCATGACTATGAGATATGGCAAATGGATGTCAAAATGGCATTTCTTAATGGGAGTTTGCAAGAGAATGTGTACATGACACAATTTGAAAGTTTTGAATACAAAAAAATGTTGACATGGTGTGTAAACTTCAAAGGTCTATTTATGAACTTAAGTAAGCATTAATGAGTTAGAATATACGTTTTGATGAAACAATTATAGAATCTGGATTTATAAAAAACATTGATGAACCTTGTTTGTACAAGAAACGAGTGAAAGTGCAATTATTTTCATAGTGCTATATATGGATGACATATTGTTTATAGGAAATGATATACCTATGCTACAATCTACCAAGATTTGGTTATCTAAGAAGTTCTCCATAAAAGATTTGGGAAAAGCAACATATGTGCTTGGCATAAGGATCTATAGAGATAGATCAAAGAATTTGCTTGGTCTTCCATAATTCGGATACATAGATGAAGTGTTAAAAAGGTTTAGCATGAAAAAATCCAAAAAGGGATTCTTGCCCATGTCACATGGCATAAATCTTTCTAATAACATGTTTTCTGAGGCATAAATTGAGAAAGATAGCATGAATAAGGTTTCATAAGCTTTGGCAATTAGATTTATTATCTATGTAATGCTATGCACAAGGCTTAATATTTATTACACTTTAAGCATAATAAGTAGATATCAAGCAAATCCTGGTGAATGTTATTAGAAGGTCATGAAAACAATCTTTAAGTACTTGAGAAAAACTACGGATATGCTTTTTGTCTATGGTGGAATTGAACTCCTTGTTAAGGGCTATTATGATGCAAGCCATGCAATATGACAAAGATGATAATAAGTCTCAAAGTGGCTATATTTTTACTCTAAATGGTGGACTAGTGAGTTGGAAAAGTTTTAAACACAATTCAACTACAAAACTCTGCCACCAAAGTAGAATACATCTTTGTATCTGAGGCTGCGAAAGAGGCTGTTTGGATCAAGAAGTTCGTAATTGAACTGAACATTGTTTGTAGCATTGTTGATTAGATAATAGTCTGTTGTGACAACAATAGACTATTGCTCAAGCTAAGGAACTAAGGTCTCATCAAAGATTTAAACATGTATTAAAGCGATATCATCTCATTAGACACTTTGTTTTTAGAGGTGATGTTAAAATTGAATGAGTACCTACTGAGGATAACATTACTCATCTTTTTACTAAAGTTATATCCCAATATAAACATGATAAGCAGTAGTCAAATATGGTATTAAATACATGAATGATTGGTTTTAGTACAAGTGGGAAATTTTTGGTAATTGCCTTTACGCCCAATCATATTTTGGCTAAGATGTTGTCACATTTATAGCACTTTGATATTTGATATCTTATAAAGGTCATAGTTCTTTATCATTGAGCTTGTATACATATATTTCAATATTAATGCTTACATCATCAGAATACAAATAAAGCTTTGTAAGGGAATTACAATGAGATTATAATTATAAGATCATCATTTCATAAAAGCTATATGTTCCAAAATTGTTCATAGTCGATCTTTATCAATAAGAGGATATTGACAAAAGTTGTTGAAACTAGCACATAGTTATGCTCTTGCTTATGAAGCAAGCAACTGATCTCATAGATTAAAGTTTGGGTAAACTTGAGCTAACATGTGAGTGCTTGTTACAAGAAAAAATTTATTGAACATGACCTAATATAAAAATGCTATATGGTAGTTCACATAATATTTATAGCTACATTCTCATATGATGGTTATATAAATGATTCTTTGACTTGAGATTACTTATGATCTTATATGATGAATATTATACTTTGGCTTAACTCATGATTCCGATTGAGTATTGTTGGATATAACATGAGGCATATGAAGGTGTATGAAGTAATCAAGATGAGATTCATCACCTTGTGTGATCAAGAAAGTATCTCAACTAATCTGGATTGAATTAACTTTAAAATTCTTTGACCAAAGTGAAATAAGATTTTAGTAAGATTTTAGAATTGTTTTAAAACTTATTTATGAGTTAATGTTAAGGAAAAGACTTAACATGGTTGAATAGGATAGAGTAGACACTAAACTATACTCAATGTTCAAACTAAGATACTATGTGATTAAAGGATATTAATTATACACAAAAACCATTCAAGGATAGATTATTATGCCATATTGACTTTTCTTTAGCAATTGAGGGTTATGACGATAAAGCTAGCATTGATCATAATCTATAAACATAAGATTGGCTAATTGGAGAATTGTTGATGAAGATAAAAACTTGTTTCATCGATAGCAAAATACTAAGGGTTACAATGTTTTTGTTTATTGCCAACATGCTAAAAAACCAATGGGTCGTACACAATAGGTCAATTGTGAAAAATTAAAATTAGGATAAATTAAGTTGGACTTAATTTGATTTTGGTATAACTAAAAGGAAAGGAAATAAAAACAAGAGAAAGAGTTTCCCTTGTTTTGTTCATTTGGCTAGTATAAGGATAATAGTGAAAATTTGTATTCTAAGTATTAAACCCAATTTTGCCAAATGCATCCCCTACAAAAAGAATATCAAGCTGCCCCCTCTTATTAATCAAGTGATAAGAAAAAAAAGATTCACTCAAGAAAATGCAAGAGGTCTTGCAAACACTTACTAGCTATAGTGTGGCTTTGAGTTCTACCAAACATTAGAAAATGTTTTTTCATAAGAATTCATGTGGACCACCATTAAAGGCTGAAAACTTATGTAGCTTTTTGGCTTGGAATCTATTTGGAAGATCACCAAATTGAATCAAAGGATTTTTGGTATTCAAGGTAACACTTTTAGTTGAAACTATGCATACTTGTATATGTATATTGTTTGTATAATCTTATTGATTGATCTTGGCTTGAGGGAATTAAAAGTTTAAAAATTTCACTTTTTTAACTTTGATAGTGATACATAATTCCCTTCAATTATATATATATATATATGATGAAAACAAAGACCTCTTTTGCATGTTAGTCAAAATTGACCTATCTTATTATGAGTTCAGATACAAAATTACATTAGAATTACACTCAACTAAAATCATATTACATGATTGGATATATCATAATATGGTACCACTACAATTACTTGTAATTTCATGTTAATTAACCTAAGTTCGAATTAATTGATTATGTTATCCTTAATATGAGATAAATGCAACAATCTCTTATTTAGACAACACAAGTCAATTTTGAATATTTTGAAAATATAGTATAATATATATAAATATACTTATACATTAAAAAACCAAGTTTAGACTAACAGAATGACAATCACTAGAGTTGTCAAATATGAGTAAATACTTGAATCATCATGCAACAAAATGAGTATTTATAAAGCCTAGAATACATTGTACCAATAGGGTACAAATGTGTGAACTTAAATGTCCACTATAACTAGAAAGTTTTTATAGGCCTTAGAATGCACTATATGGGCAAGATACAAGTATGTAGACTTATGAATACTTCATTAATAGCAATAAGCATTTATGAATTTGAAAATGTACTGTACCGATAGGATACATATATGTATACTCATAAACACTTCAAAATGAGCAGTATAATAGTGTGAAATGAAAATGATATAAAAAAATCAATTTCCATTTCCATTTCCATTAGGCCTTTTCATCTAAACTGAGTAATGCCTTATTTTAAAAGAAGCATATAAGAAATAATTCAGAATGTCTTATTCAACTAAATACCATATTTATCAAAATGCTAGTACTTATTTGATTAACAATTTTTTTTTAGCAATTCATTTCAATTATCTATCTAATTAGTTTAATTGTCTCATGTCGTAGGTAAATTAAAGTGTGAAGAATTTAAAGTGACTTATGACTATAAAGGAAGGCAAATACTTATTGCCATGTAAGATAAGCAAGCCATGATTTTCTTGTATTAGCACAGGGTAAATTGGCTCATCTCCTTGCATAAGCTACTCTCTTTTGCTACATCATCCAAAATGGTTGATTAGGAACCAAAACTTGCTACATGGGCTGCATGTAACACTTGAGAAATGCAAGTAGATATCTGAGCTATAATTGGCCCAAATATTGCATGTGATGAAGCTTGCTACCAAGCTATGTGGGTAGCATGATGGTTAGCTATTGGCTGACTTTGGAGGATGTCATGTTTTCTACATGAGAAGATAAAGAAATAAGCTAGCTGTTGAGCCATTAAGAAAGCCACGAAAAAGAAATAGAGAATCAAGCCATTGCATAAAAAGACAAAGAAGGACCAATGCATAAGAGGGCAAAAACTAGTTAGCTGTGGTTGATTCTCCACAATATAGACCATCCAAGCTCTCCCATTTGAGGTGTAAAAAATGCTGCTGACTTGGCTAAACATTATAAGATTATGGGCTAAGCAAATACCTAGAATTATTTATTTAAATGACTTTTTTACCGTAAAGAAAGAGGAAAGCCATAATTCTTCATCTACTAGTGATGCCTAACAGGTTTTACTCTATCTAGAGTTGTAAAGGTTTTAGTAATCCATAAAGCATCTCTAATTTATTTCTTCCCTATATTTTCATTAGCTTTTCTTTATTTATTTTCATACTTGTTACTTACTTTCCATGTAATTTTTTAGAGAAAAAACATTTTAATTTGAGATAAATTTTATGCCATTTTCTAGACTATTTTTAAAATTTTTTTGAGCTATTGTTTTCTTTTGATTTTAATGGCTATTTAAGCTAGATAAGTATACTAGATGGTTGCTATTAGGTCAAGAAATCACCTATGAAGTTGCATTTATTTTCAAGTTTATGCGCTACTGTTTTAATTTTTTTTGTTTTAATTTTAGTTCATTGCTCATGAACTTTACTTCTTGTTACTTGTTATTTTTGCTATTTTAATTCCACATTCTCTTAAGTTTAATGTTCATTTAATATTCGTTTAATTTTCAGGTTCATTTACTTTTAATTTCATGTTGTTTAGCTCTTGTTTAAGTTGTTGATCTAAATTTCTACTCATGTTCTCTTTATTTTGGTTAAAGCTCATTTTATTTTCATGCTTTCTTTAATTTTCAACTACTTTAGTTTCAAGCTCTTTAATTTCTTGGCACTTTATTTTTTATGCAATTTAATTTTTCATACTATTTATTTTCTTGAGTTTGCTTTTATGTTATTTAAATTTCCATATTGAGCTACCTTTAATTTCATGCATTTTAATTTTAATCTTTTAATTTTTAGTAGATGTGTGAATATACCTAAGGTGTCCAATTTTAGTAGTTACCATTAGGCCATCACCTTAGTCCTTGAAAAATGATAACTCAAACACTTCTACTTATTACTTGTACAACTCGTACACTTGTGATTAGCATAACAAGTTTTTGGTGTCATTGTCGAGATTATAGGTGTAGTCTAATGTTAATATTAGTACCAAGCATGCCTAGGTGTAGTTTAGATAATTTCTTATCTTCATTTTTGTAAATTTTTTTTAGCTTTTAATAGTTTTCATTTAATTTCATGTTATGAATTAGGTTAACATGGTTGATTTATATGAGCCTAAGATTTTTAGTTATTATACTATGTATGCCTTTAGTGGAAGGATCTCATACTATTATGGCAGATCCTTTAGGGGACAGAACATTTAAAGATTTTGCCATACATTTCATAGATGGATTCTAGAATCAATGGTTATTTGAGAGTTTAATGTCTTGGAATGTTACTAAGGGATATGAGTTAGATGCCATCATAAAACTAACCTTACAAATAGTCACTTTAGTCAGAAGATATATACTATTGGAGTTCATTATGATCCTAGTCTTGTCCATCCATTCTAGAGCCTATTTGCAAGTTGTGATATATGTGGTGAAAATCACTTTAGTAATAGGTGTCCGTATAGCAAAGAATAAGTTATGTTTGTTGACTACCCAAATAGCTAGCAATCTGACTTCTGTTCAAACTCTTATAGTTCAAGGTGAGAAAATAACTTAAAATTCTCAAGAAATATTAGTTAGGGGTAGTCATTTAGTTCAATACCTATATATTCCACCACTTATGCTACTCAGCGTCCACCTTCGCAATATCTTTCACCTTTAAAATACCCTTCACCACTACAATATCAAACTCTTCCACCACAATGTCCTCCCTCTCAATACAAGATACAATATTGAAAAAGATGTTTTCCTCCATTTTTGAATAGTAAGAAACATCCATCAAGAACATAGAGGTTCATGTATGTCAAATTGTGAATGGCTTTAGCACTTATCCTTAAGATACTTTACCTAATAACACCGAACCTAATCCTTTAAGGAAAGGCAAAAAGCATTATAGAGAGCTAAAAATTGATTATGAAAAGTCTTGACTTTTAGAAACTTTAGAGGAAAATGAAGTTTGGGGTAGGGATTAAACTCAAAAAGGTGGGCTAATTCAAAGAATTGAAATTTAGGAAGAGAATAACACTAGTTTTGTTCAAGACAACTCTAAGCATCATAGGCTACCCATTCCATTTCCTTTACATTTTAAAGAACAAATACATGATTGTTTGGAAATGAATGTGATAGATAAGAATGTTGACGAGGGGTGTTTAATGGAAAATCTAGCTAAACCCTTAGAAACATTCTATTAATATTTAATTTTTTTTTGTTTTATAGATAAATAAAAAGTAGTGTGTGAAACTTCAATGATGACATTTGAAGGAGTTAAGGGAGTTATTTTTCACCTTTTACACTTAATTTCTTGATTGCTTACACATTAAAAACAATTTGTATTTTAAGTTTGGGGTTGTATTTTTGTTCAAATTTTGAAAATTTTTTATGAAAATTATTCTTAAAATTTTTTTCTTTAAGTCATTGTGATGCTTCTCTGCTTATTTTTTTCATGATCTAATGATACTGACTATGCTTGAAATTGATTATAGCATTTAGAAATGAATGAATGTTGTCCAAGCATTAGATTAATTCTTGAGTTGGTGACTTGGTGATTGTGATATTTCCATTTGCGAGTACATGTTTTGATCATTAGGTTACATGTTTATTAATGAAAGCTTATGTTATCATAGAATTTTTTGCGTTAATGAAGTTATATTCATATTTTAAATTTTGTTTGATCATTTTTCGAGATAAAATCTTAGACTACACTTGACTAGAGAAATGACTTAGGCCATTTTTCGGATTGTTTGAGTATTTCAAGCTAACTTTAACATAGATTTATCTTTAGTCACCCCTTTGGAGCCTTATATTATCCTTTCTTTATTTTACACCTACGTTATTAAACCTAGCCCTTATGAGTTGTGATTATATTTTACCTATCTTTTATCCTACCCTACATGTATATGGATTATTCAAAATCTATTTAGAGAACTATGTTACATTAAAAGGAAAGGTGGAGTTTAACCAAAGAAAGAAAAGTTAAAAAATGAATAAAATTGCTTGTAAAGAAGAAAGAAATAAAGTTGTGCAAAGAAAAAAATGGTAAAAAATTCAAGTTTGAGGGTGTTGCATTCTTTTGAAAGCTTTTATTCAATTAAAAAGATCCTAAGAAAAGAAATGCATGTTTATGATTCTTAAGCTTAAATTTCTCTTTTTCTTACCCTAGCCCTAGCCTTACATTACAAGCCTAATGAAGTTCTAATGATCTTTGGTTTTGTATGTGTCTACATTATTAAGGAGAAATATGAAAAACAAACTTATGAAATGTGATTACTTTTAAAGATTCTTTGTTCGATTTCATGTTTACATAATCTCAATCGAATTGCATGTAAAATGAGATAGACATTGCATGCATTGGAATTCCAACTAGAGGGAAGCCAAATTTTGAATGATTCCTGTTGTTTGACTAATATCTATGATTTTCTTCTAGTTATGTTCACTAGCCAATATTTGAGGAATCTATGAGAAATTAACATTAAAAGCATACATTGATTCTAAAATAATTTTATTTTACCTAAAGATAAGCAAAAATTTAAGTTCAAGGGTGTGATCATTCTGTTTTTATAGAATTATCTTGGTACTTATTTGATTAATTATATTACTTGATAAAATTTTATTTGATTCTTAGCAATTCAATTTAATTATCCACCTAATTAGTTTAATTATCTCATGTTGTAGCTAAATTAAAGTATAAAAAATTTAAGGGGACTTGTGACTAAGAAGGAAGGTAAACACTTGTTGCCATCTAGGACAAGCAAGCCATGGTCTTCTTGCATTAGCACAAGCTAAATTAGCTTTTCCTTTTGCCTATGCTACTCCCTTTTACTACATCATCCAAAATTGTTCATTAAGAACTAAAATTTGCTACATGCAACACGTGAAAATGCAAATAGGTATTCAAATCATAGCTGCCTCAAATATTGCATATAATGAAGCTTATCACCAAGTCGTGTAAGTTGCATGATGGTTAGTTATTGGCTGACTTTGGAGTATGTTTCCTTTTTGCATGAGAGGACAAAGAAAGAAGTTAGTTGCTAAGCCATGAAGAGAGCCATGAAATGAGCAACAAAAGCCAAGCCATTGCACTAAAAGACTAAGAATGACTAGTTGCATAAGAAGACAAAAACTAGCTTGTTGTTGCTAATACTTCACAATTTCAGCCACTCAAGCTTTCTTATTTAAGGCATACAAATTGATGTTGATTTGGCTAAACATTGCAAGATTATTGGCCAAACAAAAACCTAAAATTGTCTCGTTAAAGAACATTTTTGTTGTAAAAAAAAAGAAAAGAGTAGCATTACTTCATCTGTTGGTAATTTCAAACAGGTTATACTTTATCTAGAGCAACAAAGGTTTGAGCAATCCATAGACATCTATTTTTTATTTTCCTTATTTTTTTTATTTATTTTCATACTTGTTAGCTTACTTTCCATAAAATTCTTAAGAGCAAAACATTTTAATTTGAGATGAATTTTATGCCATTTTCTGGGCTATTTCCAAAATTATAGTTTTCTTTATTTTCTTTTTATTTTTCATGGCTATTTTAGCTAGATGAGGATAGTAGATGGTTGCTATTAGGTTGAGAAATCACTTACGAGCACTATCCTACTTGAATTTACCATTTCCTATTTTTGTTGCATTTATTTTCAAGTTTATATGATGCTATTTTTAATTTCTATTTTCTTTTTAATTTTAGTTCATTGCTAATGCACTTTGGTTCTTGTTACTTGCTATTTTAATTCCATGTTTTCTTAAGTTTAATGTTCATTTAATTTTCCTTTATTTCCAAGTTCATTTACTTTAATTTAGTATTATTTAGCTTTTATTTAAGTTGTTGATTTAAATTTCTGCTTGTGTTCTCTTTATTTTGATTAATGCTCATTTTATTTTCATACTCCCTTTAATTTTTATGCTATTTAATTTTCATGTACTTTAGTTTCAAGCTCTTTAATTTCCTTGCATTATATGTTTTATGCAATTTAATTTTGCATGCTATTTATTTTTTCGCATTTACTTTTATGTTATTTAAAATTTCATATTGAGTTTCCTTTAATTTCATGCATTTTAATTTCAATTTTTTAATTTTTTAGTAGATATAAATATGCCTAGGTTGCTCAATTTTAGTAATTAGCATTAGGTTACCACTACAATCTTTGGGAGATGATAACTCGGACACTTCCACTTTATTACTTATATGAACAAATGAACTTGTTACATTAATATATATAAATATATATATATGGAAAATAAGAATCCATCAATCATAGTTGCAACTGATTACAATACACAAAGCTCCCACTAACTCAATACAGTAGAAGGCTTTACAAGCTTGAATAAGTGTTTATCATAAAAAACCTTTAACAACCAAAATTATTTAGTGGTTAAACTAAAACGAGCATTGTAGATTATGTGCTCTATAATTTACTCCAATAATGGATTCTATTACTTTCTCTCTAATAATACAAAATGTTGATATCTATTTATTCAGAATGTGATAAACTCCTATTATTTGAGAGAAAGCAATTGCTATAGAGTTACTAGAATACATCTCTAGTGGCTTTAGAATGGGAACCATGAAACCCAACTTTAGATGGGATTCAGTAGCCAATAATTTGACATGCAACTTCACAGCATGCTTTATGTTTTACCTCCATAATCAAGGATGTTGTAAATATTCGTATTACAATTTCCAAGAAATAGCTCATCTAACCATACTATCAAAATTAGCTTACAATAGTTTACAGAAATAGTATCAAAATATCTAACTAGATCTAAAATGTTAGGCTATCAATGCCTAAATAAAAGATTGCTCAAGTGTCTTTGAAGTACACTTACAGGATAAAAAACATCAAAATGTGTTCATACTTCAATGTACATTAGACTACCTACAGTTGAGGCTTATTAAATGTTTAACATGAGTTATTTTACCATCATAATAAGGACATTAAAATTTAATAGTATGTCATCCTTCACAATAGATGCCTTATTGGGGAAATTGTAGTGCATATGAAAACCTACTCAACACATACTCAATGTTGATTTTCTCAAACTAACTAAATATACCTCTAAATCTATCATGAAGAATCTTAATCCTTAGTTCAGGATGGGAGCCTTACTTAGATTCTTCATACAAAGTGACTTGTCAATATGCTATTTTTTTCTTAAATAATAAGTCAATGTCTATGGCTACTGATATGATATCATCAATATGGTTACTCCCATTGACCTTCAGATATGTGTCCTGTTCTATAATGTTTTCCTCAAGTGACAATCTCTTTAAATTTTAAAATATTACATATTGGATGTCATTTAAGTTTGTAAATAAAGTTCTTAAGTTATATATTATATGGTCCATCACAGAAAACCATAAAAACTTTAGGCTACTCCCTTTAGACTTCTTAATGTCTAACTGATATAGCTCCAACCTAATAAACCATCAATGCCATAAAGATTTTAAAAGAATCATCGGTAGAAACAATATAGAAGGGTTCTTTTTAGTTAACTCCCTTATTTTGTTTAAAGCCTTGGACTATAAAATTGGTTTTAAACCTCTTTTACTTGGCCTATAAAATCACTTCAATCTTATAAGTCCATTTTCAATTGATTGGACTAGAATAATGTGGTAATTCATATAGATTCCACACATCATTGTACAATATAGATGTAATCTTATCATACATAGCAAATGTCCAACTCTGAGAGTTAGGAACACTAAAAGCCTCTTGAACATCTATAAAATAAAATGACACATGAATGATATATTTTTGTTCCTTTGTAGGTTTAGGTGCAAGTCCAAAATTAAAATTGTTAGGATCAATTATTGGTTCATTCACTTTTTGACATTTATCATCAATGGTTAAATCATATAAGGGACTGGCACAACAACAACATGTTTTCCATTAGAATCATATTGTGCAGTTTGAAACTTAATAGTCCCATTATCTAAGTTATCCTCTAAATAGATTACACAGTTAAACCTAATGATTCAAGTTTTCTCTAATGGACAACAGAACCTAGAATCTTTCAAACTAATTCAATGGCCAACAAAATGCCACTGATAGTTTGCTATCAAGTTTTCTTGATTATGTTATTATCTATATTACAATCCCAAAGCACAGAAAGTGACTTTGAATTTGGCTTCTTATCTATCCATAATTTATAATAACCAGTCCAATACATCTAAGAAAACAAACCAAGCAATAATCCCTATAGCAATACCTATAATCTTGGTTGGCAAAACAACCCATACTTTTCTTAGAACCAACCAAACCACCAAGCCACCAACAATCAAGCCCTAATCCACCAAACTATTATCCACCATAAGAAAAGAAACCCACATTTGAAGAATTATTAACCCAATTGATACAAGCCAACAATACCAACATCTAAAGTTTAGTTGTATCAATCTAAAACCTAGAAAACCAAACAGGTAAACTTGCCCAAGCCATAGCAAATCGCCCAATAGGTACCTGTCTAATAACACTAAAACCAACAAAAAAAAATAAGGCAAGGAAGGATGTAATGCAATATATTCTTGAGAAGATGCTAGGATGGATAATTTTGATGAGAAAGATTATAAACCCATTGTAGACATCCTAATTTGTATGGAGTTCTACTTCAGTTTAATTTTGTTAATAAAAAATAAAAAATAAAAAACAAAAAATGAAAAAAAAGAAAATCTGGCAAGTTGAGTTTGTGTGAAATTGTATGTGTGGATTAAAGAGTTTTAGTTGAATTAAAATTTCGAGTTAAAACTTAAAGGGGATTGAAACCTTTTTTGGTTTAGGGTTCTTTAAACTTAAAATACATGCCCACACAGAAGGAAAAACACACATAGAAAGATAAAGATCAGAGAGATATACAAAGAGGTCAAAGAAAAAGCACGTAAGGAAAGCCAAAAGGTATGAAATTTTTAAAAAACTTTTTAGGTTGAAAGGAAGTTTTTTTTTGGAAATTTTTTGGAAAATTTGCAATTTTTGATTGAATTTTTTTAGAGACATTTGAAGATTCCAGTGACTTTTCGATGAGATTTTCAAATTTAGGTGAGTTTTCCAGTTTTTAATGTTAGCTTTCCAAAAATCGATGAACTTTTGGTGAATGTTCGATAAACCAACCCCGATTTTGGCATAAATTTCTCTAATCGATGAAGATTCAATCGATGTTCTTGTTTTTAGAGAGAAAGAGAGAAAATGGAAAGAAGAGTGAGATGGATAAGAGAGCGGAGTTATGGGAAAAATAGAAACTTAGGCTTTTATACTGTTAAGAAACGATGTCATTTTGGAGATTAAACGGCTTTAGGATTCGTGTGTTTTTGTTCAAGCTGACCCGACTCAAGCACTCGACTCGTGGACCTATCATTGGCAACAATCGAGCTAAGCCGTGAAGCCAAGCAGTCCTAGCCACTATTACTTCTTGGAGTTGAGTTATACCATAACTGCTGAAGTCGAGTTGATCCTGTTTTGGTATTATTTATTTATTTATTTAGTGATTTATTTTTATGTATTTTTGCATGATTAAATTTTTGAAAAATAAAAAAAATATAAAAATCAAAATATAATATTTTTTTTGAGAATAAATACTAATTATCCAATGATGAAATTTTTAAAAATTTCAAATGGTAAATTTTTATAAAATTCCTAGGTGAGAAATTTTTTTTAAACTTGTCCCAAATGATGGAATAATTTATAGAAAGTTTCAATAATAATAATAATAATTAATATTTATGTTCAATTTAAAAAATAAAAAAAAAATTTAATAAAAATTTTGGAATTAAATACTAATTACATAAGGATGAGATTCTTAGAAATTTCAAATGGTAAATTTCCTAAGAAATCTTTAGGTGAGAAATTTATCTAAATTTGTCTCAAATGATGAAATAATTTAGATGAAATTTCAATAAAAGTAATTGTATTCTTTTCCAAATAAAAAATTTTGGTTGAAAATATTTGACCATTATCTAAGGATAAGAATATTACAAATTTCAAATGGTAAATTTCTTATGAAATCTTTATGTGAGAAATTTCTTTACATTTGTCCCGAATGGTGATATAATTTAAATGAAACTTCAAGAAAATTGTTGTCATATTATTTTTTTTCCAAAAATTTTAAAAAGAAAATTTCTAAATAAACCCAAATAGTGAAAAATTTAGAAATAAAAAAAAAATTTAAATTGATCGAAATGGTGGAAAATTTAGAAATAAAATAAAAATAAAAATAAAAATAAATCCAGATGATGAAATTCTTAGTAATCGTAAATGGTTGATTATCCAAGAAATTTCTAGGTGAGAAAATATTTCTAATTTTGGCCTAAATGGTGGATGAATTGGATATATTTTCAATAAAACAAAACCAAAAAATATAAAAATAATTAAATTATTTTTCTGACGATAGAGCTTCTTTAAGAAAAGAAATGAGATTCTTGAATACTCTTGAGATGAGGAAATATTTTTAAAAATTCTTCCAGATTGATGGAGAAATCTTAAGAATTATTTCCAATATTTAAACATTAAAATTTAAGACAATTTGAATCAAGATCATAGGATAATTTAAAATAAAATGGTACCATCCTTTGGATAGGCATGTGGGGGTGCTATAACTTTTCTCATATGTAATTGAACTCCCAAACCCTATTCTGATTAGTAGACCAGAACCTATTCCTTTAGGGACCCTTAGACAAGTTTAGGAGCTCTTTAAAAAAATAGATTCATTAGACGGCCAATCAACTTAGTTAAAAAAGATTGGTGGCAACTCCTTTTGTTAAGTCTAGTTTTAGATAGTTTGGTGACTTCGTTGGGGATGAGCTAGAGAGTCAAGCCATAAATTTTAATTTTATCCTATCCTTTCATCTAATGGTTTTAAAGTGTAATGATTATGTTATTTGTTCGCTAACATTTTTTTTTATCTTTCATTTGATTTATGGGGTTGAAAATTTATGTTCCTTCATACACACTATCACATGCATTTGCATTACCTGAGCTCTATACCCAGGCTCCATCCTTCTTAAAAGGGAGTAAAGTATCTATGCTTTTGTGAGATGATAATTTCGCAATGGCTAGTGAAATAGTCCCACTCAAATTGAATCTTTTCTGTTGGTAGCCTGTGATGGGTGAGGATTGAAATGCCTTATTAGTTTGTAATGGACAATGATGTAAGGAGTAATTTGGGAACTTCTAGTGGTCAAAGTTACCTAACCATGCATATAATTTACATTTAAGAGGTTAGCCTTAAGATGGAGTCTTTCCTACCCATTGATAGATGTAACCCAAAATTAGGACATAAGAAGGAATAATTTGTGTGATATATTGACTTGCTAACCATTTTATTTGTTTGACTTTGTGCATTGCATCATTTTCATTATCATATTTAACATTGTCATTTATATCATGTTCATATAGGGAATATTTACCACATATTAGTTATTGATAAATCATATCTCATGCATGCATCCATGGAAATGTACTTAGTACATTACATACATGCAACGTAAACCATAACATTTCTAATGCAATTGTACTACTCAAGGTTCAAGGATAGCTCCACCAAGCAAGAACCCCACTCATCAAATACAATACAAGAGCTTAAGCCAGACAGATGGAACAAAAAAATTCCAATCATTTTGAAAAGATAGAAAAAGCTTAAAAGAAGCTTGAAAGGGAGTTGAATAAGATTCTAGAGGCTCTAAATAAGTTGAACAGGGGGAAAAACATCAAAAAATACACTAGCCAATAGGACCATCCATTATAAGAGGTGACTGATCCTCTATATCCTCTTGGTTTTAGGCCACATCAAGCCTAATCTACTCAAGATGCACTACTATAGTAGTTCACATACCCTATAGGGTACACATACCCTAAAATGCCATCAGCTTCAAATCTAAAACATTACCAAAGCTATATAAATCGTGTCTTAATTGAAAAGGTAGTAAAACCAATCCAAGTCCCTATTTTGGATGATCTAAGGAAAAAAGAGAAAGAGAAAACAAAAGAGGATGAGTCATTGAAGGACTCGATAGCTAACCAAAATATTAGTATGTTAGAAGAAAGGTTGCAAGTGGTGGAGGGAATATGTTTTTATGGTTCTATAGATGCTATTGGGCTCTGTTTAGTCTCGAATGTTGTTATTCCTCTGAAGTTCAATGTACCAGAGTTTGAAAAGTATGATGGTACAAAATGTTCAAAAATCTACATTACTATGTACTATCGAAAGAAGGCAACCTATACTAATAATGAAAAATTACTAATACACATATTTCAAAATAGCCTTATTGGTTCTGCAGCTAGGTGGTATATCCAATTGAATAGGACTCGCATTCAGTCTTAGAGTGACATTGCCCATGACTTCATTAGTCAATATCGACATATTATAGATTTAGCTCCTGATCATTTATCTTTGCAAAATATGAAGAAAAAGGCAAATGAATCATATAAGGAATACGTCTAGAGGTGGATGGATATAGCTATTCAAGTGCAACCTTCTCTAATTGAGAAAGAAACCATAGTGTTGTTTGTCAGCACTTTGAAATCACCTTATTATGAAAATATGTTAGGGAATGCAACAAAAAATTTTACCGACATGGTGATCTCAGGTGAAATCATTAAGAATGCCATTAAGAATGACAGGTTAGAAGGGGAAGAAGCTTCCATCAAGAAAGCACCAAAGAAGAAAGAATTTGAAGTCTAAGCTGTGAGCTTTTATAGGGAACAATTCAGAGGATATCAACCTTATCCACCATAAGGTTACTCTTCGTACTATCCTGTAGTGAATAATAACTCATCTTACCTATATCAGCAAGCCCCACTACAATCTTACTCACCAACATATCAACTCATTTTTAGACCCTAAGCTCCCATATATAGCCTAAACACTCAACCTCCTACAAGACCTCAGTTTCATCCTACTAACCCAATAGGTGGTTTATGAAAGCTACGAACTACTTGAGAAAATCTCATATTTGATCCAATCCCCATGACTTATATAGAATTATATCGAGAGCTCCATAATAACCACTTAATTGCCCCCAACTATTTGGAGTTGCTCAAGCCATCTTATCCCAAATGGTATGATCCTATAGCCTACTATGACTACCACTATGGAATTGCTGGACATTACATTGAAAATTACATTGCCCTAAAACATAAAGTGAAATGATTGATCAAGGATGGAATAATAGATTTTGATACAGCAGGGATAACAACACCTAACGTTAGTGGCAATTTATTGCCCACTCATAATGTCAATGCTTTGAATGATGATCAAGAGCAAGTTTGATTGGAAAAGGCTTGGTGAGCTTCAACGAATCAAAGGGGCTAGATGTCAATAAAAACCCTTCACGTTATCACATGGGGGTATAAGACTAATTGAAAGTTGCTTGTCATTTTGAGATTTCTTTTAGAGTAATATTAGTATTTCCTTTATACAATAAGATTTTATTTTTTATCATTTTAATAAAAGGCAAATTGATGTATTTTATTAATTTTCTCTTTCATCCAAGCCACTATTCCATGCTTTGTTATTTGTCAATCTTTTTATTCCTATTCTCAAATTTCAAATGATGAATGTTTAGACAATGATAATAATAGTTTTGAGATTTAATTTTGAAAACTCATTCACATTGATATGTGGAACTATTTGAGTAAAAGAAGCAAGCTACTAGTAGATATGAAATAGAAGATACATAATCATTTATAAAGATCCATGAGCTTATTTTTGTTTAATAGATGATTTTCAAAGAAAGCATTCATGTTTGAAATGAAAAATGGCCATACTTCTTTTATCATTTATAAAGCCATCCATTGCTACCTTTTTTTAGCCTATTATGATAACTTTTTTCTAGAGAACCCTAACCAAGGATTACCCTTAATACTTGGGGACATTTTGAGAAGAGTATGCTTGAAAAAGGAAAAAGGTTAAATATAGCAAAAGGTCTCAAAAATAGAATGTTAAAAAAAAAAAGGAAAGAAAAACCCTGCTACCAAAAAATAACAAAATAAAAAAAAATGAATGCCACAAATGAGTTTAGGCAAAGTAATGAAAATGCTTTTTTGAGAAATAAGATGAATGGAAAAAGAAAAAGTAGTGAAATGATGTGGAATGGGGCAAAATGCCAAGTTGCATAAAATGATAAGAAATGATCCTTTGGTTTTGAACCCTTTAAACACATGTTTTGAGCCTATTTTATCCATTTCTTTCATGACCCCTCACCATAGCCTACATTACAACCTTTAAAAGTTTATTTTGATAAAATGTGAATGCTCGAATTAAATGATCATATGTTGGGCTATGGTATGCTTGTGATAAAGCAATGGAATCATGCTATGTTGTTTTAAGGATAGATGGAGGGGAGATATCAATAATGAGTGAAAAATGGAAAAAAATGAAAAAATGAAAAAAATCAATAATTAATATAAAAAAAGAGAAATGAAAAAGAAAAACAAAAAAAAAAGGAAAAATAAAAAATGAAAAAATGAAAAAATGTAAAAAGAGAGAAGAAGAATACTCACATTGAAAACCTGAAAAGGCAATTTAGGTAAAAAAATCTTTAAACTAGAGTTAGATAGATAGTTCTAATATATGGAAGATCAAAGACATCTGAAGATCCTTCAAAGCTGGGGCAAGATTCAATGCGTTCAAAATGACTTTGAAAGTCAAGGGAATGAGTTTCTGAAAAAGAATTTGGATTAATGTTAAGAATTGTCTAAATATTCATTGTTTGGGCATTGTTACACCATTCAATACTATCCCTAGTGGTAGTTCAAATATATGAAAGATCAAAGACATCTGAAGATCGTTCAAAGCTAGGGCAAGATTTAATGCTTTCAAAATGACTTTGAAAGTCAAGGGAATGAATTTCTGAAAAAGAATTTTGGATTAATGTTAAGAATTGTCTAAATATTCATTGTTTAGACATTGTTACACCACTCAATACTATCCTTAGTGGTATGCTTTGAATTTATTCCATTGCTGATTTATTTTTGTACCTAACTTGTTGATTACCTTTCTCTCAATTCACTCGGTACTCTTTTATTTTTTGCATTCCCAGAATAAATCGAGAAAATGTCTGATTGCATTATATTTTTCGAGGATTGAAATGATAATGAATGAATGATAATGTTTATAAAAGATTCTTGCATTCCTTTGAAAAGAAATTCAAGATGATGGGGTAAAAAATGATAGAAACCTAAAAATATGATTTGAAAGGACACATGGTCCAATCAAATGTTGAATATGGTGATGGATTAATTGACATAACCTATGAGTTATGATCAAATGATAAAAATAATATGGATTAGTGAACGAAATTTGTTTTGAAATTGCTAGTGTTGAATAACCTGGAAATAATGTGGATTAGTGGATGAAATTTGTTTTGAAATTGCTAGTGTTGAA
This sequence comes from Durio zibethinus, assembly GCF_047325235.1. Taxonomy (NCBI): domain Eukaryota; kingdom Viridiplantae; phylum Streptophyta; class Magnoliopsida; order Malvales; family Malvaceae; genus Durio; species Durio zibethinus. The sequence continues at coordinate 5,889,485 of NC_143169.1, read as the reverse complement.
AAGCCTATGTGTTGTGATCAAATAATGGAAATAATGTGGATCAGTTGACAAAATTTATTCTGAAATGGCTAGTGCTAAGAAGCTAAAAAGGGAAATGAGAGATGGTGGAGTCTTAAGAACCATATTACCATAATTAATTAAAATTTCATTCATGTTAGTGCATCTACATTACATGTATGTAATTTAGTTTGGCTATGCACTTGCATCGTGCATAAACATTTAAATCATTATTTAGAATATAACATCTGTAGTATTATGAGAATCTAGATTATTGCATTTGTATAATTAAGAATGCATTTGTATAATTAAGAAAGCATTTGCATCATTAGCATGACCAAAGTTTTAACTTTGATAAAAGATTAAGAATTTTTATGACAAGAAATTTTGAACTTTTAGAGGAAAGCATAGCATGCATTGCATTTCTAAATATTTAGTGCATAGCATACATTGCATTTAAGAATGTCTAGTGCATGAAAGAGGGATATTTCAAGATCCCACATGGAAAAGATAAATATGAAGATTTTTCAATGAAAGAATTTCAAATTCTCATTTGGAAAAAAAAAAGACATCTGAGGTAAGGTTTTGATCTTTGAAAGAGGATGTTTTAAGAAAAACAGTTATAAAAGTTGTGAAGCGTTTGCTCAAAGGAGCATTATTCTATTTTCGAAAGGATTTGTAATACCTCTATGCATAATATCCTTTCATTTCTTCTGATGATCCATAAGACCCCTAGATATGATTGTCAAAGAGCTTTATTTATTTTTTAAAATTGTTGAGCCTCTGCTTAAATGAGTTTTATTTATTTTTTGAAAGTTGTTGAGCCTTTATTTGAAGGAGCTTTATTTAATTTTTGACGTCATTGAGCCTCTGCTTAAAGGAGTTTTATTTATTTTTTAAAGTCGTTAAGCTTCTGAGCCTTTGCTTAGAGTATCCTTATTTATTTTTAAAAAGTCGTTGAGCCTCTGTTTAGAGGAGCTTTATTTATTTTTCGAAGTAGTTGAGCCTTTGTTTAGATGAGCTTTATTTATTTTTCAAAAGTCCTTGAGCCTTTACTTAAAGGAGTCTTATTTATGAGCCTCTGTTTAGAGGAGTTTTTATGTTATTCAAGAAGTTTGAGTATGCTTAAAAAAAAATGTTTGTTGATTTTTTATTGGGTTGTCTATGTCTTTGCATAATTCTTGTTTCACAAAAAAGGTGTAAAGAGGGGCAGCTATAGACACCCCAATCTATCTTGAGTTCTACTTGAGTTTAATATTGTTAATAAAAAATAAAAAAATAAAAAATAAATAAAAAAAAATTTTGGCAAGTTGAGTTTGTGTGAAATTATATGTGTGGACTGAAAAGTTCAAGTTGAACTAAAATTTAGAGGTAAAACTTAAAAGGGATTGAAACCCTTTCTAGTTTAGGGTTCTTTGAATTAAAAACCCTATAAATACATTCCCACCCAAAAGGAAAAACACATACAAAAAGATAAAGATCAGAGAGATACAGAGAGAGGTCAAAGAAAAAACATGCAAAGGAAGCTAGAGGGTATGAAATTTTTTGGGTTGAAGGGAAGATTTTGTTTCTAAAAATTTTTTGGAAAATTTTTAGTTTTCGATTGAATTTTTCGGCAAAATTTGAAGATTCTGGTGACTTTTGGTGAGATTTCCAAAATTTGATGAGTTTTTCAATTTTTGACATTAGTTTTCCAAAAATCAATGAACTTTCGACAAGCATCCAACGAACCAACTTAGATTCAAACGTAAATTTTCAAAATTCGATGAATATTCAACCGAAGTTCTTGTTTTTAGAGAGAGAAAGAGAGAAAAGGAAAGAGGAAAGAGGGAAAAGAGAATGGATTTGTGGGAAAAATAAAAACTTGGGCTTTTATACCGCCCAAAAATGATGTGGTTTTGGAGATTAAAAGGCCTCAGAATCTGCGTGTTTTTGTTTAAGCCGACTTAACCAAAGCATTTGTCCCACTCTGGACCTGTGGACTTGTCCTTAACTTAAGCCAAGCCGAGCCATGAAGCCAAGCCGTCCCAGCCACTATTCTTTTTTAGAGTCATGCCGCATTGCAGTCGCTGAAGCTGAGTCGATTCTATTTGGGTATTATTTTATTTTATTTTATTTATTTAGTGATTTATTTTTAAGTTTTTTTACATTATTAAATTTAAAAAAAATAAAAAAATATAAAATTTTTTTGAGAATAAATAGTAATTATCCAATGATAGAATTTTTAAAAATTTCAAATGGTAAATTTTTGTAAAATTCTTGGTGCGAAATTTTTTCTAAACTTATCTCAAATGGTGGAATAATTTAGAGAAAATTTTAATAATAATAATTAATATTTATTTTCAATTTAAAAAATAAAAACAAATTTTAATAAAAATTTTGGAATGAAATACTAATTACCTAAGAATGAGATTCTTGGAAATTTCAAATGATAAATTTACTAAAAAATCTCTAAGTAAGAAATTTCTCTAAATTTATCCCAAATGGCGAAATAATTTAGATGAAATTTCAATAAAAATAATTGTATTCTTTTCCAAATAAAAATTTTGGTTGAAAATATTTGACAATTATCCAAGGATGAAAATTTTAGAAATTTCAAATGGTAAATTTCTTAAGAAATCTCTTAGTGAGAAATTTCTTTAAATTTGTCCCAAATGGTGGAAGAATTTAAATAAAACTTCAAGAAAATAGTTTTCATATTATTTTCTTTCCAAAAATTAAAAAAATAATTTCTAAATAGACTTAACTGGTGGAAAATGTAGAAATCAAAAAAAGAAAATTCTAAATTGACCTAAATGATGAAAAATTTAGAAATAAAATAAAAATAAAAGTAAATCGTGATGATGGAATTCTTAGTAATCACAAATGGTTGATTATCTAAAAAATTTTTAGGTGAGAAAATATTTCTAATTTTGGCCTAAATGGTGGATGAATTAGATATATTTTGAATAAAAAGAAAACAAAAAATATAAAAATAATTAATTTTTTTTAATGACGAAGCCTTTTCAAGAAAACAAATGAAATTATTGATTACTCTTGAGGTGAAGAAATATTTTTAAGAATTCCACCAGATTGATGGAGAAATCTTAAAAATTATTTTCAATCTTTAAATATTAAAATTTAAGACCATTAGAATCAAGACCTTAGGATAATTTAAAATAAAATGGTACCATCCTTTAGATAGGCATGTGGGGGTGTTATAACTTTTCCCATATGTAATCGAACTCACGAACCCTATTTTAATTAATAGACCAAAACCTATTATTTTAAGGATCCTTAGATAAGCTTCAGAGCTTTTTAAAATGATAGATTCATTAGGTGGCCAATCAAACCTAGTTGAAAAAGATTGGTGGTGACTCCTCTTGTTAAGTCTAGTTATAGATTTATGGATCTATATGTTATGACACCTATTGTAGTTAACCTACCTAGCTTCATAAAACAACCTGAAGTTGATTTTATTGGAAAGGAAGATATTTTGGATGATGAGGAATTGTTGAGATTTGGTAAAGAAATCTTGAAAGGTTTTGATCCCATGGCATTAAAGCCACTTGAAAATGTTCAAACCTATGAAGAAGACCTTAAGGAAGAGAATGTTAAGATGGATTATAAAGAGGATCCAACGAAGTATATTGAAGGGCTTTATGAAAAAGGGTAAATGTTGCTACAAGTAAAGAGAGCTCTATTAAAAAGCATTCAGCCTAAACATGAAGAGATAGCCCAAGGTGAAAGAGAAAGGGTAATTCCATAAGAAGATCCTGATGAAAAAAAAAGGCACTAAAAGAAGTTCAGCCAAGGCCTAGGATGAGTGCTAAAATGTGTAGGCAGTATTTTAATAGAAAACCACCTATCCCAAGGTCTATTAAAAAAGAACTACTCAAGGAATTAAAAGAAGCCACATTCTTAGATAAGTGTAGCCATAAGCTTTAACCACTCCTATTAAAAAGCCTAAATGATCCAACGAGTTTTACTATACCTTACAAAATTATAAAGTTAAAATTTTTTATGCTCTTTGTGATTTTGGTTCAAGCATAAATCTAATGCCTATGAATGTTTTTGCACAGCTAGGTTGTGGAGAGTTGAAGCCTCCTTAATTCATCATTAAGTTTGTTGATTAATCTACTAAGTTACCATAGGGATGCTAAAAAATGTCTTAGTGAAAGTTGGAAAATATGCTTTCCCTATGGATTTTGTTACTTGACATGAAGGATAATGAGGTTATATTACTTTTAGGTAGACTTTTCCTATTCAATACCAAACCATGATAGATGTGTTTCAAGCTCGCATTACCTTTAGGTTTAGACACAAGAAGTTACAATTTGTATCTGTAGGGTATGGTATGATAAGTGATGAAAAAGGAGTTAATGCAATCAAGGTAAAGGAAACCCTAAAAAAGTTTAACCTATTAAATAAACCTCCTGACCCTTTAAAACTTTTATGTAACCCTTTCAGAAAATTCAAGCTCAATTTATGTGATCCCTGCTAGAAGAGTTAGTCAATCTCCTTAAGTTAAGTCTATTTATATCACACAACAAAAAAGCAAGAAACAAGGTAAACTCTTTCTAAAAGGGTAAGATGATTCTACATAGATTTAGGGATGGTCAAGCTTGACTAAAACTAGCACTGCTTGGGAAGAAACCCAACTTTTGCTTTAATGGTTATGCTTTTTTATTCTTTTATTTTTATTAAGATAGGTATGTTTTAATGTTTTTGTTTGAGTAATTTTGTTTTTAGCGATAAAGAGAGTAAGAAGGATGCCTCATTAATATTTAGCCTTGAAGGATTTTAGGGAGTATTTCTTTGTCCTTTAAGTTTTTGATATACGATTCCATTTAAGTGTGGGGGAAAAAGAAAATTTTTGGAAATTTTGACTCATCTTTGCTTTTAAACCAAATTGACTTACTAAACTTCACTATGATGTTCACTTAGTTGAAAATTATACATATTCTCTTAAAATGACTAAAGTATGATATGGAGTTTAAGTATAGATATAATGGAACTTGAAAAGAATTCTTAAAGATGTCTTTACTTCGAATATGATTCTTATGAATGCATCTATATTCTCTTTATATAAAATACTATGATTTTTGTGAAAAATTATGAGATATGGATTTGCATGAGATTTGAGATATCAACAGGTGCTTTAGAATTCACCTACCCAATCCTTGAGGTGAAATCCCATACTGTATTTGACTAAAAAGATGATCTAGGTAGTTCTTTAGACTATTTGAGCCTTTTTGAAACTCACCCTGTGATAATGCATCCCTAGTACTCTAATTTTATGCATTTTTATTAATCCTTTTCTTTGTCCATTTTAACCACATTACAAGACTAATAAGCTTTTTGTTTAATTATTATCCTTTCTTTTGTTGTCTAACCCATTATGCTTACTTGTGTATTATGGTCATAATCTTATATTTAGAAGGAAAGGAGGTGCAAGGAAAGAATGAAGGAAAAAGAAATTGAAAAAAGCAAAGGCAAAGCCTAATAAAGCCAAAAATGGCTATCATTAAACATAAAATATGAAAATACAAAAAGCAATAAAGAATGCCTCACAAGTCAAGTTTAAAAAATAGCTCCCATTTGTTTAAAATCTAAGAAGCTAAAAAAAAAGTATGCTTAGAGGTTTTGAACCTAAAAATTTTTTTTTCCTACCTTGACCCAAGCCTTACATTACAAGCCTAGAAGACGTTTTGATCTTGAGTTGAATATGTAGGTCTAACATTAATGGAGAGGGATAGGGAAAGTGAACATATAAAGCCTATTCTATCTTTAAATTGAAATGTGATGAAGTGTATTATATTCTATTTGTTTAAGTTATATGCATGAATTAAAGAAGGAGTAATTTTGTATGTATGAATAGCATAAGATGTTGAAAGCTTGCTTTTCAAGGACATTTTTATGACTATATTTATCCTTAACTTTGTATTATGCAATAGTACATGTTAAGAGTTTTGTATAATTTTTTACTTTGAGGATATTTATAATGTTTTTTAGTTTTGTTGATTTGAGGTTTTGCTTGAGGACAAGCAAAGATTCAAATTTAGTTTTGTTGATTTAAGGTTTTGCTTAGCGACAAGCAAAGATTCAAGTGAGGGGGTGTGATAGCACTAAAATATATAGAGATTTTACATGTCAAAATGATGCTAAAATTTAAAATTTGGATGATTTTTGGTGCTTTTCATGTTGTTTCCATGGCTTTAGGTTTTTCAAGCTCAAGACTCATTTTCATGCAAGCCATGCACGTAACCATGCAAAGTACACATTTGGCCCAAGCATGCGAGATCAATGCTACCCACCATTGTTCCATATTCAAGCATTTCTAAGCCTACTTGGACTCTACCACATTTGGCCAAGATAAAAATTCAAGATAAGCATGCTTCCTTTGCTTAGCTATAAAGAGAATGACTTGCAGAAGGACTTAAGGGCATTTGGCCATGCAAGAAAGAAGGAAAATTTACAAGAATTTAGACTCTCCAAGCTGAATCCATTCAACCAAGAAGAGATTGAAGTTCATTATGATACTTGACTTAGCCTTAAAGAGTTTTGCTTGGAAGAAAATTTTATCTCTTCCCAAGATGGATGCAATTCAAATTCTAAACTCTTGAATCCTATCCTAGCTGAACCTAAGGGAGAAGGTTGATCAAGATTGCATCAAGATGTGATGAAAGGAAAAAATTGCTCCACCAAGATCTCATTCAGCCAAGCCTATCCAAGGGAGAGAATTTCATTCAACCACGCCTCTTTGGAAGATAAAGATCAAGCTTATCCTAAAGCATTTGAATTTGAATCAATCACTTGTAATCTTTGCCCCTTTGGTCAAATCTCAATCTATAAATAAGGAGGCCATTCCCCTTATTCCATCATCTCACTCCTTACTTTTCTTTTCTTTTTATTTTTTAAGTTTCTTTTAGTTTTTTATTTCTTTTAGTTAAGTTATTGGCTTAGGTGACAAATTTGCTAATAACTAAGCTTTGTTCTTAGATTCTTTTTCAATCAAGAAGTTTTTTCATTCAAAGATCTCATTTTTTGTTTTTAAAGTTTCAAAATCTTGTTTCTTATTTCCTTTGCTATTTGGCAAAGCATTCTTTTTCCAAGATTGATCTAAGTTTCTTTATTTTCTTTGCAAGATTTGGCCAAACTACATTTTCTTGTTTTTAATTTCTTTCATGCAATCTTTACTTCTTCAAAATCAATTTGGCATTCTCAGGGATTTTTTATTTGCAATTTTAAATTCTTTTACTTTGAAATCTTTTAATTCTTTTTTTTAGGATTAGTTGTTAGCATTAATCTTTTACTTCCCAAATGACAGTTAGTGCAGTTAAGAACCCTACCATACATCACCTTTAATTTTTACTTGATCCCTATTACCCTAAAATCTCAATATTCATTTGTTTAGATATAAGATCTTAGCCTTTCGCCTTTGGTAATTGTGAGTAACCCAACATTTTTTTTCTATAATTCCTAATAAGACGATACTTGGAATACTCCACTTTGTTACTTGATTTATGCTCTTGTAGGCTTTATAGGAAAAGCAATAATCAAGATTCAACCCATTAGGATATAGACTCATGAGTTCCTAACACATTGTGCGAGTGTAAAAGAATAAGTTGACTGTCAGCCCTGGCATCTTGACATCATGCAATATCTCAAGTGCCAAAAGTATCCTGAACATGCATCAGAGAATGATAACAAAATTCTAAGAAGATAGGTAATGGGATTTGTGTTGGACGGGACAGTCTTGCATAAGAAAAGTTAGTAACAAGTTTTGTTAAGATGTGTGTGTATTGCAAAAGCAAGGAAAATACTTGAAGTGCATGAAAGGATATGTGAGACATATGTCAATGATCATATGATGGCTAGACAATTAATGAGAGCAAGTTACTTTTGTTTAACAATAGAAAGTGACTATATCAATTATGTAAGAAGATGCCACAAATGTTAGATCGATATAAATAAATCCATATTCCTCCTACACCATTACATGTTTTGGTACCTCCGTGGCCTTTCTTTATGTAGGGAATGCATGTGATTAGACCCATCACCCTAAAAGTTTTCAAATGGTCACTGATTTATCTTTGTTGCTATTGACTATTTTACAAAGTAGGTAGAAGCAACATCCTTTGGCAACATAACCCCATTAATAGTGTATAGATTTGTGAAAAAGGAAATAATTTGTCATTATAAGTTGCCTAAAAGGATCATCATAGATAATGCCAATAATTTGAATAACAAAATGATGAAAAAAGTACACACACAATTCAAAATCAACTATCACAATTTAGCACCCTACTGTCCAAAGATGAATGGGGTAGTGAAGGCTACTAATAAGAATATTAAGAAGATATTAGAGAAAATGACTAAGAATTCTAAAGATTGGAATGAGAACTTGTCATTTGCTCTACTTGCATATAGAACATCAGTTTGCACTTATACTTGGACAACTCTTTTTTTTCTCTATTATATGGAATGGAGGTAATCTTGCCTATCAAAATAGAAATTCCTTTTTTAAGGGTTTTGATGAAAGTACATTGAATGATGTTAAATAGGTTCAAACTCATTATGAACAATTGAATTTTATTGAATAAAAATGATTGGTAGCATTTAGTCATGGCTAGATGTACCAAAAAAGAATGGTAAGGGCACATGATAAGAAGATGAAGCCCAAATGTTTTAATGAAGGGGAATTAGTTCTGAAAAGGATATTGCCCAATCAACATGACAATAAAGGAAAATGTACACCTAATGGGAAGGTCCATATATGGTCTATCGTGACGTCTCAGGACTCGAGGTTGGGGGACCCGAAAGATAGATGAATAGGAAAATTTAGAAAACAGGGGCTAAAAATATTTTCTATGAAAATCAAAACAAGGATTCACTACCAATCTGTTTTAAGGTGTGATTGGTCACCCAAATATTTTATCCTTTTAATAAAACATTTAAAATGGATTTAAAAGTTTAAATGTTTTATGAAAAGAACAATTTTGCAGTCTATGAAATCAAAGTTGGGTTCAAGAGTCGGCTATGGGTAAAGAAGTGTTAGCACCTCTACAATGTCCATCAAAGATGATACCAATTAATTGCATACTATCCTTTAATTTTGGCAAAAAATGATTCTATTTTTTTAATGTTTAAAATTAAGTCCTTTTCTTCTTTTTTTCTTTTTTTGAAAAAATAAAAACAAATTAAATTTGAAATATAAAACTCTTTTTTTTTTTTGGATCAAAATGAAACTTATTAAATATCAAAATACCTTTTTCACTCTCTTATAATTAGGTATAGCTTCAAAAATATTTCTAATTTAAGGGTTTTCAAGTTGCCCTACTAAAACTGAGATAACACCTCATATAGATAATAATCATCGAGGGTTCCCCTATACTTGGGCCATATCTCGATGGCTATATTTAATTGAGATGTTATTTTATTTAAAACATTTTTTCTTTTGGAAACTTATTTTGAGAAACCTATGTATGATATGCATGAATATTATATATGACAAATGCATGATATGAATGACAAGGTATGAATGCATGACAATTTATGAATGCATGTAATAATGTGAAATGAAATGCAAATACATGATTGGTTTGGGGGTTGCTTTGGCTTTGGAAGGTGATTTAGGGTTTGGAAGGTGGTTTAGGATTTGGAAGGTGGTTTATTGGTTTGGGGGTTGGTTTGGGTTTGGAAGGTGGTTTAGGTTTTGGAAGATGATTTAGGTTTTGGAAGATGGTTTAGGTTTGGAAGGTGGTTTAGGGTTTGGAAGGTGGTTTAGGTTTTAAAAGGTGGCTTAGGGTTTGAAAGGTGGCTTAGGGTTTAATGGAATTTTGGGTTTCATGGAAAAATGCATGGGATAAAAAACAAATTACAATAATGCTATAGGTAAACATGTAAATATTTGATGTATCTGACATGTGCATGACAAAGGAACAAACTAATTACAAATCTAGGCATTTACAAAACTAAATTACAAAACAAGATGTGCATGTGAAAACATGATGTAAATGGATTAAACACTAAAACTTTTTAAGATTTTCAAGGCATGTTTCACCATTGTTTTTTTTTTTTTTGGAATTCATGCAAACAAACTAAAACCACCAAAAAGTCTTCTAACCTAATTTTTTTATCTAAGGAAAATTTGATCAAACACATAGAAACCTCACTCATGATGACATTTTATTATTAATGGAATTTCATCAAACAAGTAGTGAACTATCTAGAGAGAAAACATTATAAATATAAAAACTAACTAAACACATCACACAAACTACTAACATATTTAAGAATCATGCAAATAACAAATAGTATGACATTCAAATCATCCAAATTCATCATTCAAAGCAAGAAACACATTAAAAATAACCCAAAGGAGGTTTGGCCATGGACGATCACAAGCTTGGCCAAACCTCCAAATGGGCATTCATGGTGGATTTGTTTTCTTTGATATCTTTTGTCTTAAATCAAACTATGGACTAGTTGATTGAATTTTTAGATCAAATTTGAAGCAAAGAACACAAGCAACTATGAAATGTTTTAAAGAAAAATAGAAACAATAAAGGAAAACAATATGAAAATGATATGAAAATGTAAAGAAAATGCCACACAATGTAAGAAAGGAAACTAAAAATTATACCTCCAAGAATGTTCTCCAAAATTTTTTATTTTTTCTTATTTTCTTCAATTTTTTTCATGACTTTCTTAGCTGCCTTCCTTCTTTCGAACATTAATGGCTTCTCTTCTTAAGACAAAAAAAATCTCATGCCAAATAAACCATAGCCCTTGGATTTGAAACTCATCTAATGGTTAAAATTCTTCATTGTTTACCTTGTAAAGAGCTACCTATCACCATTAGATCCATCTCATCGAGATCATCCTAAGGTTGAGAATGCTTACTACTAAATTTTGAATTTTTTATGCTACTGGAACCAAGTGAAAAGATCAGTTTACCCTTTATTGGAAAGTTTTTTATTTCTACACTATTTTCTTGGGAATCAATGTTCTATTATTCATTTTTGGGATTTTAAAGCACTAAATATTATGAAATATTATGAAATTAAGATATAAGAATTTTCATGAAAATCTGACCTCAAGAAGGTCAAATTACAAAATTACCTCTAAGGGGTATTTTGGTAATTTCATACTTTTAGAGGTACTATTGTAGCTTTGAATGCACCAAAAATCATCAAATGTTATAAAAACATGGTATGAAAAGTTTTATGAAAAATCAACCTCAGAAATATTAAATTACAAGAATACCCTTAAAGGGTATTTTGGTGATTTAACACATTTTTAGGTATGATCAAGGTTTTCAACAGTTCAAAAATCATGAAATATATTCAATTAGGTTATAAAAGTTTTCACAAAAATTTGACTTTGAAAGGTTAAATTATGAAAAAACCAAAGGGTTTTTCCATAACTGTACCTCCTCTAAGTGCAATTAAACTTTTAATGCTTTAAAAATCACAAATTTTAATTTTAAACTGCATTGATTCCAATTGGGTTGTGAATTTTGAGGGTTGACTTAGGTTCTATCCATTTTAACTAAGATTAACTTTGTTTAACCAAGTTTCATCAGAGTTGACTTTAGAGCATTTAGGTCAAATTGGTTCAAATTTAGATTTTAAAAACTTGTCAGAATTAAAGAAATGCTAGATTTGAACCAAGTCAAAATTTAAAGTACTTTACAAATGGCCAAATTTTGTTTAGATAAAATTAAATATCTACAGATGCCTAGCATTGCATATTTATAAGAATAAGAAAAATGCAAAGACCAATGACATTGATTTTGTCCTACATCAAAGGATGAGTCATTTTGTTCGCATGTGCTTGTTTGTTTTCATGTTAGAGGAGGCTTTTTTTTTTAAAAGGTACTCCTATAATCATAGGCAAGTGATTTTAACAATCGTATGTTGAAAAGTGCTAGTGTTGTTTGTGACCTTGAAAAGGATTTTTTTTGTTTTGTTGTTTGTTGTTATTTTTTTTATCTTTTTTTTGTCTTTTTTTTGTAGCTTTCAAAGATTTTTTATTAAAAAAGCTATTTTTGGAAAAGGCTCTTACGAAAATAGGCAAAGAACTTTAAAAGTCTCTTTTTGGAAAGGGTTTCTATGAAAATAAGCAACAACTTCAATAAAAAGTCTCTTTATAAAAAGGGTTCCTACAAAAATAGGCAACGAACCTTAAAAATCTCTTTTTAGAAAGCGTTTTTATGAAAATAGGCAATGAACTTTAAAAAATCTCTTTTTGGAAAAGGTTCCTATGAAAATAGGTAATGAACTTTAAGGGTCTCTTTCCAATGCCAATTAATTTGTGGTTAATTCTCCTTTGTGCCAGTTAAACTAAGATTAATTCTCATAGGTCCCAATTAGACTTAGCTTAAATCTTTGTAGTTGCTAGCTAATTTAGGCTTAATTCTTCATTGGTGTAAGCTAAACTGACCTTAATTCTCATCCTTGGTGCTAACTAGATTGGGCTTAATTCTCTCTCTTTTTTTTTTGTTCAAAATATCTAGATATTGACTTTTTCTAAAAAGTCAATTTGTTATCATATCTCATCTTTTTTGATTCATCATTTTTTAAACCGTTTTCTTTTACAAATTATTTTTCATTTTTTTGAATCTTTAAACTCATTTGTCATTTTTGTCTCTAGTGAAACTATTTTCTTTCTTTTTTTATTTTTTTTCCTTTTCCTATGACATTTTCCTTTCTCTCTTCTTGCTTTCTCTTTTTTTTTTCTTTTTTTTTTCACTTTTCTCTCTTTTTCTGTTTTTCTTTTCTTTTTTTTTTTTCCCAAATCCTTTCCCTCCATTCTTTGTCTTGGTAGACTTTTTTTCTTATCTCTCAAACTAGGAGATCTATTTTTCTTCTTTCTTTTTTCTTTTTTTGTTTTCTTTTTTTGTTGTTTTGTTTGTTTTTCTATAACTTAAAATGTTTCTATTTTTTTTTTCTCTTTCTTTAATATTTATAAAATTGACAAATGCAACAATGACAGAAATGTTAACTCATAACAAATGATGTGAAACCAAATGTCTTTATGCAAATGTAAGAATTTATGATGAATTTTTTTCATGATACAAATGCCACTATAAAATTTCATTTCAAAAAATGTCAATGCTAACATAAATGCAAAACTTTCTAATATATGTGCCTCAACATGGATGCAAACACCAAAATTACTGCTTTTTTAAAAAGAAAAATTTTCTCATTTTTATTTTTCTCCCGTTACGCATCTCATTGAATCTTCAATTTCTCCCAAAATGATCTCCACTTACCATTTTGCTTTCCTTCACCCATTTCATATTGCTTTTTTACCAATTTCTACTAGGATTTTTTTATTTTCTTTTCATTTCCAACATGCTTTCCCTTTTATTTCTAGTTTCAACACACAAACATGTAATATCCAATATGCATTCTGGATTTAATTGCAAAAACAAAACAACGTACCATTATATTTTAAAAACACTTTTTCCTTTCTTTCCTCTTTCCTTTTTAACACCATCAATTTTTTGGTGAAAAATAAATTTCTCTTTTTTTTTTGGTTTAAATCGGCCTTTAGATTGTCACAATTCGATAATTTTCTTTTATAATAAACATGATTTTTTTTCACAAAAATGTGTCTAGTAATTCAAAAACTCTTCAAAAATTATCAACAAAATTTGCCCCACATAATAGAATTCCTTAATCAAGGTTAATACAATATCTAAACAAATGTGGTTTTGGGAGTTTTTTGAAGATTTGCATTTCCTATTAGTAATGAAAAAGGTGACAGTTTTCTTTTCAAATGGGTTAGATGGTTAAGCATGTGAAAGCTTTAATTATTTCAAAAAGGTTTCATGACTAGAAAGACATATAAGACGAGTATATTTTTCCATTAGGCTCATAAATGAAACATAAGTTTGTCTAACGTATGAATCCCTTGAAAATCAAACATGTTTGACACTTTCTTTAGCATTCAAATGTGGCATTTTGATAAATGTCAAGGTCAGTTATGGTGGGCTCAAAGTTTTTGAATTTATTTTAGGGATGAGAAAAGAAAGGCTAAAATTTAAAAATTAGTTCCTTTTTATTCATTTCAAACTTTAGGGGTCTTGATATTTTTAGATCTTTTGAAGGGTATGGGTTGCCTTTGGTTGGCATCTGAACTTTATTTAACATTTGAAGTGGTTTTAAGGCCTTCAAGGATTATTCTAGATTGCTCTTTGTAGGATTTTTACTCTATTTTTGGATGAGATGTTGTAATCTGTAATAATGAATTAAAATAGAATTTTGCATTAATGGATAGATTATTTCTGTGATTATTATATATCATTGGAAAGCATTTTGAATCTAGTTTCTAATGAAACAAACCAAAGTCAAATATGAGTTTTCTATGAAGAGTTGTCTAATTTTAACTTAAGGATAAGCAGGCTGTGAGACAGCAGCATCAGGGTTGAACTACGAAATTCTTCTTAATTCGTATACAAGGATTTATGGATTAATCCATATATGTTTGGAAAGCTTATTGAGTCTACTTTCCAATGAAACAAGCGGAATTGAATTTGGAGCTTCCTGTGAATAAATATATAGTTTTTATTAGAAGGTATACAGGCTGTTTGGCAGCAGTATATGACGTGGATTTCAAAAATTTTTATAATTAATCTACAAAGAATTACGAGGTGTGCGATATATGGTTAGAAAGCTTATTAAGTCTAGTTTCTAACACATTAAAGAGATCATAATTCCGATTTGGATATATTGAGATATGACTGTTTTAATGAAAAGAGGTCATGCTGCCAGTATTAATTAGTTAAGTTAACCCTTTGTGTAATGTAGTTGATTTTTGTATAAATGGTCTCAAAAAGGGTTGATTAAATTCTGATCTGTTGAAATGATCTTGGATAGGCCATTAACTATTTTGGGGGAAAAAAACTAGGTGGTGGAATCGAATGGAGGTAAGTAGAATCTCACACACTTTGCTTGTTTTTGAATCTATGTATATATATATGTTTCTAAATGAAAGAATGTTTTATTTCATTATTTTCAGTGTATGAAAATAGGATCAAGCATATGATTATTTTGTGTTTCTCTATATAAATGATGGATCATGCTTATGAATGAAATGAGAAAATGATTTATATTTAAAGAATGATTTTATGATAGCCACATTTTTATATCCCTGGAAAGTGGGATCATCGACAACAGAACTAATTCTACGACCCTGGCTAACGGGTAATAGTAGTTAGCGTAAGCCCTGGCTAACGGGTTATAATAGTTAGCAATGATCATGAGAATGAAATTGTCGATACGGTCAATGTCACGGGTTATAGCAGTGGCCGTAACTAACGATAAATGAATAATAATGATGATTTATGATGATTTTTAATGATTGATCCATGATTTGGTTTGATTACGATATTTGAATGATAGCATATTTTGCAATGATTTATGAAGTGATATATTTTGACATTGATTTATGAATTTATGAAATATTTGACAAAACGATGATATTGAAATGTTTTGATATTATGATTTGATGAATGTTTTGAAAGATCTATAAGATGTGCAAGAAAACGATGCTTGATCTGGTAAAGTATGTGAGCCTATACTTACTAAGCTGTGGTGTGCTCATTCCCTTTTTTTTACTTTTTCTTTACAGATGACTAAGGGATAAGTTTGGTTAGTCTTGTGTGAAGCTAGAAAATGAAATGAAAAAGATTACTTAGTCGTCGGAGAATATGTTGGCCAATGATATCTTAAGAGATAGTTTTGTATTTTATATGGTTTGTATTTGGATATATAAAGATGTATCATCAGTTGGATTAAATATATAAATTTTACTTGGTAAATTAGTTTATTGAAAAATTTTAGAATGTTTAAGAGAGAAGGCTTCGTATTACTTTAAGATTTTTTTCAAGGTAATACGACCGTGTTACATCTTGATCTCGGGGCATGACAAAAGTGGTATCAGAGCTTAAGTTACGATCTTTGGAGAATTTTAAGAGGTAGATTATGATTTGTAGATTGTGTTGAGATTTTCTTTAAAAGCTTAAGTTATGTTTCTTGGAGATTTTCTAAGAGTTCAGGTTATAATCCTTAGACTATGTGAGATGTTAAGGAGCTTATGATATGATTTTGAAGATTTTCTAAGAACTATAGTTATAATCTTTGGAGATTTTTAAGAAGTTAATTTATGATAAATAGATTAACGGTGATTTTCAAAGAATATAGTTTATGATCCTTGGATTAAAAGAGATATTCTATGAGTATGGTTACAATCTATATATTATGTGAAGATTTTTAAGAATTAGATGATGACATCTGGATAATGTGAAAATTTTTCAAGGACATAACTTTGATCCATAGACTATAGTGGTGAGTACAAGTAAATGATTCGATGAATTTTAGAGTAATTAAAGTTTCAATGAATTTTGAGGAATCAATGATTCAATGGATTCTTGGTGTAGTTATTTTGTTGATATTTATATATTGCTTTTGGATTTTGTAGTTAAGAGAAAGTGTAATTACTTTGATATAGTGCGATTTTATAAGTTGAAGAGATTTTTGACGCCACTTATAATGAGATATATTTTATAAGTTAAAGGATTATTTAAAAGAACAATTTAGTCGTTGGATATCTTATGATGCATAGTTTTTAACTTTGACATGAAGATGATAGCAATATATTTGGTAAAAAGAGAATTTAAGACATTATGATGTTTGTGGGGATTATGAAGAATCAATTGTTATATGATAATTGGTATATCAGAAAGAATAATATTCGCAATTGAAGACAACTTTGATAATTAGAGATTTATGTTTGAATTTACATGATGTAAATTTATGGATATGATCTATTGCATTGATGTCATATGTATTCTAGTGGTTAATTGATAGAAAATTTTATGTTGTCGGTGGAAAAGAAAAGAAAATTAAAGTATTATGTGATATCTTTTTGGTGACAAAATGATTTGTTGATATTGTTATTCAAGGTTGTTATGGTTATGAAAACATGGTGTGAAGCATATTACAAGGAATTTTGTGGGCACATGCTTTTCTTGTTACAAAACAATGTTATGAAAGTTAATTTGTTTGAATTTTATTGGAAAGAAATATTAGAGTGCGCAGTGGAAGCCTGATTTAATTTTAAGTTCTAAATTGTTGTGCTATTATTAGTTGAGAAAGTGATGAATCTTTAATAAATAAAGAATATTGTCACCTCTGATGTTTAGTGTATATGATGAATCTATGTTAAGAGAATATCTTAGTAAAAGCTTTGTGATTGGATATGAGTATTAGAAATTCAAGATGATATGAGTTTTAACATATTGAAATATCTTCTTTTTTTTTGAATGGTTGATTAGAAAGAACAAGTTTTGAGGCAAGATGATTATTTTTTTTCAAAGTTCAATGAAACAATCATACGGTAAAAGATATGATTGCAAAACTAGAGGAATGAGATATTAATGTAAATCAAGTTTCGAGGATGAAACTTCTTATAAGGAGGGGAGAATGTAATACCCTAGCCCAAATAATAATTGGGCTAGACTAATACTAAAGCCCATCAATTTATTAAGACATTATTTAGTAAAAGAAAAAGGGCTGAAGTATTAGATGAAAGGAAACCTAACTATCATGAAATAAAAAAGAAATAAAGTTCTTCTTCCTCATCTTTCTTAGGGTTAGAGAATATGAAAAATCAACTTGGAGATTCACAATCAAAGGCTATTATCAAGTTAATCCCTTAAAGGTGAGTACATGCCCTATTTTTATTTGAAAAGAAATATCAAGTTGATTGCTATTATTTGGAGTTAAAGTTTTGAGAGCAAAACCAAGAAAAATCATGAAATCTTTCATTAATCTTCATGATCTATTTGGGTGAATTACTGAGCTTTGTTTATTTCATGTTCTTAATATTTATTGATGATTATTGAATGGCGTTTGAATGCGGAAAGTAAGGATTTGAGTTTTTAAAGATTGAATGAGAAATTCTATTTTTGGATGAGAAGTTATGATTTATAATAATGAATTAAAATAGAATTTTGCATTAATGGATAGATTATTGCTGTGATTATTATTTATCATTGGAAAGCATGTTGAATCTAGTTTCTAATGAAACAAACGAAAGTCAAATCCGAGTTTTCTATGAAGAGTTATCTAATTTTAACTTAAGGATATGCAGGCTGTAAGACAACAGTATCAGGGTTGAATTACGAAATTCTTTTTAATTTGTATACAAGGATTTACAGATTAAGCCATATATGTTTGGAAAGCTTATTGAGTCTACTTTCCAATGAAACAAGCGGAATTGAATTTGGAGTTTCTTGTGAATAAATATATAGTTTTTATTAGAAGGTATACAGGATGTTTGGCAGCAGTATATGACGTGGATTTCAAAAATTGTTATAATTAATCTACAAGGAATTACGAGGTATGCCATATATGGTTAGAAAGCGTATTAAGTCTAGTTTCTAACGCATTAAAGAGATCATAATTCCAATTTGGATATATTGAGATATGACTGTTTTAATGAAAAGAGGTCAGGCTGCCAGTATTAATTAGTTAAGTTAACCCTTTGTGTAACTTAGTTGATTTTTGTATAAATGGTCTCAAAAAGGGTTGATTAAATTTTGATCTGTTGAAATGATCTTGGATAGGCCATTAATTATTTTGGGGGGAAAAACTAAGTGGTGGAATCGAATGGAGGTAAGTAGAATCTCACACACTTTGCTTGTTTTCAAATCTATGTATATATATATATATGTTTTTAAATGAATGAATGTTTTATTTCTTTGTTTTCGATATATGAAAATAGGATCAAGCATATGATTATTTTGTGTTTCTCTATATAAATGATGGATCATGCTTATGAATGAAATGAGAAAATGATTTATGATTAAAGAATGATTTTGTGATGGCTACATTTTTTTTACATCCCTGGGAAGTGGGATCATCGACACCAGAACTAGTTCTATGACCCTGGCTAATGGGTAATAGAAGTTAGCAAAGACATGATCATACGACCCTGGCTAACGGATAATAGTAGTTAGCGTAAGCCCTAGCTAATGGGTTATAATAGTTAGCAATGTTCATGAGAATGAAATTGTCGATACGGCCAATGTCACGGGTTATAGCAGTGACCGTAGCTAACGATTTGAATGATAATGATGATTTATGATAATGATGATTTACGATGATTTTTAATGATTGATCCATGATTTGGTTTGATTATGATGTTTGAATGATAGCATATTTTACAATGATTTATGAAGTGACATATTTTGACATTGATTTATGAATTTATGAAATATTTGACAAAACGATGATCTTGAAATGTTTTGATATTATGATTTGATGAATGTTTTGAATGATCTATATGATGTGTAAGAAAATGATGCTTGATCTGATAAGGTGTGTGAGCCTATACTTATTGAGTTGTGGTTTTCTGATTTCCCTTTTACTTTTTCTTTACAGATGACTAAGTGATAAGTTTGGTTAGTCTTATGTGAAGCTAGAAGATGAAACGGGTATGATTACTTAATCGTCAGAGAATATGTTGGCCAATGAGATTTTAAGAGGTAGTTTTGTATTTTATGTGGTTTGTATTTGGATATATAAACATATATCATCAATTGGATTAAAGATATGAATTTTACTTGGTATATTGTTTTATTGAAGAATTTTAGAATGTTTAAGAAAGAGGGCTTCGTATTACTTTGAGATTTTCTTCAAGGTAATATGGTCGTGTTATGCCTCGATTCGAGGCCCCGAGATCAAGACATAACACGATCGTATTACCTTGAAAAAAATCTTAAAGGAATACGAAGCCTTCTTTCTTAAACATTCTAAAATTTTTCAATAAAATAATTTACCAAGTAAAATTTATATATTTAATCCAACTAATGATACATCTTTATATATCCAAATACAAACCATATAAAATACAAAACTATCTCTTAAGATCTCATTGGCCAACATATTTTCCGACGACTAAGTAATCTTTTCCATTTCATCTTCTAGCTTCACACAAGACTAACCAAACTTATCACTTAGTCTTTTGTAAAGAAAAAGTAAAAAAAAAGGAATGAGCAAATCGCAGCTCAGTAAGTATAGGCTCACATACTTTACTAGATCAAGCATTGTTTTCTTACACATCATATAGATCATTCAAAACATTCATCAAATCATAATATCAAAACATTTCAATATCATCGTTTTGTCAAATATTTCATAAATTCATAAATCAATGTCAAAATATATCACTTCATAAATCATTGCAAAATATGCTATCATTCAAATATCGTAATCAAACCAAATCATGGATCAATTATTAAAAATCATCATAAATCATCATTATCATTCATTTATCGTTAGCTACGGTCACTGCTATAACCCGTGACATTGACCGTATCGACAATTTCATTCTCATGATCATTGCTAACTATTATAACCCATTAACCAGGGCTTACGCTAACTACTATTACTCGTTAGCCAGGGTCGTATGATCATGTCTTTGCTAACAACTATTACCCATTAGCCAGGGTCGTAAAACTAAGTTCTGGTGTCCATGATCCCACTTCCAAGGGATGTAAAAACGTAGCCATCATAAAATCATTCTTTAAACATAAATCATTTTCTCATTTTATTCATAAGCATGATCCATCATTTATATAGAGAAACACAAAATAATCATATGCTTGATCCTATTTTCATATATCGAAAGAAATAAAACATTCTTTCATTTGGAAACATATATATACATAGATTTGAAAACAAGCAAAATGTGTGAGATTCTACTTACTGAGCTATGGTTTGCTCATTCCCCTTTTACTTTTTCTTTACAGATGACTAAGTGATAAGTTTGGTTAGTCTTGTGTGAAGTTAGAAGATGAAATGGGTATGATTACTTAATCGTCAGAGAATATGTTGGCCAATGAGATTTTAAGAGGCATTTTTGTATTTTATATGGTTTGTATTTGGATATATAAAGATATATCATCAGTTGGATTAAAGATATGAATTTTACTTGGTATATTGTTTTATTGAAGAATTTTAGAATGTTTAAGAAAGAAGGCTTTGTATTACTTTGAGATTTTCTTCAAAGTAATATGGCCGTGTTATACCTCGATTCGAGGCGTGACAAAAGTGGTATTAGAGCTTAAGTTATGATCTTTGGAGAATTTTAAGAGGTAGATTATGATTTGTACATTGTGTTGAGATTTTCTTTAAAAGCTTAAGTTATGTTTTTTGGAGATTTTCTAAGAGTTCAGGTTATGATTCTTAAACTGTGTGAGATGTTACGGAGCTTATAATATGATTTTGAAGATTTTCTAAGAACTATGATTATAATCTTTGGAGATTTTTAAGAAGTTAATTTATGATAAGTAGATTAACGATGATTTTCAAAGAATATAGTTTATGATCCTTGGATTGAAAGAGATATTCTATGAGTATGGTTACAATCTATATATTATATGAAGATTTTTAAGAATTAGATGATGACCTCTGGATAATGTGATAATTTTTTTAAGGACATAACTTTGATCCATAGACTATAATGGTGAGTACAAGTAAATGATTCGATGAATTTTGGAGTAGTTAAAGTTTCAATGAATTTTGAAGAATCAATGATTCAATAGATTCTTGGTGTAGTTATTTTGTTGATATTTATATATTGCTTTTGGATTTTGTAGTTAAGAGAAAGTGTAATTACTTTGATATAGTGCGATTTTACAAGTTGAAGAGATTTTTTTGACGCTACTTGTAATGAGATATATTTTATAAGTTAAAGGATTATTTAAGAGAACAATTTGGTCGTTGGATATCTTATGGGTTTGAGAAAAGACTTTTGACTTAATGAGGTTTTGAAATTATTTGATAAGTGTTAAGTGAATCCTTGATCAAGGATGAAGATTAGAATAAGAGTGTACATTGTTGGAATTAAAAGTATAGAATATTAGAGTTGGAATGAAATGATATGTTGAAATTTTGATACAATTATTTATAGATTATGATGTTGGAGAATTTATTTTGATGGATTTAGTCCAAAATGTTATAATTGTGGTATATAGCTTTATATACGTAAAGAAGGATGTTCATTTGATTTGGTTCTACATTTTTATTAAGAAAGTATTTAAGGTTTGATCATGCGAGTTGGATGTTTGTATAGTTAATTTAAAGTTTGATCATTAAATTCCTATTTGAGGTGTACTGATATTTTTTAATGGCTAAAGTGATTAATTTGTGGTTATAGTTTTTAATTGAAGTATACTATTTGATTCCTTTGAATTTTATATTTATGGAGAATATGGCCTATTGTGGTATAAGGTTGTGTACTTAGCAAGAAATTGAAGTTGTGGTTATCTAGATGATTTAGTAAGGAAGTCGGTTTTGAAAGAGTAACTGATTTACAAATATATATATATATATATGTTTTGGCTAAGAATGATTGTTTGAAATCTTATAAGGACAAAAGAAGGGTTGAAATCTTACAAGTGATGATTTTGTATACTTGGTGATGCTGAGCATGTATTCGATTTTAGAAAAGTTTGATAGAACTTCTAAAATAATGTGATGCATTTGGCTATTGTTCATAATTATACTTTTGGTGTGAATTCAAGTGTTTGGAGTTCTTATTGGTTCAAACTTTATAAAAGAATTTTTTTTTTTTATGGATTATGATGCATAGTTTTTAACTTTGTCATGAAGATGATAGCAATATATTTGGTAAAAAAAGAATTTGAGACATTATGATGTTTGTGGGGATTATGAAGAATCAATTGTTATATGATAATTGGTATAATAGAAAGAATAATATTCGCAATTGAAGACAACTTTGATAATTAGAGATTTATGTTTGAATTTACATGATGTAAATTTATGGATATGATCTATTGCATTGATGTCATATGTGGTTAATTGATAGAAAATTTTATGTTGTCGGTGGAAAAGAAAAGAAAATTAAAGTATTATGTGATATCTTTTTGGTGACAAAATGATTTGTTGATATTGTTATTCAAGGTTGTTATGGTTATGAAAACATGGTGTGAAGCATATTACAAGGAATTTTGTGGACACATGCTTTTCTTTTTACAAAACAATGTTGTGAAAGTTAATTTGTTTGAATTTTATTGGAAAGAAATATTAGAGTGAGCAGTGGAAGCTTGATTTAATTTTAAGTTCTAAATTGTTGTGCTATTATTAGTTGAGAAAGTGATGAATCTTTAATAAATAAAGAATATTGTCACCTCTGATGTTTAATGTATATGATGAATTATTTTAAGAGAATATCTTAGTAAAAGCTTTGTGATTGGATATGAGTATTTAGAAATTCAAGATGATATGAGTTTTAACGTATTGAAATATCTTTTTTTTTTTTTTTTCGAATGGTTGATTAAAAAGAACAAGTTTTGAGGCAAGATGATTATTTTTTTTCAAAGTTCAATGAAACAATCATACGGTAAGAGATATGATTGCAAAACTAGAGGAATGAGATATTGATGTAAATCAAGTTTCGAAGATGAAACTTCTTATAAGGAGGGGAGAATGTAATACCCCAACCGAAATAATAATTGGGCTAGACTAATACTAAAGCCCATCAGTTTATTAAGACATTTTTAGTAAAAGAAAAAGGGCTGAAGTATTAGATGAAAGGAAACCTAACTATCGTGAAACAGAAAAAAAATAAAGTTCTTCTTCCTCATCTTTCTTAGGATTAGAGAATATGAAAAATCAAGTTGGAGATTCACAATCAGAGGCTACTATCAAGTTAATCCCTTAAAGGTGAGTACATGGCCTCTTTTTATTTCAAAAAAAATATCAAGTTGATTGCTATTACTTGGAGTTGAAATTTTGAGAGAAAAACCAAGAAAAATCATGAAATCCTTCATTAATCTTGATGATCTATTTTGTCACGCCCCGAATCGAGGCATAAACACGGCCATATTACCTTGAAGAAAATCTCAAAGTAATACAAAGCCTTCTTTCTTAAACATTCTAAAATTCATCAATAAAACAATATACCAAGTAAAATTCATATCTTTAATCCAACTGATGATATATCTTTATATATCCAAATACAAACCTTATAAAATACAAAAACCTCTTAAAATCTCATTGGCCAACATATTCTCTGACGATTAAGTAATCATACCCATTTTATCTTCTAGCTTCACACAAGACTAACCAAACTTATCACTTAGTCATCTGTAAAGAAAAAGTAAAAGGTGAATGAGCAAACCACAGCTCAGTAAGTATAGGCTCAAAAATAAAGGGAACATAAAATATTCTTATCCAAAATCCATTAGTCCTTATTTATTAAAGATTCATCACTTTCTCAACTAATAATAGCATAACAATTTAGAACTTAAAATTAAATCAGGCTTTCACTGCGCACTTTGATGTTTCTTTCCAATAAAATTCAAACAAATTAACTATACAAACATCTAACTCGCATGATCAAACCTTAAATACTTTCTTAATAAAAATGTAGAACCAAATCAAGTGAACATCCTTCTTTACGTATATAAAACTATTTACCACAATTATAACATTTTGGACTAAATCCATCAAAATAAATTCTCCAACATTATAATCTATAAATAATTGCATCAAAATTTCAACATATCATTTCATTCCAACTCCAATATTCTATGCTTTTAATTCCAACAATGTACACTCATATTCTAATCTTCATCTTTGATCAAGGATTCACTTAACACTTATCAAATAATTTCAAAAACTTATTAAGTCAAAAGTCTTTTCTCAACCCATAGGATCTCCAACGACCAAATCGTTCTCTTAAATAATCTTTTAACTTATAAACTATATCTCATTATAAGTGGCGTAAAAAATCTCTTCAACTTATAAAATTGCATTATATCAAAGTAATTACACTTTCTCTTAACTACAAAATCCAAAAGCAATATATAAATATCAACAAAATAACTACACCA
Organism: Durio zibethinus; assembly: GCF_047325235.1. Taxonomy (NCBI): domain Eukaryota; kingdom Viridiplantae; phylum Streptophyta; class Magnoliopsida; order Malvales; family Malvaceae; genus Durio; species Durio zibethinus. The sequence goes on along the minus strand of NC_143169.1, from coordinate 5,864,569 downwards.
AGAATCCATTGAATCATTGATTCCTCAAAATTCATTGAAACTTTAACTACTCCAAAATTCATCGAATCATTTACTTGTACTCACCACTATAGTCTATGGATCAAAGTTATGTCCTTGAAAAATTATCACATTATCCAGAGGTCATCATCTAATCCTAAAAAATCTTCACATAATATATAGATTGTAACCATACTCATAGAATATCTCTTTCAATCCAAGGATCATAAACTATATTCTTTGAAAATCATCGTTAATCTACTTATCATAAATTAGCTTCTTAAAAATCTCCAAAGATTATAATCGTAGTTCTTAGAAAATCCTCAAAATCATATTATAAGCTCCTTAACATCTCACATAGTTTAAGGATCATAACCTGAACTCTTAGAAAATCTCCATGAAACATAACTTAAGCTTTTAAATAAAATCTCAACACAATCTACAAATCATAATCTACCTCTTAAAATTCTCCAAAGATCGTAACCTAAGCTCTGATACCACTTTTGTCAAGTCCCGAGATCAAGATGTAACATGGCCGTATTACCTTGAAAAAAAATCTCAAAGTAATACGAAGCTTTCTTTCTTAAACATTCTAAAATTCTTCAATAAAACAATCTACCAAGTAAAATCTATATATTTAATCCAACTGATAATACATCTTTATATGTGCAAATACAAACCATATAAAATATAAAACTATCTCTTAAGATCTCATTGGTCAACATATTCTCCGACGACTAAGTAAACTTTCCCATTTCATCTTCTAGCTTCACACAAGACTAACCAAACTTATCACTTAGTCATTTGTAAAGAAAAAGTAAAAAGGGAATGAGCAAACCACAGCTCAATAAGTATAGGCTCACACACCTTACCAGATCAAGCATCGTTTTCTTGCACATCATATAGATCATTCAAAACATTCATCAAATCATAATATCAAAACATTTCAAGATCATCGTTTTGTCAAATATTTCATAAATTCATAAATCAATGTCAAAATATGTCACTTCATAAATCATTGTAAAATACGCTATCATTCAAATATCATAATCAAACCAAATCATGGATCAATCATTAAAAATCATCGTAAATCATCATTATCATAAATCATCATTATCATTCAAATCGTTAGCTACGGTCACTACTATAACCCGTGACATTGGCCGTATCGACAATTTCATTCTTGTGATCATTGCTAACTATTATAACCCATTAGCCAAGGCTTACGCTAGCTACTATTACCCGTTAGCCAAGGTCATATGATCATGTCTTTGCTAACTACTATTACCCATTAGCCAGGGTCGTAGAACTAGTTCTGGTGTCGATGATCCCACTTCCCAGGGATGTAAAAAAAATGTAACCATCACAAAATCATTCTTTAATCATAAATCATTTTCTCATTTCATTCATAAGCATGATCCATCCTTTATATAAAGAAACACAAAATAATCATATGCTTGATCCTATTTTCATACATCGAAAATAAAGAAATAAAACATTCTTTCATTTAGAAACACATATATATATTCATAGATTCGAAAACAAGCAAAGTGTGTGAGATTCTACTTACCTCTTTTCGATTCCACCACTTAGTTTTCCCCCAAAATAATTAATAGCCTATCCAAGATCATTTCAACAGATCAGAATTTAATCAACCCTCTTTGAGACCATTTATACAAAAATCAACTAAGTTACACAAAGGGTTAACTTAACTAATTAATGCTGGCAGCCTGACCTCTTTTCATTAAAACAGTCATATCTCAATATATCTAAATCAGAATTATGATCTCTTTAATGCGTTAGAAACTAGACTTGATAAGTTTTCTAACCATATATAGCACACCTTGTAATTCCTTGTAGATTAATTATAACAATTTTTGAAATCCACTTCATATACTGCTGCCAAGCAGCCTGTATACCTTCTAATAAAAACTATATATTTATTCACAGGAAACTCCAAATTCAACTCTGCTTATTTCATTGGAAAGTACACTCGATAAGCTTTCCAAAAATATATGGCTTAATCTGTAAATCCTTGTATACAAATTAAGAAGAATTTCGTAATTCAACCCTGATGCTGTTGTATTACAGCCTGCATATCCTTAAGTTAAAAATAGACAACTCTTCATAGAAAACTCGGATTTGACTTTTGTTTATTTCATTAGAAACTAGATTCAACATGCTTTCCAATGATATATAATAATCACAGCAATAATCTATCCATTAATACAAAATTCTATTTTAATTCATTATTACAAATCACAACATCTCATCCAAAAATAGAATTTCTCCTTCAATCTTTAAAAACTCAAATCCTTACTTTCAGCCAACAAACTCCATTCAATAATCATCAATAAATCTTAAGAACATGAAATAAACAAAGCCCAGTAATTTACCCAAATAGATCATCAAGATTAATGAAGGATTTCATGATTTTTCTTGATTTTTCTCTTAAAACTTCAACTCCAAATAATAGCAATCAACTTGATATTTCCTTTTAAATAAAAAGAGGGCATGTACTCACCTTTAAGGGATTAACTTGATTGTAGCCTCTGATTGTGAATCTCTAACTTGATTTTTCATATTCTCTAACCCTAAGAAAGATGAAGAAGAAGAACTCTATTTCCTTTCTGTTTCACGATAGGTAGATTTTTTTTCATCTAACACTTCAGCCCTTTCTCTTTCACTAAATAATGTCTTAATAAACTGATAGGCTTTAGTATTAATTTAGCCCAATTATTATTTGGGTTGGGGTATTACATTCTCCCCTCCTTATAAGAAGTTTCATCCTCGAAACTTGATTTACATCCACATCTCATTCCTCTAGTTTTGCAATCATATCTCTTACCGTATGATTGTTTCATTGAACTTTGAAAAAAGTAATCATCTTACCTCAAAACTTGTTCTTTCTAATCAATCATTCGAAAAAAAAATATTTCAATATGTTAAAACTCATATCATCTTGAATTTTTAAATACTCATATTCAATCACATAGCTTTTACTAAGATATTCTCTTAACATAGATTCATCATATACACTAAACATCAGAGATGACAATATTCTTTATTTTTGAGGCTTTATTGTTGATTGACATTCTTTTAAGAAATGCTTATGTCATGACTTGAAGAGAAATATTTTATAATGATAGTCATAAGATAAACATTCAATGATTCATTATTTTGAGGTTTTGTATGGAAGTAGATCAAAGTCTTAGACTTATTGGCATAAGGACAAAGAAGAAAAACTTTTATTTCTTGAATTTATAGAACAAATGGTTGATAAATTTTGGTTGATTAAGTAATGGTTTTTCTCTTTTTTTTTTTTAATTTTTACTTTCTTGATTATCACTACATGCACTTAAAAATTCTAACTTATCCAAAATGAACTAATGATCCATATGGGTGAGTAGGTGACAGAAAGAGATAAAAAAGGTTTATGGGTTTAATGGTCATTCCTCAAAGAGAAGCTATTCAATTTTAAGCATCCGTGTTTGATCTAGTATTGACTTTTATTAGGACATAATGTAGGCCAAGGTTCATGGTTTTCAAAGAAAGGGATAAATTAGCCCAAAATAATTATTTAAGGGTGATTTAAACCAATGATCATTCTTTCATTAGAAGAATTCATTTTTGGGATTGGGGATTTTGTACTTTCATTTTTCTATGCCTCCCACTCAATCATTCTTTTTTTTTCATCTATATCTCCCCCCCTTTTTTTTTATTCTTTCCTTCATTTTTTTCCTTTTCTTACTTTCTCATTTTTTTCATTTTCATTTTTTATTTTTTGAGTGGATTCAAAACTTTAAAACCTATTATTAGACATTTTGCCCCCCAAGATTAGGGTTTTTTCTTCGACATTACCATACTTAACTCTTTAAATGCATCCTTTTTGCCTTATAGAGTAGAGAGATGATCCTTTGTCAAGGTTTACTTTGAAGGAATTTTATTATGCTCAACGCAGTAGTAAGAGATAAATTTCTTATATTTATAAAGGGATGATGAAAGATGGTCATTTATCAACTTAAGCGTAATTACTCAAATTCAAAAAGCAATTCTTCTCGGAAGAAAAGGCTTGAAGAAAGTTTTTTTTTAGGTTTTTTTTTGGATTTTTTTTAGGATTTCCTTGGACTTTAACTTTTTTTGAACTCTCTAGTCTTCTCTCATTGGTTTTTTTTTTTCATAAATTTATTGAAATCTTTTTATTTTTGGATTGATTTGATTATCTTAAGTGCATTATGTCATAATATAGGTAATTTTTCTCCCTTCCTTCAAAGCCTTTGCTAATTTTTTAGCTCCTTTAGCTCTTTTTGCTTTTAAACCCTCTTCTCATAATCCTTTGCACTCCAAGAAATCAAAATTATAACCAATGGGAGGCCTTTATACAGCCAACCCAACAACTCCAAATGGTCATATTTGAATCTCCAAAAATGGCACCAAGATGCATTGATCATGTGATACTTGTATCTATGGCACACTAGCACTTTTTTTTTTTCATTTTTGATCCAACATTTTATTCTTTCATTTTGTTACCAAAATTCAAGTCATTAAGGGATCAAATTATGCAATATACTCCTTAGAAAAATTCTGGAAATTATCAATTCAAAAATAGCTTCAAACTTCTTAATGCAACTATTAAATTTCAAGCATGTATAGAGATACTTGAAAAGTGATAATGCATTATTAAGCTAAAGAAGACAATTCCAAATGAGAATTATGAGAATTGAGACTTGAAATAAGGTTCTGGGAAGTTCATTTGACTTAAAAAAAATCATAAAAGAAAGGGTTAAGAAAAACTCCCCTAAATGGCAAGATATAATAATCACTCTAGTTATGGCCTTTTCTAACTTTTACCACCATAAATCATCCAAAATGAGTCCAAATACTCAAAAATTCCTCATTTTCTATATTTTCTCCTACACATGAAATAATTATGCATTTAGGAGTATTTTTGTCGAAATTCTTAAGGATCAAGCTAAAAATCAAGGGAAATTGCACTAAAATTAAGTATGAAAATGCTAACATTTTAATGCAATCATTATTACATAACCTTTTAGATTTTTTAAGGCTTGGTCAAGCTTGACCAAAACTAATGCTACTTGGGAAGCAACCCAAGTTTTACATTTCCTTGTTGATGTTTTACATTTCCCTATTACTTATTTAATTCTTAAGACAAGTATGCCTTGATCTTGTTTGTTTTAGGAATAAAGATGGAGTAAGGATGACTAAAGAAGCCAAACCATTTGGCCAAAAGAAACAAAGATAGGGGAGTTTTCTTTAACCCTAAACTTTTAATTGTTTTGAATTGTTATGCAATTCAAGTGTGGAGGTGGGAGATTTTTGTTCTAAAATTGATTGTCAAAAATTTTTTTTTACCTTAAAATCTTTATTTTCAAACCAAGTTAACATGCCTTCAATCATGATAATGTAATCTTAGTTAATTTTTCATAAATTGTTCATGAATGACTTAAGTATGTTCTAAGACAAGGGTCAATGTAGTGAAGCATGAAATGATGATTTAAGTTGGTTTTTCTTTGGTTAGCGAGTTTTATGTTTTGTGCATTTTAATCTCGATCTTTGACATGCATCAATTTTTCTGAAAAGTTATGTAAGTATAAAAAAGGCATAAAGATTTAAGGCATGAGTGTAATTTTAGAATTTACCAACTCAACCTTTAAGGTAAAATCCTAGGTTGTACTTGACTTAAGAAGATGATTTAGGCATTCTTTGGACCGTTTAAGCCTTTTTCAAGCCCACCCATGAATAAATCACCCTTAATACTTTTAATTTGAGCCTAATAGTCCTTTTTCTTGTTTATTTACCCATATCAAATAAGCCCTAGCCTTTTCTTATGAATCATCTCTTTTTCTTACCTAACCCACATTGCTTATGTATGTTATGGACAAGAAAAGAGAACCAATTATATTTAGGATGAAAGAAGGTGCAAGGCAAAAGACAAATAAAAAAAAGCAAAAGCTAAAATAACTGTCCACAAAATAAAAATGCCTCAAGTTTTATAAAAGTTCTCGAGTCCAAGTCTAAGTAAGTAAAGGGTTCTACGCCTAAAATTTCTTTTTTTCTACCTTGACCCTAGCTACATTACAAGCCAATAAAAGACTTATTGATTTTGAGTCAAGTATGTAAGTTTACATTAGTGGAGACGAAATGAGGAACGTAAACATATGAAGTATGCTTTAGATTTGAATCAATATGTGATGGCATAGCTTACATACTTTTGCTTAGATTGCATGTATAGATTAGAGATAGATTGATTTTATATTCATGAAAGTTGCATGAAGGTGAAAACTTGCTTATGATTAAGTTTTAAGTCTATATTCACAACCATCTTGACATTATACCCTAGTGCATGATTGATTACTTATGAAATTTTAATTATGAGCACATTTATATAATTATTGGCATTATTAACTCGAGGATTTTGCCTGAAGACAAGCAAAAAGCTAAGTGTGAAGGTGCGATGACTTTATAATTTATAGCTATTTACATATCCTTTGAGAGTTAAAATTTTGAAAATTTTCAAGAATTTAGCTCAATAATGATGTAAATTGGTGATTTTTAGGTTTGTATGAAGAAATTTATTACTTTGAATTTAAATGCTTAAATCCATGCAAATTATACTAAGGTGACAAGATGAGGCCATGCATGCAATGATGAGTGATCCATGCAAAGGTGGTAGCCATGTCTAACCCAACATGAACCAAGAAGCCGATGGGATCCAAATGAAATTAAGCCAAAGTTAAAAGGGAATGCAAGAATGATTCTTGTAAATTCTAACGAATCCCACGATTAGTGCAAAATCAAGGAGATATGGTCTTTAAATGCTGATTTGTTACATCCCCAATATATGGTCTATAATATTTGGTTGAATCTCCTTCTTGAATTGCAAATTATGTTGATTTGAAGAATGTGTGGCATAAGTATTGAAGGCAAGAGCAAAATTTGGCTAATCAAGATCAATCACATTGATGGAGATTCCTTAATCAATGGGACATTAATTGATTTCAAGATCACTTTCCAAAGTTAAAGGTGTCTAGGTTCATCCCCCTTGGCCAAACCTTGAACTATAAATAGACCATGCATTTCACTTGTAAATAAATCCCTTATCATTTTTCTCTCTTTAGTTTAGGTTCTTTTTAGTTTTCTAAGTTCTTTTCTTTACATTTATATTTAGCTAGAGTGATAGACTAGCCTACTTTTCTTAGTTTCAAGTTTAGTTTTCAATACAAATTAGTTTCCATTTTCATTTCAAAGTTTCTTATGTTAATTTGCATGCACAATCTACATTTCTCAAGCACCATTATTTACTTTCAAAAGCTTTTAAGTTTTGGCTCTGATCATTTCCATTCACTTTGTTAATTTCAGCCATCTTTGATTTGCATTACAAAACTATTTGTTCTTTAATTTTTAACTTCTAGTTACCTTGCAATCTTGATTCCCTTTTGCTTTACTTACTTTTCATGGCTAGACCTTGTTGCTACCAAGTGATAGTTGGTGAGCTAGGTGTTCAGTCCTTACAGTTTTCAAGTTCTTTTTGTTTCATTTCAACTAGCAATTTCTTTGGATTGTCTAAATATAAGGTCTAAAGGAATCATTTTGGTATTTGGCCATGCACCCACAACATAATCTTTAAGGGAACGATAACTCTACTCACACTTTATTACTTGATGTGATTTGTAAACTTGTAGGCTATAGAATAAACAACAGTCATTACATTATAGCCGCACTAATCTAATTCATCATAATTTAGATGTTATGCAGGTTGAAAAAAAATGTGTTTGACAATTTATTTTATACAATTATGGATATCAAAGGTAGAAGAAAACACAACATCAATGCAAGATTGGATATGGCAGTCTACTATAGATTGAAAATATTAGAATTGGTGGAAAGCAATGGGGGAACACTAAAGCCTCTAGCATCATATACTATAAGCAATGATGATCAAAATGTAGTGTGTGCTTGGATGAAATAGTTGAGACTTCCTAATGGGTTTTTGTCGAACATAGCTCAATGTGAAAATGTTGATAAAGGCAAGTTCATTGGGATGAAAAGTCATGATTATCATATTTTTATGCAATCATTATTTCCAATTGCCTTTTATGACTTGCTGCCTAACTTAACTTAGGATGCAATAATTGAGTTAGTCTCATTTCTTTACAGATTTATGCTTGATTGAATTACATGTAGATCAATATTAAGGGTTCTTAGAATTTATGAACCTTTCTAAAAATCTTCAACATCTAGGTAGATTTTCACAGTAAGCTTGCTTTTTATGATTTTCAAAAATTAAAATTTCATATTTATGTAGAATTTATTTTTTATAATTTCTAAAAAATAACTTTTATATTTATTTGGAATAAACTCATTTTTAAAATATGTAAAAATTAATTTTTATATTTATTATATTTTGCTTTCAATTAAAATTTATTATTATTATTTTATTTTTATTATTTTATAATTTCCCAACATTTACACAGAATTATTATTTTTTTAATTTGATTTTTATTCCCTCTAACATTTAGGCATGGATTTCAAAATCTTTATTTTTATTATTTTTGAAGCTTTGTTTGTTAATATTATTTTTTAGGAAATTTTAAAAATATAAGTAACAATGAAAATGCATGAATAGTCAAAGACGATATAAACATGTCTATTAGTAACATAATAATGTGTAAAGCCATTAAACAACCAAAATCAAACATAAGCTAAAATAATCATATACTAGTAACAACAATAATAAAAAATAATAATATTAACAATAATGCAAAAAGCTATCCAACATTCATATGATTTAAGTTATTTTATTAATATTTTTATTATTTGGATTTTTGTATTTATTATTTATTATTTTTGTTTAATTCTCTAACATTTAGGCAGAATTAAATTTTTAAAACACGATTTTGAATTCTCTCCAACATCTAAGCAAGATTTCTAAAATCATTTTACTTAAAAATATTATCTTATTTTATTCCTAAAAATCATTTTTTTGAAAATCATTTTTGTATCACAAAATTTCTATGCTTGACTTTTATTCAAATATCATTTTATTTCATTATGCATCCATAAGCCAATTGATTTTTCAAGAATGTATTTGTGTTTTTTTTTATTACTACAATTATTATTATGAATTTTTTAAAAATCCTAAAACAATATTAACTGGCATAAAAAAACTATTTCAATAACCATATTTACCAAATAAAACATATGTAATATGAGAAATAGACAAATGGCATTCATACAGGGTGAGCAAATAAGAACAAGGCACATGCAAAGAAAAGATGGAACAATAAATTAAGAGAGTGAATGAACAAATATCAAAACAAAGGTAAGAATTAATGGGTTAAGAAAACAGGTAAGCATGAAATTACATATGCAAAAAGTGTGAACAATTTTAAAATCAAAATTAAACATAAAAAAAGTCAAATAAAATCTTATACCATAGAAAAATTAAAGTCCATTTGCTAACTTGTTTGATATAATAATAAAAATAACCTTTCATTTTCAATAATTTCTAGGCAGTATCCTTAGCCATGGTTTTTGAGATTACATACCAAATCTTAAGCCCTTACAGTAAACTTGGTTAATAAACCAAGTTTCATCAATCTTAACATTTGAAGTTTGAAGTTTTCCATTGTACACAATTGCAACTATAGAAGATGTTAAGACCACACGTTTGATAGAGAAAGTCTTAAAACATGAGTTTAGTACATTCAATGTTCCATTCATGGCAGGATCAATGAATTCTATTTGTTGATTTGTGACATCATGATAAAAGGGAGATGTTGTGTGGAAATACCTTTACAACCTTTAACAATAGAATCATAGGAACCTTTTTCCAATAGGTTTGCTGTAAACAACTTCAGCTTATCCTCAGCACCCTCATGTAAATGCAAGTGCTATGTCTTTCTTGGATCATTTGGGTCACGAACAGAGGCTTTGGCAGTGCAACCATGAAGAAAAAAATATTTAAAAAAGGCATGATGCAATGTAACCAGGGCTCTAGTTAACTTCTTCTTGGCCTTTTTTTTTAAACCTCCTGCCCAGCTTTTCCTTTTTTTGTTTTCTCTTTGTTCCACAAATGCACCTCTCTCCTTCTATTATTTGTTTAGTTTTTTTATGTAGTTTTTTTTCCATGAAGCCACTATCCCACCACTTATGCCCTTTTTAGCTTTCAATTTTTTTTAGCCTTGTTCTCTTTATACATCCATACAGTCTTATTTTTTTCTTCATGTGGCTTCTCAAGCAAAGCCAAATGGGCCTCTTTGATTCCTGGGTTAGGGCTATGTTTTATGTCCATCTTGGGCTTTTAATTGAGCCATATTTCATGAACTATCATGATTTAATTTCAACCAAACTTTGTTTTATTATATATATTTATATATATTTTTTAACATCCTTACTATTTTTTTTTTAAATTTTTTATATATTTTTATTTGTTTTTATATTTTTATCTTTCGTTTAATGGCCAACAATGGGCCTGTAATGGGCTTTTTTATCGGGCCATTTTGGACATTCATTTGGACTTATGCAACGGGCCTCACTATGGGGCCCATATTGGATCTCACATCAAGGCATTTGAAATGGATCGTGAAATAGTTTCAAAAATAATGATTAGAACCCAATTGTAGAATCGAGCTTGAATTTAAAGAGATAAAATATCTCAAATAAAATTAGGTGTCTACAGTTGCTCCTTTTTGCATATTTATGATGATCAAGAATAATGTAAATATATAAACAACAATTTTGTTAGAATACTACTTTTTAATAAAAAAATTTTTCTTGCTTATTTTTTTATTTTTATTTTTTTCTAAAAATAACCAAGATTAAACCATGAGTTAAAAGATAAGGATGACAGGGATTAAACTGTAGGTTGAGCAAAGTGACTGAGACTAAACTATGGTTCAAATGAGGTGACCAAGATTAAACCATAGGTAAAATAGGATGATCGCTAATCTAGGCTTACATGCCAACTAGTCTAGGCATTCATCCTAGCTAATTTTGGGCTTATATGCCAACTAAACTAAGCTTTAAATTTTCATAGATGTTAGCTAATCTAGGCTTACATGCTATCTAAACTAGGCTTAAATTTGAGTACTAGATAAACTGGGCTTAAAACTTCATTAGGGCCTACTAATCTGGGCTTAAAACCTAAGTGCCAACTAAATTGAGCTTAAATTTGGGTGCTAGATAAGTTGAGCTTAAAATTTCATTGGGTGCTAGCTAAACTAGGCTTATATTTTCATGGGTGCCAACTAAACTGGGTTTACATTTTCATGGGTGCCAGATAATCTAAGCTTAAACTTTTCATGAATGCCAGCTAAATTAGGCTTAAAACTTGGGTAAACTTAATTTTTTTTGGAAAATTGATGATCCCTATTAGAAATGAAAAAAGTAAAAATTTTCTCTCTTAATGGATTGGATAATTATGTTCCCAAAGATTTCTTTTGATTTAAAAATACTTCACTACTTAAAGGGGATAAAATAGGTGTATACATTTTCAGCTAATCTAGGCTACATGCCAACTAAAGTAGGCTTATGTGTCAGCTTAATCTAGGCTTGCATGCCAGGTGATCTAGGCTTACATGCCAGCTAAACTGAGCTTATGTGCTAGTTAAATCTAGGCTTGCATGCCAGTTAGATTGGGCTTAAAACATGAATGCTAGTTAACCTGAGCTTAAATTTTCGTTGGTGCTAAAGAATCTAAGCTTAAAACCTGGGTGCCAGCTAAACTAAGCTTAAATCCTTTCTTGGGTGGCAAAAAAACTAAATCTAAATTTTTCTCGAGAATTAGCAATCCTTATTAGAAATGAAAAAAGTGAAAACTTTCTTTCCAAATGGATTGAATGGTTCAGCACATTGAGGTTTTTTGTTCATTTAAAAGGGTTTATCCACCTAAAGAGGATAAAAGAGCATATACTTTTTTCATGTAGGCTCACAAATGAAATATAAGTTTTTCTAAAAACATGAATCCCTTAAAAACCAAACAAGTTCAACACTTTTTTAGCCTTCAAATGTGACATTTTGGTATATGTCAAGGTTAGATGTAAAGGCTTGAGATTTTAAAACGTTATTTGGAAATGAAAAAAAAGGTTGAGATTTTCAAAATCAACCTTTCTCAAACTTTTGAAACTTTGATATTTTGGATTTTTCAAAAAGGTTTGTCTTCTTTTTGTTCAGCATCCACCTCATTTAGTATTATGGGTGGCCTTTATAATTTTTGCTCTAGATTGCCCTTTTGTAAGGTTTTCACCCTATTTATTTTTTATTTTCTTTTTTTTATTGATTATCATACCATGCACTAAAGAATTTAAACTTATTCAAAAGAGGATAATGGTCCAAATAAAAAATTAGGCAATAAAAATGGATCAAATAGGTTCATAAGTTTCATGGGTTTCATGGCCATTCTTCTAAGAGAAACTCTTCAATTTTCAAGCTTCAATGTTTGATCCAATACATAACGTTTTATATTACATAACGTAGGCTAAGGTTTAGGGGTTTTCAAATAAAAAGGATAGATAGGCCCAAAATAAGTGTTTAAAGATAATTGAAACCAAGGATCATTCTTTTATGTGAAGGATTCACTTTGGGATATATTCCCTATCATTTTCTAGTGCTTTCCACCTATTCATTTATTTTCTCTTCTTTTTTTTTCCTATTTTCCTTCAATTTTTCCTTCTTTTTCCTTCATTTTTTTTCATTTTTTTGTCATTTTTCCTTTTCATTCTATTACTGTTTCTTTTCTTTTTTCTTTAAGTGGATTCAAAACTTTTGGAAACTTTTATATTAGGCCTTTACCTTAACATATTGGATTCCATTTGGATATCATGAATTTTAACCCCAAAATGCATCATTTTTGCTCTAGTATAGAGGGAGATCCTTAGTTAGGGTTTATTTTGAAAGAATTTTATCAGGTTTAAAAGGCTTACAAGGGATAAATCTTTACATTCATGAAGGGATGATAAAAAAAAGGCTATTTGTCATTTCAAGAATGATCACTTAAATTAAAGAGTAGTTTCTTTTAGGAAATGAACTTGAAAAAAGGTTTTTTTATTCCAAAGTTCTCTTATCTCTCTTTTCATTTTTCTTTCTTTTTTTTTTTTTTGGATTTGTCAAGTCTTTATTTAGATTTATTTAAATTTCTTAATCGTATAATGTCATAACCATTTTTCTTTTATCATTTCATTTCTTTCCTTTTTTTTTTCTTAATTTTTTTTGACATGCCCCCTTCATAAATTGTACATAAATCTACTTTACCAGCAATGTGATTCATGGAAGATGCTTTATTTTAACAAACGACCCTTAATGGAAGTTATTGCGAGAAAAAGGGTTATGCGAAAAAAATGGGAAAATGGTCATATGGAATGAACCCATTTAAGGTATCAAATGGTTAATGTTACTTTACCAAAAGAGAATGAATGGTTTAATCATAATTCACATTGTCATAAAGGCACTGAGGTCTTTCTATTGTTTGATAAACATGCCTCTAAGACACTGGACTAGGTCAACTTTGGGGTAAAGAACTAAAAGGTTAGTAAGTTTGAGGTTATTTTACAAAACTTGGTGTGGCTTTGACTTTGGAAAATTTTAGAGCTACAGCATCACATTGACACATCAAAAGTATGCATCTAAATTCTTTAAAAGAAAAATCATGTATGCAGGATATTTTAGGAACCACAATTTTTCTTTTTCAATTAGCTATTTCATTGTTCATGGCCTTGGAAAAGAGTATGACCTTTTGATATCATAACATTATCAGGTGAAAGAAAAGTTCACAAATTCAAATTCAAGGTTATTGAAAGCTCATGGTTGATGAGTGGGATCAATTGAATGATTTTAGAAATGGGTTTAGGCATTTTAGAAATTTCTAATAATGATTGCCAACTCTTTTGAGACTTAAAACTTTCCTTTTTTTTTCCTTTTTTTGTCTTTTTTTGTTTTTTTCCTTTTTTTTTTTCACTTTTTCACTTCTTCTTGCTCTTTTTTTTTTTTCATTTTTAAATGCATTTTTTTCTATAGTTTCAATACTTAACTAATGGGGCTTTTATTCAAATCTAACATTTTTCCCTTTTGCTATTTTTCTTTCAAGGAAAACCTAGAAGTCCAAAACTCAAAAGCAATAAAAAAAAACCTTAAATGAGAATATAAATACATAAAACATTATGATGCATAATGTCCACTCATGTAATACAAACTTTCAGACTTGACCCAAAAGTTCACATTCCTAATAGTACTCATTAGATGACATTCACATTTATAGAAACAAAAGTTTTGCATTTGGCGCTTTAGCTTTAAAATCATTGACCCTCAATTCCACTATTATCAATCATCAAAACCACTAACCAATTCTTTAAAATTTATGGGATCTACATCAATCAAAGCCTGAATTGTATCCTTGAAGGTAGTATAGTTTTTTATAGAATGCCTTCCAACCCCATAATAGAATTCACACTTAGCATTGAGATTATATCGCTTTGGGTAGGAAGGCCTTTTAGGTCTTGCAGGGAAAATGGAAATCATATGATTATTGACAAGTAAGGTGAAGAGCTCAGCATAAGACATTGAGAGTGAATTATACATCTTGACTCTTTTTATCTTACGTCTTTGTGAATAGCTTGGGTTGATCTTTTGTTTTGTGAATGTTTGCAATGAAAAAATTAGAACATATGGATGAAATGATTGAGGAAAGTTAGCAGCTCGAGGTGTCGGTTAGGAACAATATGGTAACCATTGGGAATAGTTATTCACCAAACTTTCTTATATCATGGTGAGGTTTCTCTCATTTCACCCTTTAACAATTATCTTTTGAGTGTATTCATCAAAAATATTCCCTGCCTTTTAGTAGAAATTTCCACATTGGCATCCATAATTCTTTATTTTTTTGTATCCCATCATTGATTATGCCCACAACAAATAGTAAATTGACAAATTCTAAGGATGTATTACTAATAAGCTTATCATAGTAAGGAGATGGAATGGTATCCACAAATAGAGAATTTAGCTCCCTACTAGTTAAAGGTGGTTAGACTTGCTTTGTAACTTTTTTTCATCTAGTAGCATATTCTTTGTAGCTTTTATTAGGGCTTTTTCTCATGTTTTAAAGGGTTAATCAGTCTAGAGCCATCTCCAACATGTGTTAGTATTGCTTCAAGAATGCTCGTAATAAATCCTTCTAAGTATGAATTTGGCTATTTTCTAACCTATAATATCAATTGGTTGTTGCCCTAATCAAACTTTCTTAAAAGGTGTAAATAAGTAATTTTTCATCACCAGCATACCCAATCATTTTGTGATAGTATTGAGCCAATATGTTTTAGGACATTCAGTTTCATTATACTTCTCAAATGTTGAAACCTTGAACTTGGGCGGAATAACCACATTTGAAATTAGCTTGGATTACTTTGCATCACAAGATTTATCCTTACTTTCAACAGCTTGAATTCTTTTTTTTCCAAGAGACTATTTCTCCTCTGTTTATCTAGATTCCATGATTCCTCATTTAAGGGTCCTAAACTAGGCCTTTTAGGTTGGTCATTTCCTTAAGCAAAAAATTCTTCAATAATCTCCTCCATCTCTTCTTCAAATCAATATTCTCCTGATCCTTAGAGGAAATCATAGGGATTATTTTTGAAAAAATTCATTCTTTTTAAAGCAAACATGAATTACATCATATTACGTGGATACATAAATGGATGAATGAATGAATGCACAATGGCTAAAGTTTTTTAGTGAAAAGTGTAAAATTTGGAATAGGAGCAAGAATCAGAAGCAAACCACAATTCACATATCTAAATTAAAAAAAACATTATATTAACATAAAAAAACATTTTCTAAATAGAAAAAATTTGTAAATCATTTCATTTCTCAACAACCTATCACTTGAAGACTTTATTTAATCAAAAGTCCCATCCATGGTCATCATCATGCTATCCCTTTCTCATTGTTCCTAAATCTTTAATCTGTTATTATAGTTAGATTGAACCATTTTGCATCTATGAGTGATTGCACCTTGCATTTGAAAGCCTCACAATTCTCAATGGAGTGCTTTATATTCCCATCATAGTATTCGCATCTTGCATTTGGGTTAAAATATTTTGCGTATAGAGGCTTTAAAGGCCCTAAAGGCACAAAGACAACAAGGTGTCTCTCAAATAGATAAAGAAAGAGCTTTTCATATCTAATGGGTATAGGATCTAACTATCTCTTTTTCTTAAATAATTTTGGGCAACAGTCTAACTAGGAATTCAAGAATTTGGTGGTGGTGCAAAGGTTCAAAATTGAGAAATTGGTTGAAAAGGTGATTAATGAATGGCAAGCTAAAGATTTTGGTACAAATATAGACTTCTCAAAATTGTATAAAGTTTTAGGGCCTGATCCTAAATGCTTAGAAAAGAGGCCGAAAATAGACATGAGAAGGATTTAAATGCAAGTTAAAGTTTGAAGTAATTTGTGGAAGTTGTATGGAACTTGGTAACTCTATCATGGAAATCAAATTCTAGAGCTCAAATGCTTAGGTAGTCAAATCTTTCATCACTTTTATGATCTTGTCTAGACCATCATTATTGCATAAACCACTGAATGCTTCAGCAAGCTTAGGAAATGTATTAGGCCCAATAGGAATTGGTTGATCACGAGTCCATGAATTCATAGAATTGACTTGAGTTGAAAATGGTAAAGACCTTTAAGAAGGCTCCAAAATAAATTCCTTAAGCTTCTCAATTATCTTCGTCAACTTAATGAGCTATTTTGTCATCTCTCAAATGTCATGACCAAACTCCTTTTGATTACATTCTAATGCACTAATTGAAGCTCCAATTGATCTTCCATATTTTCAGCTTTTTATATCCACTAAATCAAATATTTTATTTCAAGGGTTTAAACCCAAATGTTTATGCTATTATTCTTGCTGAATGAATGACACAATTCCTAATTTACATGCTACAAAGAATATGTTTATGAATGCCTAAGTATTGAAATGATGCAAATATATCTACAAAAATGGAACAACCCAAAATTACAAATCACCTTAACGATGAATGTAAAATACACTGATTGAATTCCAAAAAGATGACAAAGTCTTTAATTATCCTAAATCTCTTCTTTTTTTTTTTTTGCCTTTTTCTTCTTTTTATTTCGACTTTTTTGTATCCTAACTTTATTTACACTGTTACCTTAAACACAAATTGCATTAGAATGCCCCACATATCCTACTTTTAGGTAATTTGTATGAAAAAATTTTGGCGTAGCTTTTAACTTCTAAATAATTTCTACAAGAGATTGTCATTACTGATGGCTTCATGAAAACTTCTTTTGCTAATGACAGACCTAAAATAAATACCTCATCTTAAAATATAATGCCTATATAAGGTATGTAACAAAATTAAAAACTATACAAATAAAAATGAATCAATAATCCAAGACAAATAAATAATGAAAATAACAAAACGACTATCTAATACTATAGAATAATACAATAGAATTTATATAGTGTTCTAACTTTTAGTGCTTTTCTAGAAGGCAGCATGGCTCTATCCTAAGTAAGCTTCCTATGGCTCATGATATGCTTAGTCAAGATTTAGTCATCTAAAGATTCCTAAATCAAACCTTACATCATCGTCCATTTTAGACTAATAAGGCACACCAATCCTCACCCATTACAGGCTACAAATAGGTTCAATCTGAGTGTAAGTGTTCACTAGCAAATGCGGAGGTTATCACCTCAAGAGAGCATAGCTACTTAACTTCCTCTTAATAATGATAGAGCCTGGATCTACAGCTCATGTATGTAAGTGAATATACAAAAGTGTGCAAAATGTGCAAAGCAGTATATAAAAATAACATAAATAAATCACAAGTACAAAATCAAGACATGATACTAACATGCAATTTATTTATTTATTTTATATTTTTTTGAAAAATTAAAATGAAGGAAATTAAATTAAATATCAAATAAAACAAATTAAATCCAAAATTTTTGATAATTCATGATTAAAATTTTTGGCCTAACTCTCATAAATTCCCTAATGGAGTCTCCAAGTTGTCATAACGTATCAGTCCGAAGACTCGATTGCAAGATGTAACAAATTTAAAATCATAAAAACACAGAAAGTCGCCACCAATATTTTTATGATATGATTGATCACCCAAAAATTTTATCTTTTTAATAAAACAATAAAAGGGGGTTAAAGCTTATTAAAAAAATAATTTTGGTCTACGAAACAGAATTGAATTCGAAAGTTGGTTATATGTGAGCAAGAATTAACACCCACACAACACCCATAAAATTGGTATCAATTAATCATGCGTAATTTATAATTTTGGACAAAAAATGGTTTATATATAAAATTTAATTATAATTCCTTTTATTCTTAAAAAATAAAATTATTTAAAAAATCTTTATTTAAAAATGCTATGAAAATCTCTAAATTAAAGAATTACCTTAAAATTCTTCAATATAAAGGCAAAATTTGAAGATAATCCTTTCTGTCTAAGATTTACCATAATATTTCCTTAAAAGTAAGATTTACCATAATAACTCCTTGAGCGTAAAATTAATATTATTTGAAAATAATAATTATTGGTAACTCTCCAACACTTAGGCAGAGCATCAAAAAATTATATTTCTCAAAATATTATTTTAAATCCATTTTTAAATAATATTTTCCATAAAAGACGTTTATGCAAAAAAAAGATGATGCCACAATTAAACAAGAAACAATAATAACAATTCAAAGAGATGAGCATGTGAATTTAGGATCTTAAAATCTTGTTTTTATTTTTTATTTTTTATTTAATTTTATTATTTTGAAATATAGAATTATATGAAAATTCGTAATGAGATAAAGTTTTTTAAATACCCCATCATCTAGGTGGCATTCGAGAATTATTTTACAAAAAAGTCTTCGCACAAATCCTTAAGAATTTAGGATGATTTTGGAGTTTTTGGTAGGTTTAGAATTTCAAAGGTTTTTTTAGGGTTTCACCTATGGCCTAGGGTTTTGGGTTTTACCTAAGATTTATGGTTCGTGTTTTATCTAATATTAAGGGTTTTAGAAAATTACAAGTCTCTCTAAAAATCTTCAACATCTAGGCAGATTTTTGGAGCAAGCTTTTTTTTTTATGATTTTAAAAAATTAATTTGTCACATTTATTTGAAACAATATCATTTTTTATAATTTTTAAAAATTAATTTTTATATTTATTTGCAATAGACTCATTTTTTTAAAATATCTAAAAATTAATTTTTATGTTTATTATATTTTCCTTTCCATTAAAATTTATTATTACTATTTAGTTATATTTTATTATTTAATAATTTTTCAATATCTAAGTGAAATTATTATTTTTTTAATTCAATTTTTTATTTTCTCCAAAATTTAGGCAAGGATTTCAAAATCTTTGTTTTTATTATTTTTATTATTTTTGAAGCTTTGTTTGTTAATATTATTTTTTAGGAAATTTTAAAAATATAAATAACAATTAAAATGCATGAATAGTCAAAGGCAATAGAAACATGTCAATTAGTAACATAATAATGTGTAAAGCTACTAAACAACAAATCAAATATAAGCTAAAATAATCATATGCTGGTAACAACAATAATAATAAATAATAATATTATCAATCAGCAAGAAGCTATTCAACAATCATATGATCTAAGTTTTTTTATTAATATTTTTATTATTTGGATTTCTGTATTTGTTATTTATTATTTTGGTTTAATTCCCTAACATTTAGGCGGAATTAAATTTTTAAAACACAATTTTGAATTCTCTCTAATATCAAGGCAAGATTTCCAAAATCATTTTTTTCTTAGAAATATTATCTTGTTTGAATTCTTAAAATCCTTATTTTTGAAAATCATTTTTGTAGAAGAAAATTTCTACTCTTTACTTTTGTTCAAATACCATTTTATTTCATTATGCATCCACAAGCCAATTAAATTTTCAAGAATATATTTTTGTTTTTATTTATTACTTTAATAATAATTATTATTATTTTAGAAATCCTAAAACATTATTAATAGGCATAAAAAACTATTTCAATAACCATCTTTGCCAATTTAAATAGTTATAGTTAGTGATACACCAAATAGAACATATGTAATATGAGAAATAAACAAATGGCATACATATATGTGAGCAAATAAGAATAAGGCACATGTAAAGAAAAGATGGAACAATAAATTAAGAAAATGAATGAACAAATATCAAAACAAAGGTAACAATAAACAAGTTAAGAAGGTAGATAAGCACGAAATGACATATGCAAAAAGTGTGAACAATTTTAAAATCAAAATTAAAATAAAAAAGTCAAATAAAATCTTATACCTTGGAAAAAGTAAAGTCCACTTGCTAACTTGTTTGATATAATGACAAAAAGGCCTTTCACTTTTGATAATTTCTTAGCAGCATCCTTAGCCATGGTTTTTGATATTACATACCAAAGCTTTAAGCCCTCATAGTAAAATGGGTCAATAAACCAAGTTTCATCAATCTCAACATCTGGAGTTTAAGGTTTTCCATTGTATGCGACTGCAACTATAGAAGATGTTAAGACCACAGTTTGACAGAGAAAGTCCTAGCACATGAGTTTAGTACATTCCATGTTCCCTTCACGGTAGGATCAAGAAATTTTCCTTATGGATTTGTGACATTTTGATAAAAGGGAGATGCTATGTGGAAATACCTTCACAACCTTCAACAATAGAATCATAGGAACCATCTTCCAATAGGTTTGCTTTAAATAACTTTAGCCTGTCCTTAACACCCTCAAGTAAATGTAAGTGTTGTGCTTTCTTGGATCATTTAGGTCATGAAGAAAAGCTTTGACAGTGTAAACATGAAGGAGAAATGTTTAAAAAGGCATGAAGTGGTGTAAACAGAGGCTCCAATTAACTTCTTGGCTTTTTTTTTTTATTTTTGTTCCATAAATGCACCTCTCTTCTTCTGTTATTTGTTCAATTTTTTATGCAGTTTTTTTCCATGCAGCCACTATCCCACCACTCATGCCCTTTTCAGCTTTTAGTTTTTTTTTTTTTTTTTAGCTTTGTTCCTGTTATGTGTCCATGCGATTTTCTTTTCTTCTTCACATGACTTCTTAAGCAAGGCCAAATGGTTATTTTTGATTCTTTGGTTAGGGCCATGTTTCATGGACTCATATGATTTAATTTTGGACCAAGCTCCCTTTTATTTTATATATTTTTATATATAATTTTAACATCTTTACTATTTCTAATTATTTTTATATTTTATTTATATATATATTTTTTGAAATTTTTATGTATATATATTTTATTTGTTTTTATATTTTTAATTTTCGTTTACTGGCCAATAATGGGCTTTTAAAAAGAAAATCTTTTATTGAGCTTTTTATCAGACCATTTTGGACATTCATTCGGATCTACGCAATGGACCTTACTATGGGACCCATATTAGACCTCATACTAAGGCATTTGAAAATTGACAGTGAAACGGGCTTAAAAATAATAGTCAAAGCCCAATTGTAGAATCGAGCTTGGATTTAAAGAGATAAAATATCTCGGACAAAATTAGGCATCTACAAGAACTTTAAGATTAATCAACTCTAAACTACTAATTGTTACACTATATTTCTATACAAGAAATAATACAGATCTATTATGTAATTTTATAGGTTCAATAACATGATAATGAAATTGATCGTCATATCATTAAGCTCTCCCACGGACCAAGGTGTATGACAAGGTGTTATCAAGGATACTTTGTCAATGGTTACAAGTTTCATATTTTAGACTATGGACAAACCCAAAAAATAATGAATAGCAGTGCATTCATTGAAGGAATTTGTTACAATGATTTTGAAGGTGACCTTTATGTCATGTTGGTAGATATCATTGAGTTAGAGGATTTTGAATTTGGCAATAAGCTTGTACTATTTAAATTTCATTAGTCCAATATGAAAAACGGTGTTCATATAAAACCCTATCATGGCCTTGTTGAAGTTAAATACAACTAAATGCTTGCAAGTAATGAACTATTTGTGTTAGTTGAGCAAGCTCAACAGGTGTACTATAACGCCCATCTATCTAAAAGGAGAGCTAGACGAGATTAGTGCACTTTGTTTAAAATAAAGGCTAGGAGTAGATTTAAATCCAACAATCGTGATGGAGATATAATTGACATTAATGAAGTGGTTTATTAAGAAATGGGAATGTCTAATATGAAAGCTATTACATGTTCAAAGGAACTTGATAATTCAAGAATTCTTGCTCATGGTAATTATGAAGAGATTAATGTATGAGAACAACTTGAATAAAAAGAGGAAGAAAAAGAAGAAAAAGAAGAAGAAAAGGAAGAAAAAGAAGAAAAAAAGGAAAAAAAAAAAGAAAACAAAGAAGAAGAAGAAGAAAAAAAAGAATTTGAAGATAAAGATGAAGATGATAAGGAAGAAATGAAAATAAAGAAGAAAATAATGAAAAAGATGATGAAGAAGATGAGAAAGAAGATAATTAAGATGACATTCGACATATATAGAAATTAATATGCAATTAATTGTAATATTTGTGATATTCTTTAACATACTGCACAATATGTTATTATAAATAATTCTCTCATATGTTTGTTTATGTTGTTGATATATGTTCTTAAATATATTGTTAAATACATTTACATTATTATTGATATAAGTTCTTACATTGTTATTACATGTTGTTTAATCTAATTTAATTATTAACTATATATGCTATATTTTGCAGTTATAATGCCTAAAGGAAAAGTTTCTAATAAATTAAAAGTTATATCTACATCGAGATGGAGGGCACTGTTTGGAGGTATTATTCACCTAAATACTCCAATAGTACACTCTCAATTTAGACAGCCCCAGGTGGTCCAACCTCTATCTTAAAACCCTCCACCATCAGAGCATGCATCTTATGAGCCTCTAATGAGTGAGACGCTACCCATAAATTATCCAACACTAGACATGCCATCTACTAAGCAGCAATCATCTAGTATCTTTAATGGTATTGAGACCACCACACCACAACCCTCACAAAAAAAAACTATTAGGCCTAATAAATGTGTACCCTTACTAGCGAACCCAGATGAAAAGATGCCAATTACTTGTCCACAAAAATAGGTGAGGCCTTTATAAATTTTTATTTTATTTGTTTATTTTAATTGAATAACTAATATTTTAATAATTCATAAATTACATATAACACATTCTAGGAACACGCAATTGCCTACACAATTATAGGATTGATTAAAGATACTACAACATTACATGGCCAACATGGACGAAAGTTCTTATGGTTGCAAGGACAAATTTATGAGAGAAATTCTAGGTAAATTGCAATATCAAATATTATCAATATACTTTTATTTTATTTGAATTTACTTATTGCAAAATGATAATGATAAATTTTTTATTATTGATTAGCAAAAATTCTTCTGGTCTCAAGAATATATGCCTTTGGTGTATAAAATATAGCAAAACACATGTAAAGCACTTTTAAAAACATGTTATAAATCGAAAGAAAAAAGGCATTGAAAATTTTTTGCATGGACAAACTAGCTAAGTGCAAAGGGTACAAACAATTTGACTGGATTAGAGTTGAAATTTAGAATGAGCTTCTTGAAAAAGATTGAGCTACCGTTGCATGGTAAGTAACAAAAGTCTAGCGAAGCAAGAAAAAATCAACTAATAAAGAAAAGAAAAAGCATAAAAATGCACACAAGGGGCTTATGTCCTTCTTTGGTGCATGCACACAAATTGGTAATAACTTTTTAGTTGTTATATTTGATAATGTTTAATTTTATATAATTTATTGTTTATACTTTACAAATACTAACTTGCTTGTTATTGGATGTAGTCACAAGAGCTTAAGTGACAACCCACATATAAAGAACTTTTCCATTGCACTCACAAATGTTTTAGGGTGATATCCAATATCATCTTACATTCCCTTTAGTGGCGTATTCGAAGTCATTTTGTATTCTTTTTTATGGTGATATATGAGTTCATCTTGCATTCTTCACAGTTGCCATATTCAAGAACTTTTTAGTGCTAAAATCATCTTGTGTTCTCTGTAGTGGCCATATCCAGGAACCTTTCAATAGTCATATCCAATGCCGTCTTACATTCTCTTTGGTGGCCATATCTAGGAACCTTTCGATGTCAATATTCAAAGTCATCTTGCATTATCCTCAGTGGTGATAACTAGGAACCTTTTGGTGGTGATAACTAAAATAATTTTGTATTTTCCTTGGGGGTGATATCTAGAACCCTTCATTGGCAATAATATCATTAAGCTTTTTCTTCAATGGTGATATTCAAAAACCTTACAATGGCGATATCTGAAATCATCTTACATTTTCCTCAATGGCGATATCTAGAAACCTGTTGATGACAACATCCAAAGTCATCTTGCATTCTCCTCAATGGCATATTCAAGAACCTTTTACTGGCGATATCTGAAGTCATTTTGCTTTTGCCTCAATGGTGATATCTGAGCTCTTTTTCAAATTTATTCTTTAAAGTTGTGGTGCCTCCAATGAGAGGAATTTTTAAATTCATTTTCAAAAGTTATGAAGCCTCAAATGAGAAAAGGTTTTCAAAAATTCAAAAATCAAAAGAAAACAAAAAAAATCCTAAAAAATTCAAAAAATTCCCAAAAAATCAAAAATAAAAAATTTAAAAAATATATAAAAAATTAAAAAATGCAAACATAATCCTTAAAAAAGAAAAAACTATAAGACTTAAATCTCAAACAAAATTATTGTGTTTGTCTTTGCATTATTCTAGGTTTTTAAGTTATGCAAAAAGGGACAGCTTTAAAGTTTATTTGGATTGATGGTGAGATTGGCTCCAATAGGATTGAGAATAACAATGGAGATGAGATTTTTTTTTAATGTAGCAATGAGATTGGTTACTCTAGCAATAAGATTAGAATTAATGGTGGGATATATGTTTTGATACAAAAACAATGGGATAGTGAGCTAAATTATACTGAGATGAAAAAAATTACCATTAAAGATGGTAGATTAAAATGTATATTTAATAAAAATATTTAATTGTTTAATATTTATAAAATTAATAAATAATTAAAATTTTGTTAAATTCTTTTGTCCCTACGCTATAGCTCAAGATTAGTTATTTAAAATTTTTTGAATAAAAAAAATGAAAAACCAAGTGGTCTCTAAATTGTATTTCAAGAATTAAAAAAAGTAAAAGCAAGGGTAAATTAAAGTTGCGATGGAAACATAAAGTATCCACCAGACCTAAAAGGTCTAATGGCAAAATATAGGTATGGTGCGATAAGATTAGTTACACCACTACAATAATAGAGTCTTTTAGTGAGGGTTATGACTCTCACTAAAAGTTCATATAATATTCACTCATTCTTTTAATGAGAGTCAATGTGACTCTCATAAGCTCTCGTTATAAATTCCCTCGTTATCTTTTAGACATATCAATTCTTTTTAAGTACTTTATAGTTTTTTCTCTAAAAAACTTAGATAGGTTAGCAAGACAACCAGCAATACACAGTCAAAATTACAAGGAATGCCTTGCTTATATCATTTCCCTCATCACCACTTCTTAACTCCTACTTAACTTATTTTAAGGTAAAGAATCTCTTTATAGGTTGAAATTCTTAAGGCTAAAAAAGAAACTCCACATGATGAAGCCATTGTTAGGCATTAATCAAGATTCCAGTAAGGTTTACCTACCTATAGTGCTTCTTTGTATGAAATCCTACATTTGCAAATAAATCAATCATAAGAGCCTAGGTAATAAAAACTAAGCATCTTCAATAATACACTCACAATAGACAAGCACCAGAACATGGGTACAAAAAAAAGACCTAAAGCATTAAACATTTGGGATAACCATGCTTCAAAATTTCTAAAAAGCAACCCATATAACAAAAAGAAACAATAACCATACCTGAAGAAAGACATTAGTTTGGTTAGGACACCCAAGCTTCAAAACTTCCAAAAAGCAACAATTACTAAATTTAAGATAGGTAGAAAAATTTAGAAAGTAACAAATAAAACAAAAAGAAACCATAACCATAAAATGGAGTATATCCATACCTTAGATTAAGAAAGGACAATTTGAAATAAGCAATATCGGCTTCCTTTAAATTGGCTGACAAAGAAAGATTTAGAGATGATAAATGGAAACATCGTGCTGTTAAAAGGGTGAGCATTTTCCTAATATTTGGACGACTTATGTAGTTGAGGTTCTGCAATAAACAATTTGCTTACTCAATTAGCTCATTGATGTTATCAAAACATAACATGTTAGATTCATTATGCATACAAAACGACTCAAACCGACCATTAGTAGCACCCTAATTCAGGTTATACATATTTATACATCCACTCAAGATCAAATGGATAAGATGTGTGCAATATGCAAGCAGCTCCCTTATGGCATATTGGCATAGGGTACCATATGACAAGTCTAAATCTTGAAGTTTTCGTAAAGCACCTTCCTTGTAAAGAGGCTTCAATGATGAGTTAGCCAGATATTTGCATGCTTGTAATTTTAGCACCTAAAAGAAAGAAAGGAAAAGTGGGCAAAAGAACATGGCAAGAAATAATGAAAACATATAGCATTGGAAAACATTGAAAGCTTAAAGCAAACAATTTACCAGAATGTGAAATTTTCTTAAACTTGCTTTAATGGTAGAAGAAGAAGCAATACAATGGATGTTATGAGATAAAATTCTCCACAAAAGAGACTAAAATTGTATTAGCATTTTATATCAAAATATAGAATTATTAAGTGTAAAAACAAATACAACATTATGCATTATCAAGTACATGTAGTAGAACAACTGAACATGAAATAACACTAATATGCTAGGTATGGCTAACCATGCATATTTATCAATGATTTCAAAATTACCTTCAGCTGTAAATAAGACACAAAAACTGGTTGCAAATTCATCAAAAAGGTATATGACAAATCAAGTCTTGTTAAATTTGGAAGCCAACACAAAGAGTGAAGACCGTCAGAACCAATAGATAGGCATGACATAAATATTAATGACATGATCAGAGAGCAAGAAGTAGAGGTTACAAATAAGCAATCATCCTTAAGTTGGCTACATGTAAAATTGAACAAAAACGTCAACCATAAACTCGAGTAAAGTATCATAAAAAGAAGGTAGAGAAATTGCTTCGAACTTATGAAAAAAAGCGTCTAGAGACATCAATAGTGAACAATTTATGGATGATTCAGATAAGACATGACATCTTTTCAACTCAAGTGACATCATATATGGATCATCAATTTTAAGTGTGTTCAATTTGGGTCAAATTTTGAGATTAAGTGATCAAAGAGCAACTTAAAATGAGGGAAATTCTTCAGGTTTTACATTTTATAAGAGCAAAAAATTGCATGCATCAATTAGTTGAAAATATAAAAGCAAATTAATCTAAAAAAAGTCTTGACTCTAAACTTACATGATAAAATGATGCTTTTTTCATATGATCATAACCATCTAAGCAAATTTTCTAAAGACAAGGACATGCAAGATCCATAGTAGTAATAGCACGTTAACCAACCAAAGAAAGATTGACTAAAGATGTACTAACGAACTACACTATTGTCAAGATCTAGTCAAATTGAAAACAAGAAATTTTGTTAGAAAACATAGCAATGCAGGAACTAAAGAGCTATATTTATTTAATAGTACCAAAAACAATCAAAGAGTTTTGGTAAGTAATAATAGATGTAGGCTAAAAATTAGACAGCTAAGTCTATGCTACCCATTGAAATGACCAAAGAGTTGAGAAAAAGCTAATATTATAAATATCTATCATCTTATGCCTTTTTTATCGCCCAATCTTTGAATGTACCCTAGAAAGGACTTTATCCATGCATATAGATAAGAAGCAAGAATGGTTCAATACACAAAAAGAACATATTCACAAACCTCATAGTTATCCAAAACTGATGATTTTAGCATAGGGCAACTACCACCATTGCTAAAGACATTCTAAATAGAATTTATCAAAGATGCACAATTTGTAAGGTCTACTTCTTGCAAAGGTTAACATTGCAGTGCCAACATTGTCAAATTTTTTTGCTTCTACAACACTTATTTTTGCATTGTCATGAAATAAACACTATTAATGCAAACTCTTGTAAATAAAAAAATATGGTAGGTGTGAAAAAGAAAATCCAACTAAAAAGCAATGAAGCAATCTTTTTGGGTTAGGTAAGAAAAGGGAAGGGGAATGAAATGGAATAACAATATACTTTTGACAATGAACCAGTCAAATTTTCTTCAAATGATGAAGATCAAATGATATTAATGCTAAATTTGTTGAATTGCAAATGTAACTTTTCATGACTAACCATTCTCACAAGATCACGTTGTCAAGTCACTCTAGTTCTTTTTCTAATTGATGTTGAAAATAATGAATATAACAAACAATAAAGAAAAAAAATCAAAGATTTATTATGAAAGTGAATGGATGAAATTAGTAAAAAAAATACTATTTGTAATGAACAAAAAATAAAAAAAAATACATCCATAATGGTAAATTATAAGGAAAAACTATTATCGACCACGTGCTATGTCTAATGCTCATACTTCCAAAAAAGATTAAATCCATCTGTTTCCAACCCTAACCTTACATTGTGAGGTTCTAATGAAAATGATTGATGCATCTCATCAAATTTTCTCCTAGAAAAAACCTTAGTTGGATGCCTTGCTACCCTATCCTTCACAAGTTTCTCTTTATGCCATATTATATTAGCAGCCGTTTTAAACAACATAAATAATCTCTGAAGTATTGGTGCTGACAAAAAGTAGCAAAAACATTTTACAAAAATTTTTTTGGAAGGAAGAGAGGATACATCATTCATTTCAATCTTTGTATTTGACTTCCATCTAGATTCACCACATTCTAATCACTAATCAAAATTTGCATTCTCTTTCCAAAACAACATGCAATTATTACAACATATATCAATCTTCTCATAGTCAAGTCTTAAGTCTTTCAAACACTTTCTCCTCTTATAATAAGACTCAAGGATATTTTCTTTGGCATTAGGAAAAATATCTCTCATAAACTCTAGTGGAATACTTATAGAATTGTTACTCCAACCATATAAACACTTAATGTGCAATAACTTCACAAAAAATGAGATTTTGAATACTTAGTGCACCTTAGATAAAAGCATCTTTTTTGAATCTTTTAACAACCTAAAAAATCTCTTTGTTTTATCATTTGGCTCTTTAAAAGTGTTTGATTGATCAAACATCCCACCATCTATGTGTGACATCCTTAAACCTTCACTTAATAATCCAAACATATCATCCTCTACACCAAACTCTTCAAAAAGAAATCATTTATTACACCCACTTCTTCTCCATGACAATACCAATGTTGATAACTTTGGACTATTCCTTTTGCTAACTAAATCAAATTACACCTCTTCACGACTTTTAAAATAGGCATTATCGCAATCAACACAATGGCAATGGATTATCTTTTTATTAGAGGGAAGTGCAAATGCAAAATTAATAAATTCTTCTACACCATCTAAGTACCTATAACTCAAAGTTGACTCCTTCATCCAATATTTATTCATTGTTGAGATGAAGCTGCATTTTTAATTCGAACATTAAAAAGACATAATTAGACTAATTAATTTTAGAACTGCTTCTTTGTGTTTTAGTTTACAAATTTTTAGGCAATAAAAGGGCTACTATTTTAGCAGCAATATTGATAATTATGTTCCTAAAACCTAACAAAGCTTGGTTTTAGCTAGAATTGGATTAACTGATGTCATGAGTATACATTTCAATATCTTATGTATTCTTTAAGGTTTTGGTTCTCTATGCACATAATACCAAAATAACATCATCAAATCTAAAAAGTAAATCTCATTCACATCTAATCACATAAAAAATGAACATAATAAAAAAAACCACATGACATTATTTTAATATTCAATATTGTGAAAATAATAAAAGAATATAAATTATTTAAAGTATTATGTACATGGATATTACCTTTAATATGAACAGTATTATGAAAATAAAGAGTAATAACAAATCATAATCTAAAAAAATTGAACTTACCAGTTGAAGAAGGATCAATGTATGCAGCTAAGTTCCCAACAATTCTCTAACAGAAGTCAACATCCTTTCTTAGTAAGCGCAAGCAACAGTGATGATGATGGTGATGATGATGGGCAACACTAAAAAGTGGCAATAAATTATTTTTTTTATCTTGAAATAAAAATAAATTAAAGGAATTAAAAAATAAAAAAGGACATCAAAATAAAAAAAAGACCATGTTTAGCTAGGTTAGAAAAAGACCTGCACAAATGCAAATTTAGATATCTTGTATAAATATTGATTAAATATAGACACTTTTCAAAGTTAAAGGTAGTTAACACAATAACATGGTGTGAACATGCTTTTAGTGTCTGGTCAAATTGACCATTTGCAAGGCATTGCACTGTAAATCCACCATCTAAACAATAAATTTGAAAAGTCAAGAAGTCATCACAAATGAATACTTGAAAATTGCTTTTAGCAAATCCAATAAACTACCACCAATTAAAATTTTCAAAATTCTATTTGTATTAGTGGATTCAATCCCCAACTATTATCCCAATTAGAATGTTTAATATAAACAAATCACTCATGATACAAAATGAAATAGTCCATTTAATCTCCATGAAGGACGCAAAGCAATCCTACACTACCAAATTGTTGGGATGCATTGAAAAAGTGCAATTTGAAATACAAAGCTTCTAACGATGTTGAATATCTATTACCTAACCATAAATAATTTAATCTCAAAACATATATATTTTCACAGATTTATTATCCTAAGCAAACTAAAAGCAAAAATAAAACCACATTAACAAAAGACGTTTGACAAAAAAAAAAAAAAAAGAGAGAAAGAACCTTAAAACTACCTTTTGAAAAGAAGAGCACAAACTTCCTATTTTATCATCAAACCCCAAAGTAGCAACAAGCTTATCCATATCCTTCCATGACGTGAAATCCATAACCAACTTCCTCATATCATAATATTGTAGTTGAATGTCTAGCCTAGGTAGAATTAATCCTAATCCAATTTTTTAATCATTTATTTGAATTCCAAATAACATCCAAATACATAAATCAATGGAACAAAGTAAAATAAAGGCAAAGATAAACATTCTAGAAACTTTTAAACCCTATATCTTTGCTCCATCATCAATACAACATCAAAATAAATAGATTAATGAATTAGTAGTAAAATAAAAGCAAAGGTAAAAGATTTACCTAAATAAGAAACGAACAAAGAATTAGAAATTGGAACTAAGGTGGTTTTTAAAGAAAAACACTCTTCTTTGAACAAAGAACTACGTAGAAATGGCATTGTAATATAAGTTCCTTACTTCATTCCTAAAAGGTATAAGTTACCCACTTCATTGAACCAACCTTATCTTTTTTTGTTTTTTAATTTCATTTTTTTAGCTTTGAAGCTTAGTTTTGGATCTAAAAGAAATTGGAATTGAGATGTCAAATTATAATATGGTCTAGGCTTATAATTAAAATTAGAGTGTGAATTTTATATTAATAAATTTTGGGCTTAGAAAATAAATTGAAAACAAGAATTGGGTTTTGGTTAAGAAAGTTGCTACACTGTATTTGAAAAGGAAGAGCGTTAGTGTGTACCTACAACATAAAGCACTGCATCAAATTGCTTTGTGTTTTGTTAATTTTTAAATCTTTTTTCTAGCTATATTCGACTATAAACAAAGACTCTGGGCTTTTAATTTTATATTAATAGATGTCGGACTAGCATTTTAATCCAAAATCTCCTAAAGGGTGAATTTATTTTTTTCTTTAGTTTCTAATCTCAAAATTATTTTTTTTTTTGGATCTTCAATTTTGGTTCCATTTTTATCTTTCCATTACATTATTCCATTAACAATTGTTCAAATATTCAATAAAATAATATATAAGTGAAATATTTTCGTAAAGGTTAATTTTGGATCCTCACCTAAAATACTAACTTAGTGAAGGTTGTATGTGATTCACAAAAAAAAAAAAACATTTAATGAATGTCAAAACTTGCTACTCACTAAAAATTTATTCCAATGAAGACTATTGATGGCCTTCATTTCATAAGAGTTTTTAATAAGGTTCAATGTGCAACTCTCATTAAAATCCTCACTAAAACAAGCTTTTCTTGTAGTGCACCATGTCTTACTAAGATATCATTTGGATACAACTGTTGATTTTTTTGGTGTTAATTGTACCTCATTGGAGGTTTAGTTACATCTAAATAGGGCCTTGGACATTTGATTTTGTCCAGGCATGTACTAATCAAATTTGAAACTTAAAAGTTAAAATAGGGTTAATCTTGGTCAACTCTGGCAAACTTATGCCAATTTGATCAAACTTAGCCAAACCATAAGTTTCTTAAATAACTTAGTGCAAAACCTCTGACTTGATAAAAACCTTATTTTTTGACAAAATACCCCTTAGTCAAACTCGAGTTAAACTTGGGTCAATATGGCCAAATGTAGTCATAATAACGGTTTTTGAGGAAATTTAAAGGAAAAACTTTAATTTTGATCAAAACTTGAATCTTTAGACCAAATAACCTTCAATCAAAACTAGGCCCAACTTAGTCAAATTAGGGTCAACTCTCAAAATTTGTATCAATTGGGATTATTAAGGCTTAGAAATAACAAAAAATTGATTTGGGATCTTAAAAATCAAAGTTTGACTCCAAACGTACCATAAAAGTCAAAACGAGCTTTAAAAGTGTTCCTATAAACTTGGTCAAAACAAATAGGATTTGGGATGTGGGCACAAATTTAGGTTTAGAGGCTCCCATTATCATTTCTCCACATCAGAAAGAAATCTAAGAGGAAGAAGCGAAATAGCCTAAGTTGCTTAAGAAGGGCGAAATTATCTTTTCACATGAATATCCCATATAAGATAAAAGAATTTGTAGGGAGTGATATAATCCCTTAGATCTTAGGGTACCTTAATCCAATGGCTAAAAGTCAAAGCCTTCCTCATTAAGCTTTAAAGGAAAATGCAAAAAAAAAAAAATCCACCCTTGGATGAGATATCATCCAATAGTCCCCATTAAAAGTAAAAAAGGTGAAAGTGACATGTTGGTGTCAACCCTTGGATGTTATGAGATCCAAAATGAGGACATTTGTTTTTCTCATCACACTTGGTTGCAAAAAACACTCTCTTTTCTCTCTCTTCCTAACTTTGGCCATTCTTTTCTCCACCATTTTTATGGCCACAACATAGGGAAAAAATGGGAACAAAAAGTTGCCAAAAAATTAGGTAGTTTCCCTTTTTTGTTTTCCTTTCATAAAATGTTTGTTTATACTTGTGTTTGTTTTCTACTTGAAACATTCAAATGGAAGAGAACCTTCTCTATAATTATTTTTTCTACCTTCCACATGACCATTCATTTTTTTTCCTACCATGTCCATGGTAGTTGAAAGGAATGGATTTTCTAATGATCATAAAGTTTTTGACATGATGATTTAAATTGTAAATGCTCTTCTTTGGAAAACAAAGCCAAGAGAATCCATGAGAAACCCTATGGAAGCTTTTGGCCTACTTCTTTTCATGGTAGGATCGAAACCTTCCTTCCCTTCCCTTGGAATCTTTTTTGTTGACTCAAGTGTTCTTGATGTTCTAATGTCTTCATCCTATGTTTTGCAATGGTTGTATATGATTTTGTGTTTGTGTTGTTTGAATTCTTAATGCATTAGGTTTAGTTTAGTTTATACACACCATTTGGTGTTTAGTTTAGTTCATATGCATTTTATAATGATAATATAATTAACCATTGTTAGCTCAAGGACTTGAAATAAACCAAGAGGGGGTGAATTGGTTGATAATAAAATTTTCAAAAAATCAATACTTAATAAGCATAAATTTTGTAAAACAATTTATCTAAGCAAATGAACACAATAAATGAGAGTAAACAAGAGATAGAGATAAAAAATTAGACACCAAGATTTATAGAGATTCGATCCTTTCTTTAGGTACCTACATCCTCTCCCTTAGCCTTACACGCTGAGGAGTTCAATCCACTATGTGTTGAAAGATATAACCTAGCTTCTTAAAGCTTTACACAATCAACACCACAAACTCTTAAGGGTTATCCTTCCCTTTAAGCTCACAATCTCATAATGCAAAGTTTTTGAAGTGTTATGCAAACTTAAAAGACGTCTCTAAGGTTGGATGTTTGCTAGCTTGAAGTATAAAGCAATATTGATAAGAGAATTTAGAGAAAAACTAATACAAGAAGGATTTTTTGTACTTTTCTTTCTTTTGAACTGGTTTGAATGCTTGAACAAGATGGTTGGTGAAGGCAATAAGTTCTCTTAGCTATATATATTATTGATTTGCAATGGAGGCCTTCATTTATATGTAGGAAGGAGTTGATAGCTGTTTCCTTGCATGTAATGCTTCAAACCTACAAAATATCAGACAAAAAAATAGTCGTTGGGACTTTTTAGGCATCAAAGGATTGATCTTCTCATATAGGGGATTGATTGGGCCAGTTATGAGAAAGCCCAAATTCGTGCCTTAAAAAGCTTACCCGATCAATCAGGTAACAAATCTGATTGATCCATTAATTGGGTGATCGATCCCCAATGTGGGGAGATTGATCTTTTTTATTGATTTTCAAACTCATTTTGCTTTTTGGGTAAAAAATAGATCGAACCTTTAAGGGAAGGATCGATCCCATACTTAGGTGATCGATCCCCTATGTGGAGGGATCGATCCCTTTGATGGATTTTTAAATGAGGATAGCATTCTGTGTAAAAAAAAATTGATCTTTTTAAGGGAAAGATTGATCAGGTCAGCTTAAAACCTCAACCAATTGATCCTTACAGGGAGGGGATCGATTGGTTCTTGCTAAAATTCCACGAGTTTAGCTTTTGGAAGAAAAATGGATCGATCCCTTTGGCAAGGGGATCGATCAGGTAAGGGAGGGGATCGATCAGGTAAGGGAAAGGATCGATCCCTTCTATCCAAAACATGCCTTAATCCATTTTTTTTTGAAAATTTGCTTTGTTTCAGTTCTTAAATGAATTTTGGCAAGATAGAAGGCTGGAAAATTGTTCAATTTAAGATTAGGAGAGTTTGATTCAAGTTAGGCAAATTTTTGTTTTGTCAATTCAAAACTTTTAATCAATTCAAGGCCAATAATCTCCCCCTTTTTGATATGACAAAACCTAGTGAAAATTTTGCTTAAAACATTTTTCCATTTGAAAAACAAGCTTATCCTGAATATAAGCATAAAGAAATTTTAAGAGATTTTGAAACAACTAAGAACAAGAACAATGTCAATATCATTAAGTAGGAATTTTGCATACCATCAATGATCATCAATGAAATAAAAATTTTGCATGCCACCAAGATCATCAATCAAATAAAAATTTTTCATACCATTTCCTAGTAAAAATTTTGCGTACCACCAAGATAATCAATCAAATAAAAATTTTTCATACCATTTGCTTTCCTCTTTTTTGTCATAGCAAAAAGGATGAAGTTAATCAAAGGGGGATGGCAATCAATTCAAGGCCATACCAACTCAATTTGACAACTTCAGTTCATACCAATCTCAATGTCAAGCAATATACCAATCATCAAGCAATATACCTATATCACAAGCCACAATTTCATAAGCCAAATTTCAAAGTGATATAGCAAATATCATAATGAAAATGAAATATAGATTTCATTAATACAAACATCAAATACCAAAGTTTGATAACAAACCATAATGCAAAGTATTTTTAAGGAAAAATTTACAACATAAAAAAGATGTGGGAAAACATATGAGGAATGGCACTAGCAAGGATCATTGAGGAGGAGATGGAGAATGAGGGAAGTGCTGCCCTATTTGCTATTGTGTAGACTTGATTTGTTCGATATTAGCTTTAACTTGGTGAACTTAGGAAACTAGCTCATTTTGAATCTCTTCCATGTTTTTCAATCGAGAATTCATAATCCTAACCACTGAATGTAGATTGTTCATTTGAAGTATAAGCATTTCTAAAGCTTCTTCGGTATTAAATGGTACGGTAGAAGGTTCTCCTTGAAATGCATCAGGGATATCTAAAATTTCATGCTCTTCCCTCTCTTCTTGCACAGCCCTAATATTATTTTTTCTAACCCATAAACCTACTACATTTTGAATATATCTCATACTATGCAGAGTATGAGCACCAAGAACACTAAATGGATTATTGAACACTATCTCTTTATCTCTTCTAGTATTAATGTTCAATTTCCTCAAAAGATTATTGATTGTAAACCCATAAACTAAGGTGTAGTCTCTATTTTGCACTACCGTCATTATATCACTAAAAATAAAATGCACCAAATTGGGTTTTTCTTGATGTTTGTTTTTATACATCCACCAGTAATCTTGCTTCCTAATGGTTGATTATTGAGTGCTAAAAGGTGCCAATACATGAATGATAATAAGGTGTAACCGCCTATCATGCATTGACAACTTAGTGGCTTGAGTAGAAGCAACTCTTAAATTGTCATTTCTAAATATATCTTAAACTACTTCCAACATGTCACACCTAGTGTTGGTGTCTCCCTCATCATCTAGCATGAATGCTTTAGCTAACAATTGCTTGCTAACTATAATTTATTTGCCCATCACATAGGTTCTAAATCTATCAGGATAATATCTATATGACCCTTTAATTTCAATACAAGTGGCATTACTATAGAACACCTTAACTAGATTCTCAAACAAAAGTCTATCCATGCACAAGTAATTCATCCATCCAAATATCTCAAATGCATGTAAATAAGGGAACTCTATAGATTGCAGGAATTCAAGAAAGATTACCTTTCCATGCTTAACTTCTCTATGAGCAAAATGTGTCTCATATATTTCCTTGGCATCAGGATTGGCAAAATTTTGATTGAATGAAGGCTCTATTGATGAGCTAAAAGCCTCATTCGGAGGATTCTTCCTTGTCTTTGGAGCCATGAAAATAATGCGATTGAAATAGGTAAGCTTATGTGAAATTGATGAATAAATTGGTGATTGTAGATGATAGGTAGTAGAATATATTTGAGAGACACAAGAAGATTGAATGAATGTGGTAGTTTCAAAAGGGGGATCAATTTTCTAGAGTGAGAAGAATGAGTGAAGATTTTTGTGTGAATTGATGATTTTTATAAGAAACCAAGTAGAAATAAAGCAATTTGCAAAATATTTTGGTTAAGAGAGATCAATTTTGAGAAAAAATAGAGCAAGAATTTCTAGGGTTTGAAGAGAAGGTGTTTAAAGAAAAAGAAGAACAGATGAAGAGCTAGAATGATCGACTAAGGAAGAGAAGGGACCTAATTTTGAAAGGCTAAAATGGTGTGCATAGTATCAATTTTTCATGACCCGATCGATCGATTATAAAGGGGGATTGATTGTGCATAGTTTTGCATTAGATCGATCGATCAGGTCCAAAAGGGGGACCTATCAGTTCCTCACATTTTCTATGCCACTTGGCTACTGGATGGAGAGCTGATCGATCTGGTCCAAGGGGAATCGATCGGTTCCTTAATGTTTTCCCTTAATTTAGCTACTGAATGACAAACCAATCGATGTAGTCCAAGGGGGATTGATCAATTTTAGTTGTAGCATTTTTTTTTAAAATTAAAAACCATGCAACATGAACATTCAAATATGCATCATACAATCATACATAAGATTAAAAAATATATATTAAGATAAGCATACATTTGATCAATCAATGTAGCAACATTCATCATACCATCAAGAAATTCATTTCAAAGAGCATTCATCATGCCAAGTTCATCTCTAATTGCATAAAATCTATCCTTATCATGAGGTTTTATGAAAATATCAGCTAATTGATGCAAGGTATCAACATATTCAAGCATAATATCACCTTTTTCAACATGATCTCTAATAAAGTGATGCCTAATTTCAATATGCCTAGTTCTGGAATGTTGAATTGGATTTTTGGTGAGATTAATGGCACTAGTATTATCACATTTAATGGGAATATGATCCATGGAAATTCTAAAATCCTCCAATTGCTGCTTAATCCATAAAACTTGAGCATAACAACTATCGACTACTACATATTCGACTTCGGTTATGGATTGAGCAACACTATTTTGTTTCTTGGAAAACCATGATATAAGCATATTTCCAAACAATTGCAAGTACCATCAGTGTTTTTTCTATTCCAAACAATTGACAAGTACCAGAAGTGTTTTTTCTATCAATTTTGCAACCACCAAAATCTACATCAGAATAGGCATGTAAAGTAAAAGATGAACCTTTGGATACCATAGTCCTAAATTAAGGGTGTCCTTAAGGTATCTAAAAATTC
This sequence comes from Durio zibethinus, assembly GCF_047325235.1. Classification (NCBI taxonomy): domain Eukaryota; kingdom Viridiplantae; phylum Streptophyta; class Magnoliopsida; order Malvales; family Malvaceae; genus Durio; species Durio zibethinus. The sequence continues at coordinate 5,826,169 of NC_143169.1, read as the reverse complement.
TTTTGATAGTAGATAAATATGATTCTCTAGGTGATAATTGAAATCTAGTACACAAACATACACTAATCATTATATCCGATCTACTTGCAGTAAGATATAGCAATGAACCAATCATAGACCTATATAATTTAGAGTCAACACATTTACCCCTTTCATCTTTATCAAGTTTTGTTGAAGTGCACATAGGTGTTGAGCAAGGCTTTAATTCTTCCAATCCAAACCTTATGAGCAAATCCTTGATGTATTTAGCTTGATTATGAAGGTACCATCTTTTGTTTGCTTTACTTGTAATCCCAAGAAGAATGTAAGTTCGCCCATCATGTTCATTTCAAATTCACCTTACATAGTCTTAGCAAATTCTTGACAAAGAATTTCATTAGTAGCACCAAAAACAATATCATCAACATAAACTTGCACTATGAGAATGTTTTTTCCTTTTGTTTTATATCAACCTTCCTTCTATTAAAACCATTTTCAATTAAAAATTTTGACAATCTTTCATACCAAGCTCTAGGAGCTTGTTTTAAACCATATAAAGCTTTCGTCAATTTATAAACATTATTTGAAAATTTAAGATTTTCAAAACCAGGAGTTGCTCTACATACACCTCTTCATTTATAAAACCATTTAGAAAGCACTCTTGACATCCATTTGAAAAAGCTTGAAATTTTTGAAACATGCAAATACAAGCAACATTCTAATGGCTTCTAACCTTGCAATAGGGGCATAGGTTTCATCATAATCAATTCCTTCTTCTTGACTATACCCTTGAGCTACCAACCTAGCTTTGTTTCTACTAACATTACAATGCTCATCCATTTTTTTCCTAAAAACCCATTGGTGCCTATAGTAGGATGATCACTAGGCCTAGGTACAAGATTTCACACTTGCTTTCTTTCAAATTTGTTCAATTCCTCTTGCATGGCCAATATCCAATGATCATCTCCTAAAGCTTCATCTATATTCTTGGGTTTAATATGAGATAGGAAAGTAACATAATTATACGCATTATAAGAAGATCTAGTTCTTACCCTTTGAGTTGCATCACCAATAATCTCACTATCTTTGACATATCTCCTTTCTCTATGGTGATTTGATTCTTTCTCTATATGTTGTGGCTTCTCTAGAAACTTATCATCTTCTTTTTGTATGTTCTCCTCAATGTCAAGTGATGCATCATTGATATTTTCTTGAAGTATACCTACATCAACATCATGAAGAGGCACCTTTATTGAAGATGGATTTCATTCATCAAAGCTAATATGTATAGACTCTTCAACAACTAATGTTCTTTTATTAAAGACTTTATAGGCTTTTGAATTCAAAGAGTATCATAGGAAAATCCCTTCATCACTTTTTCCATCAAAATTTCCAAGATCATCTTTCCATTGTTCAAAACAAAACATTTGTAACCGAAATGATGAAAATAACTTATGTTAGGCCTTTTTCCTTTAAAAAGTTCATACAGAGTGTTTTTCAAAATTGGCCTAATCATAGCTCTATTTATAATATAACAAGAGGTATTTATGGCTTCCGTCCAAAAATATCTAGGTAAATTATTTTCACAAAGCATCGTTCTAGCCATTTCTTCTAAAGTTCTATTTTTCCTTTCTACTATCCCATTTTGTTGAGGAGTTCTAGGAGTAGAAAAATTATGGCTAATACCATTTTCACTACACAACACATTAAAGCCAAGATTTTCAAATTCTTTTTCATGATCACTTCTAATACTAGAAATTGAATAGCCTTTCTCATTTTGTATTTGCTTTCTAAAAGTGATGAATTTTTCCAAAGCTTCATTCTTTGAATGTAAAAAGAGAACACATGTGAATCTAGTAAAATCATCAATAATAACAAACCCATATTGTTTTCCACCAAGCCTCATTGTCTTTTTGAGCCATAAAACAAACATTTTTAAAGGAAAGATTATCTAGATGCACTACATAAATATTTTCTTGACAATGTCCAACAAAAACAATTTGTTAGTTTTGATATCAATCACTTGACAGCACATCGATTCAAACACAACTCTAAGTCCTTTGTCACATAATTGACTAATAGTAAGTAAGTTATGTTTGAGTCCTTTTACAAGTAAAACATTTTCAATAGTAGTAGAAAATTTGTTACCAATGGAGCCAATCCCTTCAATTTGGCCTTTAAAGTTATCACCAAATGTAACATCTCCTCCATTTTTAGCTTTTAAGTCCTTAAAAAGAGTCTTGTCTCCAGTCATGTGTTTTGAGACTCCATTATCAAGGTACCATGGATTGTTTTTGCTTGAATTTTCTTTGTAGAAATGTTCATCCACCTACAAAAACACAATTAAATTTTTGTTTTGGGTAACCAAACTTTCTTGGGTCCTTAAGTGTTAGTAATAACAATTTTATGCCTTTTGGAATCCATTTCATTTTAGTAATCTCATCTTGAGATGTGCTAACTCCTTTTGGAATCCACACTCTCCTAATGAGCCACACTCTCCTAATGAGCCACACTCTCCTAATGAGCTTACTTTTATAAGTGATTTTCTTCAAGAAACAATATTGTATAGAATGACCCAATTTATGACAATACACATATGCTAGATGAATCATTTGGCTTAACAAGGAAATTCTTTAAAAGAGTCTCCTTGTTGCCACCATTATAGCCAAATCCATCTTTATCAAAGAATGCTCTTTGTGTTTCAAGCGTGTCATTTAGCTTTTGATGTCCCATATAAAATCTAGAAAATGAGTTATGGAAATTTTCATTTTTCTTAGTCAAATCATTGACATTCAACTTTAAGAGCTCAATTTCCTTTTCTAAGTCATCCTTTGTTTTAGTCAAGAGTTCATTTTCTAGTTTCAACTTAGAGATCATTTTTCTATATTTCATGTTCATGTTTGTTAGCCTTGAATTGATCCTTATTTTGCAATGACAAAACATTAAAGCTAAATAAGCTTGATCAAGATTTTGAAAAAGATTTATTTAGTACATGTTCTTAAGTTTTATATTTTGGTACTAAATAAATAATATGATTTTCAAAGTTTAAACAAGCCTTTCTTGGTTTCATATTTCTCAAACCAAATCTATCTTTAAAGATTATTTATTTGAGCTTAAACAAAAGTCTAATTGTTGTTTTTAAAGTGAACTTATTCATTTTGGACTTAATACAATTTTCATAATATTGGTTTTGAGAAATAGATTGACCTAAGAAAGTTGTTTTACAAGAACAAAGTTTTCCAACATTGAACTTATTTTATTTTTCTGTATTAATTCACAAATTTTTAATATTTGAATTTTATATGGTTGGAAAGCTCTTTGAGTCTACTTTCTAATGGATTAAACAAAATCCAAATCCAAAATTTCTAAGCAAATATTTTGAATTTTTACTAGACACTCTGCAGTTGTTAAAAAAAACTACACAAGGGGTAACTTTGAAAATTCACTATAATTCATACTCAATAATTTGGTGATGAATTTTGGATAGAAATCCCTTTAAGTCTAGTCTCTAAATCTTCAAGAAGTTTGTGATTTGGATTTATATAACTCAAGATATGATTAAATTAGTAACTAGAGTGTAAAATAAGAGACAACCACCCAGCCATTAACAGGATTTATCCCCTCATGGAATGGATCGATCGGGTCATATTTTTTAAGCATGAAATGGCATAAAACTTGAACCAATCAATCCCCTCAAGGAAAAGATCAATTGGGTCTGGGCAGAATCACACCAACGGCTATTTTTTCATGCTTTCAACAGCTATTTTCTTCTCCCAAGCATCCCTAATAGCTACTCCTTCAATTTCTCTATAAATTGGGCACTCCAACATGCCAAGAAGATTGATTAATCAAGAGAGCAAGAGCCAACAAGCCATGTTTTCATTCTCTCAAATAATCAAGAGTTTTAAGAGCTTCAAAGTCTATATCTTTGTATTTATTATATCCAAATTATTTTTGTTATTCATTCATCATCTTCTTGTACTTAAACTTAGCAAACACTTAGCCTTAGAGAGGTTGTTCTCTTGTTTATAAAATTATCTTTGATATACAAGGGTGGAAGAGAACAAAAGGTGAGGTATCCTCTTGAGAGCTTTGTAGTGAGATTGGGTATAATAATACAAAGGGTAGAGGTTTTTATCTTAATCCTTAGAAAAAAAAAAGATAGGTTGTAATTTTTAATTCAAGAATAATGGATTGAAGTCTTGGTGTAGACAACCAAGAAGAGAGGATGTAGGTGCCTTATGGAGAAGGACCGAACCTTTATAAATAAGTGTGTTTGATTTCTCTACCCCTATCTCCTTACAATTTATTATTGTTTATATTTGATTTTAGGTTCATTAATTGTTATTATTTGCATTATATTTTCATCAAAAGTGCTTATTGTTTTAATTTCCATTCAACTATATTGAAATCATTGTTTGGAAAAAATTTGGAGAAATCCAATTCACCCTCATTCTTGGATCACCATCTCACTTAAAAAGCTAACAATTGGTATCAGAGCTTTGGTCTTTTTTTTTATAGGTTTAACCACCTTAAGTAAAGATCCTATGGCTCAATTTTGGTTCCAAGATGGTGAGAAAGTCCTTAAAGCTCTTATGCTTGATAAATTTGAATTTTGTGAATGGAAAAGAAGGATGAATATGTTCATAATGGCCCAAGATTTTAGAGCTTGGAATATGGCTAAAAAAGGGCTTGGAATTCATTCAAATGATGTAACTACATGAAGCAAGTGATGGATGATGCCAAGGCCAAGTGCGTACTATATGGAGCTCTTTACTCCCATAAATTTAACTTGGTATCAAAGTGTCCAACCTCAAATGAGATATGGGAGAAATTGGATGAAATACATGAAATACAACAATCCAATCAAAATGCATCATGTCTCATGGCTTTTGAAGATTCGAAGGTAACCTCTAATTCTATTGATTCAAATTCATAAGCTTTTGATGAATTGCAAGATGCTTATAATGAGCTATGTCTTGAATATGAATCAATGAAGAGGAAATATAAGAAAATGATTTCAAAGTTGAATGTAGAGAATGAGTTTTTAATGAATGCAAAAAATATTTTAGAAAAAAAATGAAAAATTGAAAATAGATTTTGAAACCTCTCAAAATACGTATGAAATTTTAGAAAAAGAAAATTTTGATTTGAAAAAGAAATTTGATGTTTTGATGAATAAAAAGCAAGATTTTTTAGATAAGAGTTTAAGTGCCGAAATGATTAAATGCAATTTTTGTAATTTTCATGGTCATAGTATACATACTTGTCCTATTAAAAGAAAAGTCCCATTTAGAATTAGGCAAGTATGGGTTCCTAAAGGAACAGGAGACTTGCTCACTAACTCTCAAGGACCTAAAGCAATTTTGGTACCAAAAATCAAATGAGATTGTCTCTTGTAGGTGTGCTAGAGCAAGAAACCATAATGTGAGATTGAAGATTGAATACTCTAGACACACAATGGAGATGGGTAACCTCTAAACTTTATTTGAAGAGAATTTGAATTTAGTTACCTATTCTTGATGAAATTTGAATGCTTGATTGATTATGCAAAATTTGGTTGACATTGATAACAAGACATATGTTGCATAATCTTATAAAAAAAATGTGAGCTTGAATTGAATATGCATTTATTTTGGTCTTAAGTATGTTTGAGTTGCTTGTTGAAATTAATTGTGATATAAAACTTTTCTAAATGGTTTGAAGAACTTAAATTTGTGTTTAAACATTTTGCCTTTCTTAATAGCCTTTTTCAAGGAAATATGGGGATTAAGAGTTGACTTTTTGATTTCCTTGTTTCTAATGCCAAATGACCACTTGAACAACTTTGTTTTGTCATTTGAAATTTGTTGGAATGGTGTTCAAGTTGGTTAAAAATGAGCTTGACTAGTTTTGAGATTTATTAAGGTATTTTTCAAGCAAAAATGAGTTTTAAAGTGCAAAAATCAAAATCCTAAACCTATTAAGCTTTGAATAATTTATCCTATGGTATTTTGCATAAATATACTTGTTTAAATGATTTTAGCATGATGGAAATTATTTTTGTGATTTTTATACATATTGATTTGTGATTGTTGAACATGCTTATATGATCATGATGTTTAAAATTGCTTAACTTGTTTATAATGTTTGGATCTTATGAAATATTATTAAATTTGATTATTTTATTCTCAATTATTTTAACTTTTGATTTGTGATTTTAGAAATTGATGATCCTCTTGTGCTTAAATAATATATATTGATGTTTGATTATTCGTCTCTTGACTTCTTACGAAAATAATCTTGAAATATGATTTAATTCTTTATCCTTATTAATTCAAGATTTATCTCTTCTCTTGTGTCGATGAATTGATGAACTTTATGTGCTTAAGTAATATATATTGATTCTTTGTTCATCTATGTTTTTGGTCAAGATATGTGCTCATATGATGATCGATTCAATTTGACCTTAATGCTTGTGGTTTAAAATGCTTGAATTGTTTATCTCTTGATTGTGAAAGATATTTTATGAAATATTCTTATTTTTGTCTTAAATATTTTATTAATTTTGTGAAATATTTTGGATATTTGTGCTCAATTGATATATCTCTTGATTTGTGATTTTGAATATGATGAACTACTTGCTTGTAAATGATATGTGTTATTGGTTCATTTATTGTTCTTATCAAGAGTATGTTTATGTGATAAACATTATTTATCTTTACTTGACATGCTTGCAACATGACTTAAGTAAATGAATTTCTTATGATGCTTATTTTTAGCGTAAGTCATTGTTAATTATGGCCTATCATTTGTGTAGACATATTTATGCTTTTGTGCTAAAATTTTCTTGAATTTTTTTATGACAAATATGTCTTTCTTGAGTTTTTAGTTTTTATATGACCTAAAATTTATTTTGACATATTCTTTGGTGATTTATTGAATAAAAATGAATACTGAATATGTCTATTTTGTGTTCATGAATGATCTAAAAGGTTTGATTTTTGCACATTACACGAGAACTTTTGCTCTAGTGCCATTCTTGTGCTATTTGATGCTTAACTTGATATATGGTTTTTAGCTTAAATTTATAATTATATCTCTCTTACAATTGGCAACTTGTGCTTAGTGAATAAATTTTCTTTTGCCTATAATGACTTAGAATATGGAATTGTTTTCTAACAATTGGTATAATTTTTATCAATTGATTTTCTTGGTGCTTCTAATGAAAATCCTTTATCAAGAAATTTTTCTAAGTCTATGCTAGGAGAACTTGAAATGAGCATGAATGAACCTACATTTTTAGAATTTCAAGTGGAACAACCAAAGCAAGTCATCTTCATAAATCAAGCCTAAGAACATCAAAGACTAGTTCAAATGATGCGAAATAAAGGTTTCAAAGCCTCACTCAACCACGATGAGCACAATAATATAGCTTGACAAAGATGGAGGTAATTGTATTAAATCTATGCTATGTGCCTATAATTTATAATGTTTAATGCATGATTTCATAAATGCTTACTTTCATATGTGCAAAAATGAGATATCATGTTTGAATTTGTAAACACTTTGCACAAATTAATCACTAAGCTACTTGATAGAATTTGTCTTAACTTTGTTAAAAGCTTGGATTGATTAATTCAGTTTTATTAATATTCATGCCTAGTTCTTGATTGCTTTGATCAATAGTTTTTATTGCATGAATATTTGTTTGAATCTTTGGACATGGATATGAGTTAAATAGATTGATTTCTTTGAACATGTTCATTGATTGAGTCCATTGAGATATCATGTACCATATTGTGTCTAAAAGTTTGCATTTTTTTTGGTATATTGCTATACATGTTTTGAAATGTTCTTGCATATGCTTGTGTGATTTTGTTTGAAATAAATATATGTTTGATTACTTGCATATGCTTAGATTAATTACATTGCTATGCATTGAAATAATTTGATTATAATTGAATAATTATGCTTTCATTATTTCTTTGATATAGCATATGTGCTCATCATGTTTGGAAAATCATGCTTATATAATCTTTCTTATGACATGATGATAATTGAACCTCAATGCTCATTAGTACTTATGATTTATTATATACATATGAGTGTTCTTGTTTGGATAGGATAGCTTATGAAAGATTACTATTATCATTTATGCATATATTGAATAAATCTTTCATATGCTTGAAGCATGTGTGCTCTACGAAAGTTGTTGAATAAAATTGCTAACAATTAGTAACAATTTGTATCAAAATTGTTAAAGAATTTTTTTAACTTTCATAGACACTTGTTTATATGCCTATTCTTGATATAGCTTATACCTTGCATGCAAAATTGTGTGTGCCTTAAATTGATTAATCCTTATTTTGAAAAGGAGGAGAAATTTTAGAATACAATTTTGCTTGATTTGTTTTGTGATAACAATTGTTATACTTTATCATTACATATCTTTAACAATTGGTATCCATAACAATTGGTATGAGCTTGTATGCATGTGCATGAATTTATGCTTAATTGCTATTGATGTTTTAGGTTCTAAGCACATCTTATCCTAACATGATTTATGAGTAGATTGCATATCATTCATTATCCTTTGCTCATAAATTTCATGTAGTAAATTTGATGACTTGTGCTAAAATGCTAAAATTGGATACACTTATGCTTTTGTGCTTGAATACATGTATGTGAACTTCATTGTGCATATTACACTTGATTACATGCATTCAAAATATTCTTGATATTATTGGTATCAAGCATTTTGTCCCATGCCTTGAATTGATCTCTCTTTCTTTTGAAATGACAAAAAAAAGGAGAGAGTCTAGAGATATTTCTTCTTGTATGCTTATTACAATTGATATAGGAGTTTAAACATTTGGTATAAAGAGCATAAACAAAAAAGAGGAGAAATATTTCATGAATATATTTGTTAATGATGCCTCTTTATGTTTATTTGCTCATTAATATGCTCATACCTTTTCGCTATGACAAAAAAGGGGAGAAATATCATAGGGACAAATTTGCTTGTGCTTGACATGCATATGTTTGATTGTGCTTATTTGATATATTTGACTAACATATGTTTATTGAGTTGTGTTCGATTAAGATGCATAAATTAAGGGGGAGTTTTGCCATGCATTGTTTAAGGGAGAGTTTTCCAACATGTCTTTCAAAATCTTAAATGTTTCAAAGAAAGTTTTTCTTCAAGCAAATTTATCTTTAAGTTTTGTCATATCAAAAAGGGGGAGATTGTTAGCCTTGAATTGATCCTTATTTTGCAATGACAAAACATTAAAGCTAAATAAGCTTGATCAAGATTTTGAAAAAGATTTATTTAGTACATGTTCTTAAGTTTTATATTTTGGTACTAAATAAGTAATATGATTTTCAAAGTTTAAACAAACCTTTCTTGGTTTCATATTTCTCAAACCAAATCCATCTTTAAAATTATTTATTTGAGCTTAAATGAAAGTGCAATTGCTATTTTTAAAGTGAACTTATTCATTTTGGATATTCATTTTGGACTTAATACAAATTTGATAATATTGGTTTTAAGAAATAGATTAACTTTAAAAAGTTGTTTTACAAGAACAAAGTTTTCCAACATTGAACTTATTTTATTTTTCTATATTAATTCACAAAGTTTTAATATTTGAATTTTATATGGTTGGAAAGCTCTATGAGTCTACTTTCTAATGGATCAAACAAAATCAAAATCCAAATTTTCTAAGAAGATTTTGAATTTTTACTAGACACTCTATAGTTATAAAAAAAATTGTACATGGGGTAAGTTTGAAAATTCACTATAATACATACTTAATGAATTTGGTGATGAATTTTATATGGATAGAAATCCTTTAAGTCTAGTTTCTAAATCTTCAAACAGCTTGTGATTTGGATTTATATAACTCAAGATATGATCAAATTAGTGGGTAGAGTGAAAAATAGGAGACAACCACCCAGCCATTAATGGGATGGATCCCCTCATGGAAGGGATCGATCAAGTCATGTTTTTTAAGCATGAAATGGCATAAAACTTGAACCAATCAATCCCCTCAAGCAAGGGATCGATCGGGTTTGGGTAGAATCACACCAATGGCTATTTTTTCATGCTTTCAACGGCTATTTTCTTCTCCCAAACATCCCAAATGGCTACTCCTTCAATTTCTCTATAAATTGGGCACTCCAACACACCAAGAAGATTAATGAATCAAGAGAGCAAGAGCCAACAAGCCATATTTTCATTCTCTCAAATAATCAAGAGTTTTTAGAGCTTCAAAGTCTATATCTTTGTATTTATTATATCCAAATTATTTTTGTTGTTCATTCATCATTTTCTTGTACTTAAACTTAGCAAACACTTAGCCTTAGAGAGGTTGTTCTATTGTTTGCAAAATTACATTTGATATACAAGGGTGCAAGAGAGCAAGAGGTGAGGTATCCTCTTGAGAGTTTTGTAGTGAGATTGGGTATAATAGTACAAAGGTTAGAGGTTTCTATCTTAAGTCTTAGAAAGAAAAAGATAGGTTGTAATTTTCAATTCAAGAATAGTGGATTAAAGCCTCAGTGTGGACAACCAAGAAGAGAGGACATAGGTGCCTTGTGGAGAACGACTGAACCTCTATAAATCATTGTATTTGATTTCTCTACGCCTGTCTCCTTACAATTTGTTGTTGTTTATATTTAGTTTTAGGTTCATTAATTGTTATTGTTTGCATTATATTTTCATCAAAAGTGCTTATTGTTTTAATTTCCATTCAATTATATTGAAATCATTGTTTGGAAAAATTTTAGAGAAATCCAATTCACCCCCCTCTTGGATCACCATCTCACCTAAAAAGCTAACATTGTTCTCAAATTCTATAGCTAATTCATCATAAGCATCTTGTAATTCATCAAATGTGCATGAATTTAAATCATATGGATTAGAACCTTGGGCTCATCAAAAGCCATGAGACATAGATTGGCTACTTCCTCCTCATTTGATTCATCTTGTAATTCATCAAATGTGCATGAATTTAAATCATATGGATTAGAACCTTGGGCTCATCAAAAGCTATGAGACATAGATTGGCTACTTACTCATCATTTGATTCATCTTTGGAGAAGTCACTATCACTTCATGTTGTAACCATTGCTTTCTTTTTTGGCTTTTTCATATTTTGATTCTTCCATAAAGGGCAATCAAATTTAATATGATTTGGTTTGTTGCATTCATAACAAACAATCTGTTCCTTTTTCTCTTCTACTTGATTCTCCTTTAATCATTTCCCTTTGTGGTCTTTTTCTACCTAAGGACTTGTTCATCCTTATGAACTTTTTGGATCTTTTTGTAAACGTGGCCATCTCTTCATCTTCATCATCCTATTCTTGTCCAAGATTTTCATCTTCTTTAAAGGTTGATTTGAGAGAAATGCCATCTTTCTTGATTGGTTATTATCCCCTTTTGAGCTTCATCCATAGGTAAGGAGAGAACCCATTAGTTCATCCAAAGAAAGCGTGTGAGGATCTTTGGACTCTTCAATAGCTGTCACTTTAGTTTCCTAGCTCTTTAGTAGACCATCAAGAATTTTCTTCACCATCTCCACATTTGAGCAAGTCTTCCCTAGAGCCTTTAAACCATTAATGATTTCGATGAAGTGGTTTGACATTTCACTAATGGTTTCATCTGATTTCATCTTGAATAACTCATAATCATGAGTGAGCATGCTAATTTTTATCTCTTTCAATTGATTTGTACCTTCATGAGTGATAGCTAACTTGTCCTAAATTTCCTTTGCATTTTCACACAAAGAAACTTTATTGTACTCATTAGGCCTCAATGCACAAAAGAGTGTATACATTGCTTTGGCATTGAGTTTAGCCATCTTTATATCATTGACATCCCATTCACTTTCTTACTTGATCACCTCCCTACCATCTACCATCTTCATTGGAATTACAATGACCCTTCAAACTTCATAATCATTAGCTTGAATAAACAACCTTATCCTAGTCTTCCAATATGAGTAGTTGTCACCAACAAAGAGATGGGGTCTTATAATTGAATGGCCTTCACTTCTAAGAGATGTAGCAAATGTTTCATTTGCCATGATACATACTTTTTGTTGCCCACTATATTTGTTGTAGCTTGAGGATGGTTGTTCCATATTGATCACCATATTTCTTTGAGCCATTTTTAAGATCACATTTAGGTTGTTAGACCTACAAAAAAGAGTACTAGCTTTGATACCAATTGTTAGCTCAAAGACTTAAAATAAACCAAGAGGGGGGATGAATTGGTTGATAATAAAATTTTCAAAAAATCAATACTTAATAAGCACATATTCTACAAAACAATTCATCTAAGCAAATGAACATAATAAATGAGAGTAAACAAGAAATAGAGATAGAGAATTAGACACCAAGAGTTATAGAGGTTCGGTTCTTTCTTTAGGCACCTACATCCTCTCCCTTAACTTCACTTGCCAAGGAGTTTAATCTACTATGTGTTGAAAGATACAACCTAGCTTCTTAAAGCTTTACACAATCAACACCGTAAACTCTTAAGGGTTATCCTCCCTTTTAAGCTCACAATCTCAAAATACAAAGTTTTTGAAGTGTTGTGCAAACTTAAAAGACCTCTTTAAGGTTGGGTGTTTGCTAGCTTGAAGTACAAAGCAATATTGACAAGAGAATTTAGGAAAAAATTTATACAAGAAGGATTTTCCACACTTTTCTCTCTTTTGAACTGGTTTGAATGCTTGAACAAGATGGTTGGTGAAGGTAATAAGTTCTTTTAGCTATACATACTATTGATTTACAGTGTAGGCTTTCATTTATATGTAGGAAGGAGTTGATAACCGTTACTTTGCATTTAATGCTTCAAACCAGCAAAATATCTAACAAAAAAATAGCTGTTAAGGCTTTTTAGGCATCAAGGGATCGATCCCCTCATATAAGGGATCGATTGGGTCAATTATGAGAAAGACCAAATTCGTGCATTAAAAAGCTTACCCGATCAATCAGGTAACATACTTGATTGATCCACTACTTGGGTGATCGATCCTTAATGTGGGGGGATCAATCTTTTTTGTTAATTTTCAAACTCATTTTGCTTTCTGTGTAAAAAATAGATCAATCCCTTTAAGGGAGGGATCGATCCCATGCTTAGGTGATCGATCCCCTATGTGAAGGGATCGATCCCTTTTATGGATTTTTAAATGAGGATAGCATTCTATGTAAAAACAGATCAATCCCTTTAAGGGAAAGATCGATCGGGTCAACTTAAAACCTCAACCAATCGGTCCTTACAGGGAAGGGATCGATTGGTTCTTGCTAAAATTCCACGAGTTCAGGAAGAAAAATGGATCGATCCCTTTGGCTAGAGGATCAATCAAGTAAAGGAGGGGATCGATCCCTTCTATCCAAAACATGCCTTAATCCATTTCGTTTTAAGAATTTACTTTGTTTTAGTTCCTAAATGAATTTTGGCAAGATAGAAGGCTGGAAAAATATTCAATTTAAGATTAGGAGAGTTTGATTCAAGTTAGGCAAATTTTTGTTTTGTTAATTCAAAACTTTTCATCAATTCAAGGCTAACAAACCTATTTTCTAAAGCTTGATCTTTGACTCAAAATAGGAACACTAATGAATGTCATGGTAATTAAACTTACTTTAAAAGTCCACCGAAATATTGTGGATTTATGAAGAGCTTTAAATTATCAATGTGCTACTTTTCAATCCTAAACCAACCTCTAAACCAAGAGTCAAACCTAAAATAGTAAGTCAAACTCTAAACCCTAGTGAAACCCGAAACCCGAAACCTTAGTCAAACCCTAACCTTTTGGTCAAACCCTAAAACCTAAACTCAATACCTAGGTCACACCCTAAAACCCAAACTTAAAACCTATATCAAACCTAAAGCCCAAGGTCAAACCCTAAAACCCATATTCAAATCATAAACCAAAAGTCAAAAACTAAACCCTTGGTCAAACTCTAAACCCTAGGTTAACCCTAAAACCAAAGTCAAACTTTAAGCCTCAGATCAAACCTTATAACTAAAGTCAAACACTAAAACCCTAGGTCAAACCCTAAGACAAATTCAAACACTAAGCCAAAAGTCAAATTCTCAACATTATGTCAAACCCTAGTCAAAACTAAACCTAGGTCAAACCCCAACCTCATCCTTAATCTTGAAGTTGCCTAAAACTTTAAACTCTCCTGAAGCCTTAAAACTTAAGCTAAATCCCAAACCCTATTCCTTACTACATTCATGTTCATTTTCAATTAGCATTTATATTAATTCAATTGTTGTACTCATGTGTTTTTTAAAGGAATTATGTATCAACATAAAGAGTAATAGTAGCAAAATTTTAAACTTTTTAACTCCTTAAAGCCAAGATCAATTAAAAAGATCATATAAATATAGCATATGGCTTTTAACCAAGGGTGCTTTAACTCTAGCGCCAACTTTGCTTTGTTCTAACTATGTGATTACCCAACTTCTTTTCAAGCCAAAAGTTGTCCATATGTGCAGCCTCTAATAGTGATCCACACGAACACTTATAAAAGAACCTTCTCTAAAAATTGGAGGAACAAGACCCACATTGCAACTAGTAACTATTTCAAAACCTTATTTTTTTTTCTTAAGTTTTTTTCTCAGCATATGAGATGATAATGCTCTTTCTTATAATTGCTCTTAACTTGTCATAACATGTTACAAAAGGGGCAGCTAATGTTCTTTTTGTAGAAGAGGGTTCGACTAACTTAAGGTTGTGCATAAATGGCATAATTCCCAATTAGCCCTTATGCTAGCCAAAGCCCTATAACAAGTGGACATTGTGCCTTTCTTATTTATTTCCTCTATCTTTGGGTCTAACCTAAACTATATTAAGTCCAACTTAATTTGTCCCAATTGTACTCTTTCATAATAGTCCTATTATGTGTGATCAATTAGGTTCCATAGCATGTTGGCAGTAAACATAAGTATTGTAATCCTTTATATTCAGCTTAGATGAATCAAAACTTTTGACTTCATCACTAATTCTCCAATTAGCCAATCTTACGTTTATAGATCATGATCAATGCTAGCTATATTATCATAACCACCAATTGTTAAAGAAGGTCAATATGGCTTGACAACCTATCCTTGCATGGTCTTAATGTATAATTAATATCTTTTTATCACTAAGCATCTTGGCTTGAACATTGAGCATGATTTAATGTCTAGTCAATCTTATTCAACCATGTTAACTCTTGTCATTAACATTAACCCACACGTAAGCTATAAAACAATTCTAAACTCTTATTTCACTTTGGCCAAAGATTTTTAGATTTGATTCAATCAAGACTAATTAAGATACTTACTTGATCACACAGGATGATGAATCCCATTTTGATTACTTCATGCATCTTTTTATGCCTCATGTTATAGCCAACTATACTCGACTAGAGCATTCTTGCTTAAAACTATAAGTAAAGTCAAAGTATAACACTCATTATATAAGATTATAAGTAATCTGAAGTTAAAGGATTACTTATACAACCATCACATTAGAGTGTAGCTATAGATACTATGTGAACTACCATATAGCATTCTCATCTCGCATCATGTTTAATGAACTTGTTCTTATAACAAGCACCACATGTTAGCTCAAGTTTACCAAAACTTCAACCTATGAGAACAGTAGCTTGCTTCATAAGTAAGGCATAACCATATGCAAGTTTCAACAACTTTTATAAATGTTTTCTTACTGATAAAGCATTGACTAGGAACCTTTTTGGAATATATAACTTTTATGCAATTAGGATCCCATAATTACAATCTTATTAAAATTCCCTTGTAAGGCTTCATTTATATTCTAAGTACTTTATCATGCAAGAATCAATAATAAAATACAATTATACAAGTTTAATGATAAAAAAATCAATACTTTTATTAAATATCAAATATCAAAGTATCACAAATGTGACAATGTTTTAACCAAAATTGATTTAGCTTGAAAGACATATACCAACAATCTCCCACTTGCACTAAAACCATTCATCTATGTATCTAATACCATATTTGATTACATGCTTATCATGTTTCTGCTTGATCAAAGCTTTAGTAAAAAGATCAACAATATTATCCTCAGTGGGTACTCGTTCAATTTTAATATAACCTCTAGAAATAAAATCTCTAATGAGATAACATCACCTTATTACATGTTTGGATTATTGATGAGACCTTGGTTCTTTGGCTTAAATGATTGCTCCATTGTTGTCATAATAGATGATTATTAGATCAACAATCATATGACCAATACTTAGTTTAGTTATGAACTTTTTTATCTTTGTAACCTTAGATGAATAGATGTATTCAGCCTTAGTGCAAAATCAACAATTGTGCTTTATTTGAAAAATTTCCAACTCATTACTTCACCATTCAAAATAAATACATAGCCACTTTAAGATTTGCTACCATCATTTTAGATTGAAAACTTACATCACAATAACCCTCAACTTGGAGTTTGACTCTGTCATAACGTATCCATTCGTAAACTCGATCGCTAAACGAAAAACTTAAAATCATGAAAAGATGGGGAGTCACCGCTAATCTTTTTTAAAGAGTGATTGGCCACCCAAAAAATTTTATCTTTTTAATAAAACAATAAAACCAGTTTAAAGTTTGTTAAAAAGATAATTTTGGTCTACGAAAACAAGATTAAGTTTGGGAATCAGTTACACTTGAGGAAAAATTAGCATCCCTATAGTGCCTATAAAATTGGTACCAATTAATCATGCATTATCTATAATTTTGGATAAAAATGGTTTTTATTTAAGATTTAATAATAATTCCTTTAAAAAAAAGAAAGAAAATAAATTAAAAATATTTATCTAGGAATATTGTGAAAATCTTTAGATTAAAGAAATATTTTATAATTCTCCAACATCTAGGCAAAATCCAAAGATAATCATTTCTGTTTGAGATTCACCAAAAGATTCCTTTAAAAGTAAAAATAACATTCTTTGGCAAATGATAAATATTGGTAACTTTCTAACATCTAGGTAGAGTACCAAAAAAATTTATTTTCCTTGAAATGCTATTTTAATTTTATTATTTATTTTTGAAAATTAAATTTTCAAAAGAAACTTTTTATGCAATAAAAATGACAAATAATATAATTAACATTAAACCTTAATAATTAAAACAAATATATATATGCAAAATGAGTGCAAACATTAATCCAAAAATGAGATATATGGAAACGATAAATGACGATGAGATGTGCAATTAAAATTAGGTCCTTAAATATAAAAAAATCACTTAAACTGTCTAATCTCTAAACAAAGTCTAGGTGCAACATTTATATTTAAAATATCATTATTTTTATTTAATTCTATTATTTTAAAATACAAAATTAAATAAAAATTCTTAATGAAATAAAATTTCCTAAATACCCATTATCTATGCGGGCATTCGAGAACAAATTAATTCACAAGAAGTTTTTATATAAATCCTTAAATTTTATAATGGTTTCAGGGTTTGGGGTAGACTTAAGGCTTAGGTATTCACCTAGGGTTTAGGGTTTCACTTAGAGTTTTGTTTAAGGTTTCATTTTAAGGTTTCAAAAAATTATGAACCTCTCTTAAAATCTCCAACTTCTAGGTAAACTTTCGGAGCAAGCTCATTTTTTATAATTTTATTTATTTTTTATTAAAATTTTATTATCTCTATTATTTTTATTTTTAATATTTAATAATTTTTCAATATCTAAGCAAAATAATTATTTTCAATTCCCTCAACATGATTATAATAATAGAAATAAAATGCAATAGATATTTAAACATTCATATAACCTAAGCCTTTTATTTAATCTATCTTATTATTTTTATTTAATTCCCCAACATTTAGGTTTTTAAACCATGATTTTGAATTTCCTCCAACATTTGGGCAGGATTTTCAAAATTTTACTTTTATTATTTTTTTTTTTACATATTTAGTATTTAATATTTATATTTTTAAGAAGCATGATAGAATTAATAAATTTAAAGGGCATAGAGAATAAATTACATCTAAAGCAATTTACAACATGGGAAATTAAACTCTAAAAACTAAAAAAAAATCATATTGGTAACAATAATAATAATAAAGGATAATAATACCAACAATAATACAAAAACTATTCGAACATTCATATGATCTGCATTTTTTATTAAGATTTCTATTAGTTGGATTTTTATGCTTATTATTTATTATTACTTTATTCTTTCCTTCTTCTTTTTTTTTTAAACCTCTTTAAACAATATATGCTTGCATGAATAACCCTTTCAATTTTTCTAAGATGCTTTCTTCTGGTCTCTTTAAAGTTTGTCTTCTTCTTTCTTACTTGACTCTTAAAGCTAGCCTTTTCTTTTATCTTTATATATCGTTTAGCAGGCCAACAAAGCACTTATCAATTATAAACCCTTATTAACTTCAGGCATTAAAGTTTGTCTATCATCAAAGGCTTAACATTAAGGAAAAAAAGCAAACGAAGCACTTAGCTCCTAGTTTTTAACATTAAACATAAGGAAGTTCTTCTAAATGGAAGCAAGTCCCACATTTTTGCTTAAGGTCAAACAAGTTTTTAACCAAAGAAAGACATGGGATTTGATCATCAAACCAACTTATGCATTTAAAAAGAAAAGGAAAGAATAAGGATTACCTACTGCCGTTGAATGCTACTACCGATTCTCTTATTTTTTCTATTGAATGCTACTGCCACCACCAATGCCTATTACCTTATCTTTTTCTTTTTTTTTTTCTCTCCTCATTTTTTCTTTTTTCTTCTTGCCTTTTTTTTGTTTTTTTCTTTTTCTTTGTGTTAATTGTTACTTTTTTTTTCTAGTTTTAATGTCCATTAGTTTTTATTTGTTTTCGCTTGCTCCTACTCACGTCCTTATTGCTGCCTAAGCTAAAAAAAAAAAAGAAAAATTATGGATGCCAATGTGAAAATTCATTATGAAAGGTAGGAGAATATTTTTGATAAATATGCCTAAGAGATAATTGTTGAAGGGAAAAATGAAAAAAACCTCACCATGGTATAAAAAGATTTGGTGCATAACTATTCCTAATAGTCATTATATTGTTCCTAGCTAACACCTTAGGCTAGTAATTTTCCTTAACCACCTCATCCTTGTGTTCCAATTCCCTCGCCACAAGTATTCACAAAACAATAGATCAACCCAAACCATTTCTAAAGCCATAAATGAAAAAGAGTCAAGATGTATCATTCACTCCCAATGTCTTATACTAAGCTCTTCACTTGTCAAAAATCATATGATTTCTGTTATCCTTTAAAACCTAGAAAGCCTTCTTACCCAAAATGATATAATCCCAATGCTAAGTGTGAATTCTACAACAGGGTCAAAAAGCATTCCATAATGGACTATACCACCTTCAAGGATATAGTTCAAGCTCTAATTGATGTAGATCTCACAAAATTTAAAAAACTGGTTAGTGATTTTGATTATTGATAGTGGAGGAGTAGCAAGTCAACGATGCTAAAGTTGAAACACCAAGTGAGGAACTTATGTTTCTATAACTTTACATGTTATCTCAAGAGCTCTATAAAAAATGTGACTTTTTGGGTCAAATCTATATGTTTTCATTGAATGAATGGATATTGCAAATCATAATATGTCATGGATTTATATTGTCATTTGAGGTTTTTTTATTTCTTTTAAATTTTGGACTTGTAGGTTTTCTTTGAAAAAAATAGTAAAAAAGGGAAATTGTTAAAGTTGAATAAAGCCTCACATAGTTAAGTCCCAATGTTATAGAAAGATAAATGCCTTTAAAAATAAAAAAGTAAAAAAACAAAACCCACATAGTTTAGTCCCAATGTTATAAAAAGGTAAATGCCTTTTACAAATGAAAAAGTCAAAAAAATAGAGAAAAATAAAGAGAAAAAGAAAGTTTTCTATCTCGGATGAGTTGGTGATCGCTATTAGGAATTACCTAAACACTTTTTCTTAGATCATTTAGTTAATTCCATCTATTAGCCATGACTTTTCAAAAGACATGAATTTAAACTTATAAACCTTGCCCTTGCCTGATAATGTCATGATATCAAAGGCTGATAATCTTTTATCAGGCAATGAATAATGAAACAGCTAATTGAAAAAAAAGGAAAATTTAGGATTCCTAGAAAATCAAGCATACATGACATTTTTTTAAAAAATTCAAGTGTGGTAATTTGATATGTCAGTGTTACATTATAGCTAAAAAAATTTCTAAAGTCAAAGTTACCTGGAGTTTTGTAAAATAACCTTAAACTTACCAACCTTTTAGTTTTTTACTCCAAAGTTGACCTAGTCCAGTGTCTAGAGGCACAAAAATAAAAAAAAAAAAAACCTCATTGCCTTTAAGACAATTTGAGCTATGATCAACCTATTTGTTCTTTTTCTGGTAAAGTGTCATAAACCACTTGATACCTCAAATGGGTTCAATCCATATGACCATTTTCTCATTCATTCCATATAACTTTTTTTTCTTACAACAACTTTCATTAAACGTGGTTTGTTAAAATCAAGCATCTTCCATGAATTGCACCACTAGCAAAGTGGATAAGGTATGAGTTATGGGGGCATTTTAAAAAAATAGCAAAAATTTAAAAAAAAATAGTTATGACATCATGCACTTAAGAAATTTGAATAAATCAAAATAATGTCCAAATAAATCCAAAAAATTTGGGGAAGGAATAAAGGAAAAAAATAAAAGCCTAAAGTGAAAAAACCAAAACAAAAGTCAATGAGCTAAAAATCCAAAAAAAAAAAAAACTTTTTAGAATGTAAATTCTTTATTCAGGATCATTTTCCCAAAGGGAACTACTCATCAATTTAAAAGATCATGCTTGAAATGACAAATGGCTAACTTTCATCTTCTTTTCACAAATATAGAAATTTATCCCTTACTACCCATTTGAGCTTAATAAAATTCTTTTAAAAATAAACCATAACTAAGGATCACCTTCCACAAGGGAGGAAAAAGGATGCGTTTAGGGGTTACGAACAATGATGTCCAAATGGAATCTTGTATGTTGGGACAAAGGCCCCATATAAAAGTTTTCAAAAGTTTTGAATCCATTCAGAGAAAAGAAGAAGTGAAAGAATGAAAAAAGAAAATTGAAGAAAAAGAGAAAAAAATAAAATAAAAAATAAAAAAGGAGAAAAGAAAGAAAATGGAATAAAGAAAAGAAATGAAATGAAAGGGTGGAAAGCATAAGAAAATGAATAGGAATATACCTTAGAGTGGATCCTTTAAATGAAAGAATGATCTTCGATTTTAATTATCCTTAAACACTTGTTTTGGGCCTATCTATCATTTTCTTTGAAAGCTCAAACCTTGGCCTATGTTCTTTCTATGAAAAGTTTATTTTGGATCAAGTATAGAAGTTTAAAATTGAAGAGTTTCTCATGGAAAAATGACTATGGCACCCATGAACCTTATTGATTCCTTTTTATTACCTAACTTTCTATTTAGACCATTATCCCCTTTCGGATAAGTTTAAATTTTTAAGTGTATGGTGTAATAATCAAACAAAAAAAATGAAAGAAAATGAAAAAAGAATGTGGTTTTAAGGTGAAAACCCTACAAAGGGTAGTTTAGAGCAAACCTTGAAAGCCACTTCTAAACTAAATAAAGTGAATGATGAACAAAGATAAGTTAGGCTTTTTCAAAAGATCCGAAATATCAAAGTCCTAGAAGTTTGAGAAAGGTTGATTTTGAAAATCTCAACTTTTTGCCATTCCCAAATAAACATTTAAAATCTCAAGCCTTTACAACTAACCACAATATATATCAAAATGTCACATTTGAAGGCTATAGAAAGTGTTTAACATGCTTGATTTTCAAGGAATTCATCTTTTTAGAAAAACTTATGTTTTGTTTGTGAGCCTGCATGGAAAAGTATATGCTTCTTTTATCTTTTTCAAGTGAAGAAATCATTTTGAATGAATAGAAACCTCTGTATGCTAAACAATTTAATCAATTTAGAAAGAAAAATTTTTTCTTTTTTCACTTTTGATAGGGATTACCAATTTTTGAGAAAGAATTTAAGCCCAGTTTAGCTGGCATTCAGGTTTTAAGCTTAGTGTAGCTGGCATATATGAAAATATAAGTCTAGTTCTTCCGGAATCTAATGAAACTTTAAACCTAGTTTAGCTGACAGCTAAGTTTAAGCCCAGAATAGTTGGCACACAAGCTTAGATTAATTGGCACATAAGCCAAGTTCAATTGGCATGCAAACCCAGATTAGCTAACAAATAGGCCTAGTTTAGTTGGCATGTAATCCTAGATTAGTTGAAAAAGTATACACCCCTTTTTATCCTTTTTAAGTGTTAAAGTCTTTTTAAATCAACAAAATCTTCGAGTGCAGAACCATCTAATCTATTAGGAAAGAAAATTCTCTTTTTTCATTTCTGATAGGGATTGCCAATTCCAAAGAAAAATTTAAGTCATGTTTTTTCCTAGCATCCAGGTTTTAAGCCCAATTTAGCTAGTACTCATGAAAATATTTAAGCCTAATTTAGCTAGCACCTATAAGAATTAAGCCTAGTTTAGCTAGTACCCATGAAAGATTTAAGGTCAGTCTAGCTGGCACCTATGAAAAGATTCAAGCCTAGATTAGTTAGTACCTGATGCAAATTTAAGCCCAGATTAGCTACCACCCCATAAAAAGATTTAAGCCCAGTTTAGCTAGCAACCAATGAAATTTTAAGCCCAGTTTAGCTAGCATCAATGAAAATTTAAGCTTAGATTATCTGGCACACAAGCCCCATATTAGCTAGCATCGAGAAGTTTTAAGCCCAGTTTAACTAGCACACAAGCCCAATTTAGCTAACACCTATGGAAGTGTGAACCCGCATGGAAAAAGCATATGTTTTTTTTTTATCACTTTTCAGGTGGAGAAACCCATTTGAATGATGAAAAACCTCAATGTATTCAATCCATTTGGAAAGAAAATTTTTACTTTTATAAGGATTGCCGATTCTTAAGAAAGAATTTAAGCCCAATTTGGTTGGCACTTAGGTTTTAAACCTAGTTTAGCTAGCAAAAGTGACAATCTAAGTTTAGATTTTCTTGAACCCAATGAAAATTTAAGCCCAGTTTAGTTGGCACCTATGAAAATTTAAGCCCCATTTAGCTGGCCCAAAAACCTAGATTAGCTTACACGTTAACCTAGATTAATGGTCACCTTATTCAACCTACAATTCAATCCTAATCATCATTATCTTTTGACTCATTGTTTAATCCTGGTAATCTAAAATAAGTAAAAAAAAATCACCTTAGGAAGTAGCATCCGGACAAAATTGTTGTCATGTCTTTGCATTGCATTATTCCTAATTCTTAGAAATATGCAAAAAGGGGTAACTGTAAATACCTAATTTTGTCTGAAATATTTTATCACTTTAACCTAGGCTTGGTTTAGCAATTAGGCTATGATCATAATTTTTCAAGCCCATTAAATGATCTATTTTCAAATTTCAAAACACGTAGCCCGTTGCATAGGCTTGAATGAAGACCAAAATGGCCTAATAAAGGCTCCATAAAATACTTTCTTTTTCAAACCACATAAATGGCCCAATGTTAGCCATTAAATGAAAAATAAAAATATAAAAATATAAAAGACAAAAATATAAATATATAAAAATAAAATATAACAATATAATAATAATTAAAAATATTAAATATATTAAAAGATATATAAATATATAATAAAAGGGAGCTTGACCCAAAATAAAATCATAAGTGCCAATAAAGTATAGCCCAATTAAAAGCCCATAACATAGCCTTAACCCAAAAGCAAAAGGCATATTTAGCTTTGTTAAAATTTGTTTAAAATGGCTAAGAGGGCCCACTTGAAAAGAGGAAAGGAAATCAGGAAATGAAACCATACAAGCTTACTGTGAAAAGGCTAAAAATGTTGCAAACTACATGGAGGTTTATTTGGCCTTATTTGGGAATAAAAGCCACGTGAAAATGGGGGAAACCAAAGAAAACCATTGAAAAAACTACATTAAGATGTGGAAAGGAGGAGAAAAATAAAAAATTGATGAAAAACGAGTATGATGGGAGGTGGCTTGGGATCGAGAGAGAAGAAAAACTAAAAAAAGAGCCAAACCAAAGAAAAGAAAATGTGTGGAGTAGCAAAGAGAAAATGGTGCCAACAAAAAAACTAGTAGAAAGCAAAAATGAAAAATAAAAAAAGGGGAGTCGAGAGCTCTCGAGCAAAAAAGGTAAAAAAAAAGGTGGTTGAACATAAAAGAAATTGAGCAAGAGAGGAAAAAACCAACAAAGCTAGGCACGAAGGTAGAGACAAAGAGCACCGGCCACCAACAAAAAAATTAGGCAATGATAAGGATGTGAACATGAGTAAGCAAAAATAAATAAAAACTAATGCAAGTAAAAACCAGAAAAGAAAAGTAGCAATGAACAAAAAAACTAAAGAAAAGCATGCAAAAAAAAATAATAAGGGAAAAAAAAAGGCAGTAGGCATTGGTGGTGGTAGTAGCATTCAATGGCAGCATGTAATCCCTTTTCTTTCTTTTTCTTTTTAAATCCATAGGTTGGTTTGATGATCAACTCCCATGTCATTCTTGGTTGAAAACTTGTTTGACTTTGAACAAAAGGGTGGGATTTCCTTCTATTTGGAAGAACTTTTTATGTTTAATGTTAAAAGGTGGGAGCTGGGTGCTGCATTTGATGGATGCACAAGGTGAGCTTCAATGTTTTCTTATCTTTCTTAGCATTAAGCCTTTGGTGAGAGAGTGACTTTAATGCCAAGAGTTAATAAGGGTTTACAATTGATGTTTACCTACTAAATGGTGTATACAGATAAAGAAAAAGGGTTGGTTGTAAGAGTCAAGTAAGAAAAAGAAGACAAACTTTAAAAAAAACCAAAAAAAGTGCCTTAGAAAAATTGGAAGGGCTATTCATGTAAATATATATTGTTTAAAAAGGGTTTTTTTTTTTTAGAAAAAAGGAAAGAATAAACTAATAAGAAATAATAAACATACAAATCCAAATAATATAATTCTTAATAAAAAATTCAAATTATATGAATATTTGAATAGTTTTTGCAATATTGTTGGTATTATTATCTATTATTATTATTGTTGTTACCAATATATGATTATTTTAGTTTTTAGAATTTAATTTCCCATGTTTTAAATTACTTTAGATGTAATTTGTTCACTATGCCCTTTAAATTATTAATTCCATCATACTTTCTAAAAATATAAATAATAAATATGTAAAACAATAAAAATATGATAAAAGTAAAATTTTGAAAACCATGTCTAGATGTTGGAGGAAATTCATAATTAGGATTTAAGAAAATTTAATTTTGCCTAGATGTTAGGGAATTAAATAAAAAATAACAAGATAAAATAAATAAAAAGCTTAGGTTATATAAATGTTTAAATATCTCTTGTATTATTATTTCTATTATTATAATCATGTTAAGGGAATTGAAAATCATGTTTTAAAAATAATAATTTCACTTAGATATTGGAAAATTATTAAATAATAATAATAAATAAAAATATAAAAATTCAATTTTTTACAAAAATTATAAAAAAACAATCTTGCTCTAAAAGTTTGCCTAGAAGTTCATAAATTTTTGAAACCCTAAAATGAAACCTTAAATAAAATGCTAAGTGAAACCCTAAACCCTAGGTGAATCTTTAAGCCCTAAGTTTACCCAAAACCCTAAAATCATTATAAATTTAAGAATCTATAAGAAAGTTTCCCATAAAGTAATATGTCCCCAAGTTTACCCAAAACCTTGAAATCATTATAAAATTTAAAAATCTATATGAAAGCTTCCCATAAAGTGATATGTTCCCAAATGCCTCCTAAATGATAGAGTTTTTAAGAAATTTTATTTTATTAAGTATATTCATTTAATTTCATATTTTAAAATAATAAAATTAAAATAAAAAAATAATGAGATTTTAAATATAAATATGGCACATAAACTTTGCCTAGAAGTTAAAGAGTCCATGTGGTCTTTTTATATTTAAAAACTCGATCTTAAATGCACATCTCATCATCACTTATCATTGTTTGCATATATCTCATTTTTAGATTAATGTTTGCACTCATTATGCATATATATTTATTTCAATTATTGAGGTTTAATTTTAACTATATCATTTTTCATTTTTACAACATAAAAAGTTTTTTTTTTAAATTTAATTTCACAAATAAATAATAAAATTAAAATAGCATTTAGAGAAAAATAATTTTTTTATACTCTGCCTAGATGTTGAAAAGTTATCAACAGTACTTATTTGCCAAAAAATGTTATTTTTACTTTTAAAGGAATTTTTTGGTGAATCTTAGACAGAAAAGATTATTTGGAATTCTACCTAGATGTTAGGAATTATAAGATATTTCTTTAATATAAAGATTTTCACAATATTCCTAGATAAATATTTGTAATTGATTTCCTTTCTTTTTTTTTAAAAAAAAGGAATTATTATTAAATATTAAATAAAACCCATTTTTATCCAAAATTATAGATAGTGCATTAGTAATTGGTACCAAATTTATGCGCACTGCAATGGTGCTAATTCTTTCTCACATGTAACCAATTCTTGAATCTAATCCTATTTTCATATACCAAAATTATCCTTTTAATAAACTTTAAACCTCTTTTATTGTTTTATTAAAAAGATAAAATTTTTTAAGTAGCCAATCACACCCTAAAAAAGATTAGTGGTAACTTTCCATGTTTTCATAATTTTAAGTTTTTCATATAGCGATCGAGTCTGCAAATAGATATATTATGATAGCTTGGCAACTATTCTATGGATTGAACCCATAAAAGAAAAGAAAATTTTTGAATTTTTATATTTTTATTTATTTCCTTTTTATTAAATTATTATTATTATTATTATTATTATTATTATTATTATTATTATTATTATTTCAATTCCCTCAACATGATTATAACAATAGAAATAATAATACAAGAGATATTTAAACATTCATATAACCTAAGCTTTTTATTTATTTTATCTTATTTTTTATTTAATTCCTCAACATCTAGGTTGAATTAAATTTTCTTAAATCCTGATTTTGAATTCTTTCCAACATCTATTTAGGGTTTTCAAAATTTTACTTTTATCTTATTTTTATTTTTTTACATATTTATTATTTATTTTTATTATTTTTATTTTTAAGTAGCATGATTAAATTAATAAATTTAAAAATCATAGAGAACAAATTACATCTAAAGTAATTTAAAACATAGGAAATTAAATTCTAAAAACTAAAATAATCAAAATTTGGTAATAACAATAATAATAATCGATACTAATACTAACAATAATGCAAAAACTATTCAAACATTCATATGACCTAAATTTTATATTAAGATTTCTATTTATTGGGTTTTTATGTTTATTATTTATTATTACTTTATTCCTTCCTTCTTTTTCTTAAAAAAAACAAAAACTTTATAAACAATATATGCTTGCACAAATGGCCCTTTCAATTTTTCTAAGGCACTTTCTTCTAGTTTCTTTAAAGTTTATGTCTTTTTCTTTCTTACTTGACTCTTAAAGACAACCATTTCTTTATCTCTATATATTGTTTAGTAAGTGAACAAAGCACTTATCAATTGTAAATCCTTATTAAAACTTTAGGCGTTAAAGTGACTCATTCACCAAAAGCTTAATGCTAAGGAAAAGAAGAAAGCATTGAAGCTCACCTCGTGCTTCCATCAAATGAAGCACTCGACTCCCACTTTTTAACATTAAACATTAGGAAGTTCTTCAAAACGGAAAGAAGTCCCATCCTTTTGTTCGAAGTCAAACAAGTTTTTAACCAAGAAAGGCATGGGAGTTGATCATCAAACCAACCTACATTTAAAAAGAAAAGGAAAAAAGAAGGATTACTTGTTATCATTGAATGCTACTCCCACCACCAATACTTACTGCCTTATCTTTTTCCTTTCTTGTTTCTCTCTTCACTTCTTTTTCTATGTGCCCTTCTTTAGTTTTTTTTTTTACTACTTTTTTTTTACTTTTTACTTCCACTAGTTTTTATTTGTTTTCGCCTACTTTTGCTCATGTCCTTATCGCTGCCTAGTTCTTTTGTTGGTGGCTGACACTCTCTATCTCTGCCTCCATGCTAGATGTTGTTTTCTTTCTCTTTTGGTTAGCTTTTTCTATGTTCAAGCACCTTTTTCTTTTCCTTCTTTTCTCGCTTGTCTTTTGCTTCCCTTTTTTACCCGAAAGCTCTACACTCCATTTTTTTTTGTTTTTCATTTTTGCCTTCTACTAGTTTCTTTTTTTTGCTAGCCCCATTTTTCCTGTGCTGCTACACGCCTTCTCTTTTCTTTGGTTTAGTTTTTTTCTTTAGTTTTTCTTCTCTCTCTAATTCCAAACCACCTCATTTCCTTTTGTCTTTTTTTGTTTTTTCTTCTACCCATTTTTCATCAGTTCTTTTGTTTTCCTCCTCCTTCCCACATTTTCATGTAGCTTTTTCAACAATTTTCTTTGGTTTTCCTCCATTTTCATGTGGCTTTTTTATTACATTAAAAATTTGAGCTTCTTAGTGCTTAATTTTAGTGTAATTTGACTATTATTTTAGTTTTTTCTTTAGCATTTCTTAGCAAAAATACTCCTAAAATCACAATTGTCTTAAGTGTAGGTAAAATGGAGAAAATAAGGAATTTTGGTAAATTTGGATACATTTTGGAGGATTTTTTGTGCAAATTGTAAAAATGGCCTAAAACTAGTGTCATTAAGTTAGATTGCTTTTGAGGAAATTTTTTTCAACCTTTCTTCCATGAATTTTTTTAGCATTATTTCCAGCAAATTTCTAATGATTTTATTGTTAAATTTGCTCATGGAATACTTGAATTTTTTTGTAGAAAACATGCTAGAGGCTTAACAAGGAAAAGATTATGCACTAGTGGCATGGAATGCAACCTTCATTTGCATGAGAATTGAGCATCACATTTAGGCATTAAAAGGAAGACTTCAAGAGGTGATGACATGGCATATTGGAGAGCTTTCATTGGTCATAACTTGGACAGTCTGGAAGTGGAAAAACACATGAGGAAAGCTTGCAATTGAGGAAGAACAAAGAAGCCAAATAGCAATGCACCGAGTGCAGAAGAAAGGAGGAAAGAAGTCTCTGGAAGCTCACCTCATTATAAATATTTTGAAGAGATTTTTTGAGGCTTCATTCAGCTCTCACCTGCCTATAAATAGGAGTAGAGCCAGCCATTTTAAATATACTTTAGCTTAGGATTTACTTTCTTTATTCTCTAGTTTCTGCACTTTCCTTTACTGCATGTTATTTTCTTAGCAAAAAAACAGCCCTTGATCTTCATGTTTTTCTATTGATTTTGATTGCACTTTTACATATTCTCAAGTATTTTTCAGTTTTATTTACGATTTTGGCAATGAAACTTGCAAATTTTATTGATTTCTAGTCAAATCTTCAAGATTTCTCGTTGATCTCAAATTTGTTTTTGCATTTTTGCACTTAACCTAGTTGCAATGTTTTAATCAGAACTTAATAATTTCTGACTTGTTTTTGCTTCAATTTTTTTTTTACAGTTTCTCAGCTCATTAGGCTCTAACATAATTAAAAATCACAATCAAATTTGTTCCCAAATAATACAGTTAATTCTCACAATTTGAGGTTGAAATCTGGATCCAGTGCAGTCCAGGCATGATCTCCAAGCTTAAGCACAACTTTTCTCTCCTCTTGGAAAATTGTTTGATCATTCCAACCTATGATCTCTTAGATTTACTTGTTGTCTAGCTTATTTCCATTTTTTTTCAATTTATTTCATGATTTTGATAGCTGTTTGGATTAATTGTGTTGTTCATGCTCTGTTTTCTACTTAGTTGTGTACTGTTTGGTTTCCTAGCTTAGTGAGCTGATTTCCTTGATATTTTGCTGAGAATTTTTTGTTGAAATCTATAGAAAACTTGTTAATAATCCATTCCTTAGCTCAGTTATAGTTCATTTTCATTAGAAGCTTCTAGATCTAATTTTTCTCTTATCAGCTCAGTGAGTTTAGGATGGAATTTCAATTTCTGTTTTGGTTTCTCTTAGTTAGATCTTAATTTTCTTGCACTTTTTGTTCTTTAAATCAGTTTCAATTCTAGTTCATTATTTGATCTTTTCATTTCCAGCTCATCTGCTTTTGTTTATGCATCATTTAGATCTAAAAAAGTTGATTCAAGTTCAGTTTATAAGCTAGTTACTAGTTTCAGTTTCATTGGTTCTTCCATAGAGTTTGTGCAGATTTTCTTTGATTTTTTCTTTTCAAAGTGATTTTTCATGCTGTTCTCTTATAAAGCTTTGAAATTCCAGCTTGTTTAAATTTATCATGTGAAACTTTTAATGCAAAACAATAGCTAGAAGTTTGTTCAATTTGCAATGTTAATTTAGTTACGATTTTCATAATTTTCCTTTAAGTTTTGGTTTGGCTAGTTAATTGAATTTTGTGACTTTTAGTTCTTAATTTTCATTTTAAAAATGATTTCATTTAGTTTAGTTACTGCATTTTTTTTTCATTTGACATCATTCATATACTTGTTATTCTTGTTCATTTTTTTTTCATTTACTTAGCTTTTATATTTTTTTTATGCTTATTTGTTGAAGGAACCAACTTTAGAAGGGTTTAGGGATAATAGGTACGTAGTTTAGGAACTTCTATACCTAATCTTTGTGGGATGATATCTTGACCAAAAAGTCACTATTATTACTTATACAGCCTATGCACTTGTAGGGTTTTCCCTATCACTTCTATTCGTAAATAACGTTGAATAGACCTCCATCCAATTTGCAACATTTTTAACCTTTTCATGTTAAGCTTGCGTGGTTTTATTTTATGATTTCCTTTCCTCTTTTCATGTGGACCCTCACAGCCATTTTAAACAAAATTTAACAAGGCCAAATGAGCCTTTTGTTTTTAGGTTAGGGCCATGTTATGGGTTTTTAATTGGGCTATATTTTATGGGCTCTTATGATTTTATTTTAGGCCAAGCTTTCTTTTATTATATATTTATATATCTTTTAATATCTTTAATATTTTTAATTATTCTTATATTCTTATATTCTTATATTTTATTTTATATATTTTTTATTTTTATCTTTTTATATTTTTATATTATTATTATTATTTTCATTTTTTGTTTAATGGCCCATTTAACGGCCAATAATGGGCCATTATTGGGGTTTTAAAAAGATAGTCTTTTATCAAGCCTTTTATTGGGCCATTTTGGCCTTCATTCAAGCCTATGCAATGGGCCTCATCATAGGGCCCATATTAGGCCTTATCTTTGGGAATTTGAAAATAAACTGTGTAACGGACCCAAAAAATTATGGTCAAGGCCTAATTGCAAAACTGAGCCCGAGTTAAAGTGATAAAATATCTTGGATAAAATTAAGTGTCTACAGGCTCCTTCATACAAAAAAAAACCCATCATTAGTTCTTTTCAAGTACTTAAGAATCGTTTCCATGGCTTGCCAATGACATTTAACTACATTTGCTTGATAACTACTTATTAAGGCATATAAGATATCAGGCTTTATAAATAACATTGCATACATGATAAGTCCAATTGTTGAAGCATATAGAACCTTATCCATGCAATCTTTCTTAATTTGTGTCTTAGGACACATAACCTTGGAAGGATTTATGCTATGCGACATTGGTAAAAATCACTTTTTGGATTGTTAGATGCTAAACCCTTTTAGCACTTTGTCTTTGTATCCAAACTGTGAGAAACCATGCAAACACTTTGATATATTTTTATAGATCTTTATGCTTAGTACATATGTTACTTCTCTCAAATCCATCATGGAGAACTTTTTTATTAACCAAATCTTGGTAGATTATAACATGGGTATATCGTTTCCTATAAACAGTATGTTTTCCTCATATAGCACTATGAAAAAGATTGCATTCCCACTAGTCTTTTTGTATACACAAGGTTTATCTATGTTTTTTATGAATCCAGATTCCTTATTTGCTTCATCAAAAAGTATATTCCAATTCCTTGATACTTGCTTAAGTCCATAGATAGACATTTGAAGCTTACATAGATCGAAAGAATCCAAATTCTTTAATTGCTTCATCAAAATGTATATTCCAATTCCTTGATACCTTTGATGTTTTACTAGCTTTATATTTAAACAAATCGAAAGAATGCTTGACTTTATTAAATAGCAAATAAAGAAAACAATTAAAAAGTGAAAATAAAAATTGTATAGGCTAAGAAACAACTAACCAATTGTCACTTGATAGTTTTAAGAGATGGCCAAATATATTTGTAAACTAAAGAAAACCAATAGCTTTGAAAAGAATGAATGTGGGTTAATGCATTGAAAACATAAAAACAACAATATTGAAAACAAGATTGAAAATTGAAAAGAATATAAAGATTACTTGTGAAAGAGATCTTAAATAAAAATGTAAAGAAAAATTGTATTAAAAGAATGCTTTTAGAAAACAAGATTGTTATGGCTAGTTTGTCACCCTAGCCTAACTAAAGAAAACTACAAAAAAAAAAAAAATCTTCAAAGAAAATCAAAACTAGAGAAAAAAAGAAAACAGGAGAAAAGTTATGTTGTAAGATGTGAGATGTGTTACAAGTGAGGGATAGTTAACCTATTTATAGGCATAGGTTCGACCAAGATGGGATAGGATTACAGAGTCCTACTCTAATTTGACTTCTTAATAAATTACAATCTATTTTGATCTTGGAAGTGTTTGACCGAATGTGGGATCTTCAGTATAACATATGTTGGCCAAATGTTCTTCTTGGATTGGTCTTCAATGCACACTTGTCTTGCATGTTATCATCATCTTAATTTGTGAATGAGAGTTTCAGCTAAGATTAAAATCTAAGACTCATTTTCTTGATTTTCTTGATTTGGGTTCAAACTCTATTGGATAAAAATAAAAAAATCCTCTTTGAATTAAAACTTTAACCTTTAATCTCTTTTAAAATTGCCTATCTTAGAGTTAAACTTTTTAAAGTTGATCAAAGAGTCATTATGCAACTATAACTCCACTTTGCCGAATATATGTAGAAATTCCTTAAGCTAGTTGAATTTGTCTATAACTCTTTCATGCATGGCTAAATATTACTTGTCTTATGCTTGGCTGAATCTTGCTTGGAATTTGCATGGCAATCACGTCCAAAGATATCAAACCCTAAAAATCAAGAATTCAAATATTAAAAGTACCAAATTCAAGCAAATTTTCAAAAATTTGAACTAAAATGGACTCGTAAAATACTATAAATTTAACAATCATCACACCCCCACAATTAGCTTTTTGCTTATCTTCAAGCAAAATTCTTAAATTAACTATGCTAAAAATCAAAATAACTGCATACAAAGTCACAGTTTCACAAGTTATGACTCAGCACTGTGGTATAATATAAAGATAGTTATGAACAAAATTAGGCATAAAACTTAATCGAAAGTAAGCTTTTACTTTATACAACTTTCATGTAATTGAAGTCAATCTTTCTCTAATCCATACATACAATCTAAGCAAAAAGTATGCAAAATATGCCATCACATATCAACTTACAGATAGAGCATACTTCATATGTTTACTTTTCTCATTCACTTTCCATTAATGTAGACTTACATACTTGACTTAAGATCAATAGGCCTTTAGAGGCTTGTAATGTAATACTAGAGTCAATGTGAGAAAAAAGATATTTTAGGCTCAAAGCCCTTTGATAACTCTATGAAATAGATTTATTTTCAGTACTTAAATAGTTATTTTTTAGTAGTTCTTGGTGAAATAAGGTTCAATTTACTCTTAATGTGCTCAATTTTCTATTTTGTAGGAAATCTTGAAGAAAAGATTGAAACTTGATGAATTTTGAAAAATGTTGATAGTTCTTGATCAATTCTTGATGATTCTTGATACATTAAATTGAATCTTGAGCTGTTCTTGGACTGTTCTTGATGATTCTTGAAGTTCTTGAAGTTATAGGAAATCTTAAAGTGAAAAGTATGCAAAATCTATTTTGCCTAACTTAGAAGAGTTAGAATTGTTTAATCTTGGTGAAAATTTCGAAAAATTTATGCGAAGACTAAGCAAGGCATATTCGATTATGGTGAAGGTCAAATTTAAATATTCAAGTTGAATGTAAGTGCATGGTAGCTTATGTAGATGCAAGTGCACAGGATTACTAGTGGATGACAAAGTAGCAAGTCTTTTCTTATTAGCTAATAGACATGACTTGAAAGCTTATGTGACATGATGACTTGGCAAATATGTTCACATTGCAAAAGACCAAATAGCTTATTTTGAATTGGAATTCATATTCCTACTAGGATTTACACTTGTTCCTAATTACAGTAAGATTTGCATGATATAAAGGCTAAATGAAGATGAGGTGACATAATAGATTCTTAATGAGGAATTCAAGAATCCTAATTGAAGGAAAATTCTCCAAGAAGCTCAAATTACACCATGCAAGCAAATGTTTAATATTATGCAACTTGAAGAGTTTCTAAAAAGTATAGAGGATCTTAAAACCGAACCAACCTTCTTGCTTCCAAGACTTCAAAATTCTTTGTTACCTATTTTCTAGAAATCACCAAATATCAAGAAAGAAAAAGGCAGTAGCTACTTAGCATTTAGAAGCCAAGATTTGGTCTAGAAGAGTTCTTTCAAAAGTTCCAATTACATTCAATCAAGATTCACTTCAATACAGACTCCTTTATTCAAGAAGTTCATTCTCTTCAAGCCAAGAGGTCTGATACTTCAGGAGTTCAAGTTGGCCAAACCTACTTTGGAGGTCCTTGTCTATAAATAACTTGCTTAGGGCTTTAGAAAGAGCATGGTTGGGGTGATAGATAAATCTCCCTAGTTTTTTTCTTCTTCTTGTTTTCTTTTAAATTTTTATATTCTTTAACTTTTTTGTTTCTTTTTAATTCAATTTATGCAAAGTTTCTTTTAACTTTTAAGTTTAATAACAATTTGTTTCAAGTTTCTTTCACTTCAATTCTAGTGGTTTAATTATATTTGCTTATTGGTTCTTGTTGCAATCGGTTAGATCTTCTAGTATTGTTGATTCGTTCTTAATTCTTGGTTGGCTTTAAGTGCACTCTAGCTTAATTTGGCTTAGTTTATGCTTTTCATCTTTTGTTTTCATATCAATTTCATAATTGCATGTTATGCAAGTATTATGCAAATCCAATGAAATTAACACTACTATTAACATGCGTATATGATGAAATGTATGTACAACTTTATTATTTTCGAATATGAAACATGACAAGAATGGACGCAATAAGGATCGAATGAAATGCAAAGGGTAAAGTAACATTCCAAATCAATTTCTCTTTTTTCTTTTTCCTATAAAGAAATAAAAAATCAAGAAAATATTTACTTAAGGAAAACACACAAAAGGTCCAAAATTCAAATAATTTTTCCTTTTCTTTAATGCTTCCTCTTGTTATTTGACCAATAAAACAAAGAAACTAAGAAAAATCTCATTTTTTGACTTTTTTTTTGAAATTATATAAAAAATCATTTTCTTAAAAAAATATTTTTTTAACAATGCAAACCTCATCAATTTGAGCAATATATCAAAAAGAAAGCTTTATTGGAAGGATTTTTTTATTTTTTTTTTCAAAACTTTAGTTTTCTTTGCATTATTATTACCCCTAAATACAAATTGTACCAAAATATTCCTCACATGTCCTAACTCCAACGATTTTTACAAAAAAAAAATGGCATGACTCTACCTAAGGCTCATTATATGTTAGGTTGGTATTTATACATCTAAAGATTCCCAAATTGTTCCTCACATCATCATCCATTATAGACTAATAAGGCACCTTGATCCTCATCCATTACAGGCAACAAATGGAAAAGGCTCAGTCGGAGTAAGAGTATTTTCTAACCATTGCAGAGGTATTCATCTCATGAGAGCATAGGTACTTCATGTCGTTCTAAAGGGTAAGAGCCCGAGTATAGAGCTCATGCATGCAATGCACATATGATCATATGTGAAGGAACAAGTCAACACTTTATAACATTACAACCCTTATCCTAAATGTCCTAACATTTACTAAGAACAACATATAAAAAACATAACAAAAAAAACATAAAATAAATGACACAATCAAATAACAAATGCAATGTAGAATTTTTCTTAAGAAAATTGAAATTAAATCAATCAAATTTAAATATTAATTAAGACCCTTAAATTAAAACTCAAGATAACATATGATCAATTTTTGGCCTAACCATAAAAAAATGACAATCTCAAGTGAAGTCGTCAAGCTATTATATCAGTTTTGGAAGGTGAAAATTTTAATAATGCAAAAAAAAAAAAAGAGACCACTCATTTTTTTTGCCAGATATGATTGGCCACCTACAAAATTATCTTTGTAATAAAATTTTTAAATTAATTAAAGCTTGTTAAAAAGATAATTTTTCATTTGGTCTGTGAAAAAAGTTTGGGTTCAGGAGTTTAATTATATGTGGGGAAGAATTAGCACCCCATAGTGCTAGCTTTTAACACAGTGCCAATTGATCACATGTTAGCCTTTTACTTTGATAAAACTGGCCTTAATTCTAATTAAAATAATTCTATTAATTTTTATTTTTAAAAAAATCATTTTATAAAATCTTTCATTTAGGATTAAAATAAAAATCTTAGGATATGAAAATTTTATTTTCTATTCCCTCATGCCTAGATGGAATTTCGAAAAATATTTCTCCACTTGAGATTCTCATAATGATACCTAAAATCTAGCGTAATATTCCTTTATAAAGAATAATCATTAAAAAACCTCCCAATATCTAGTTAAGGTCTCAAAAATTATTTTTACTTAGGAATATTAAATTTTATTTCTAAAAAATTTTTTTTTCAAAATTTTATCTTTTTTCATTTCACATTTATTACCAACTATGATGCATGTAATGCCATATATGAAATTAACAATGCAAATAAAAATAAAACAATGCAAACAATTAATTTTATTTCATATTTCCTAAATCTTTCGTTTTTATATTCCTTATCAACATTTTTTTGATAGAATGTTTAGAAATGAAAATCTTTAACAATGAAAATTTTTCTTAATTCCCCAATAAGGTAAAATTAATCATGCATTTAAGAAATTCATAATTATTTTTTGGAAAAAAAGTGGAAATGATGCTCCTTAGTAAAATATGGTTTGGATTCCCTCTAATATATAGGCATGGTTTCCAAAATCACTTTTTGAAACACTATTCTTTTATTTAAAAGAATTTTTGCCATTTCATATTTATTAGAAATGCTTAAAATGCATATGTGATCATATAAATTACATGATACATATAATTATATTTTTTTTTTTCAAGTAGATTTTATTCATGATGACAATGGCATTTTTTGTGTAAAAATAATTTACTTTTATTATTATTATTTTAACTCTCCAATATCTAGGTGGAATTAAAAGATTAATTTTTTTCATTTAAAGAAATTCTCATAATAATTTTTTAAAAAATAAAGATAATATTCTTTATGAAAAATAATTATTGAATTTCCTCCAATATCTAGATAGGGCTTCAAAAATTATTTTTTACTTAAAAATATTACCTTAATTTTTTTCCTAAATTTTTCGTTTTAAAAATCATTTAGATTCACAAAATTTTTACAATTCATTTTTTATTCAAATCTCATTTTATTTCATCATGCATCCATAAGCAAATTAATTTTTAATAATGTATTTGCATTTTATTTATTACTACAATTATTATTATTATTATTATTATTATTATTATTATTATTATTATTATTATTATTATTCACAAGTCCTAAAACAATATTAACAAGCCTAAAAAATAGTTAAGGGCTCATGAAAATAAATGAACAAAAGGAAAATTAAATATACCTAAAATGAAGCTTTTAAAATTGAACCCAAAACACCAATAAAAGGGCTCAAGTCAAGTAGCCCAATTCCATGAAATAGGTCACAGGTCAGGTTAGGTTTCTTGGATTTTAGTTAGGCTACCCATTTCTTCTTTTTTTTTTTTTTTACAAACCAAGCTTTGACTTTTCAAACAATTTTTTTTTACTCATTTCTTTTCCTTCTTTCTTTTTTTTTTCTTTTTCTTCTTCTTCTCCTTCCCAACCGATGCCTGCCTCTTTTCCATTTTTTTTATCACTAACTCTCTCTTCTTTCTTATTCCTTTCTTTTTTTTTCTTTTTATTCTTTTCTCTTCCTCTTTTTTTTTCTTTCTTTTTTTTCTATTCTTTCTTTTCTCTTTCTTTTTGTTTTTTTTTCTTCTTTTCTTATTCTTTCTTTCCCCCAGTTGTCGACACAAGCTCTCTTTCTCACCACTGGTCAACCCTACCAACTCCTCCTTCATCCAATCTTCTTTCTCACCCAAAAAGGAAAAAAGCCAAACTCCTTAAAAAAAGTCTTAACCAAACCCTTCTTTTTTTTTTCTACTTATGGTGTTTTGATTTTATTTCTCTTTTTTTCTTTTTTATTGTCTTTTTAAGGGTTCTTTAATAGAGGACTGTGGTTGTTTGCAATTTTTTGGCTTTGCTAGTTTGGTTTTTGGTTGTCATTTGTCTGTTTTTTATTTTGGCTTTGATAGGTTCCTCACGAGGACTTTTGTTTTTTTTTTTGGCTTTTTGGGTGGCTGATAGGCTTTGTCAATGTGGCTTCGATGGTGGAAAGGGTCGACCTTCGAAAAAGACGAGGTTGATTTTAGGCTATGATGGGGGCATTCTGGTATTACAACAGATGGTGGCTTTGATGAATTTAGAATAAGAGATCTCAATTAGGCTTAGAGATTGGCAGAGGTTGGTTTTGGGTGGATAAAGGTACGCATTATGGTAAAGGTTGTTTGGCTATGAAAGAAGTTATGAAAAGGCTTTGAAACTTTTTAGGAAAAATTTTACTATGAAGGTGGTTTCGATTGAGGCCCTAGCTGGAAAGAAAGGGTGAATGGGTGGTGACTATGGTGGTCTTGTTGATTCCATGGATAGCATTTGTTGGTTGTGGTTTGCTAAGGCTGGGTGGTAGGGAGTCAGGTAAAATCAGCCAAGGGATAAGGCTTTGGTGTTGTCTCTTTTGGGTGATCAATTGGAAACCTTGGGAGAGAGTGGCTGCCAAAGATTTTTTTTATAGTAGGTGCCTCCCATTTCTTTATGGAATTGGCCTTCTCTTATCAAGCTCTCCTACTGTAAAAAAAATTTACCTTTAGGGAATTTAGTCTGTCATAAGAAGATATCTAGAAATGGGTGTTTCGGAGTGTTATTGGCTTGGAAAAATATGCGTGCTCAATTAATGTTAAGGGTTTGGGGGAATTGGTAAGGGCAAAACAAGCTATTAGAAGTGGGCATACAACTGAAGAAATGACCTGACATATTGGTAGAGATGGTTACCATGGCAGCCAACCCTCTCCCTTATTTTTAATTCATTTTTTTCTTTTTTTAAACTAATTAATTTAATTAATTGTAATAGAAATGAAAATGAAATTGGGTTTTAAAAACTAATTTGAACCTAAAATTAGAGTATGGACTTCTATTAAACCTTTAAGCCTAAGTAACTAAGTTTTGAATTGATCCGAAATTGAATTGAATTGGATCTTAGTAGTGCAAAATGATCCCAAAAATAATTAATCCAACATAAGTCCAAATGGACTCAATCCAATTAAAAGACTTTAACTAATCCAAATCGAATCATTCTAATCAAGCGTAAAAATTAAACAAACTCAAATCGATCAGGACAAAATTAGGTGTCATACCCACAAATTATCATCACAGGATGGAACAAAAGTCCAAAATTGAACCTCTTAATTCAATACCAGTTCCAAACCCTTTTATATTCATGGAACCAATTTATAAACCTCTAGGACAATTCATGTTGGAAAGGGGATTTCGAACACCATCTAAGCAAAAGACAACCCTTGGCTCGACCTTTCACCATTGTCTTCTACCACCTTTTACTTAGTAATCACCCTCGTCACTCTTCACTCCCCACCACTCAAACTTCAATCATAAGCCAACCAACACCAAACCCAATCTGACCGAAACCATTTTACCCAATATACAGCATCGCCTCAAACTCAACACCATTCATTAATCCTAGCCAAATCAACTCATAATCGAATACCCAAGAAACATGAAAAAAAAAACCCCCAAAAGAAATCTAACAATCTACCAACAACAAAAAACCTAGCCAAAATCTTTTTTAAGCAATAATATTATCAAGCCATACAAGTAACAAAAAAAAAAGCAAAAAAAAAAAGAGAGAGAGAAAGTAAAAGTTTTGGTTTAAGGATGTTTAACTAGGAATTGGGGTTTGAAGTTAAGTGAATAAAAAACCTAAAGGAAAGGTAAAGACATAGTGGAAGCCCAAGTCATTTTAACGGTAGAGAATGGCAGAAAAATGATGAGAAGTCACGAGCTTGGGTATTAGATCTAGAGGAATCTAAGACTTTTTTGAGAAATCTAGCTTGAAGCATGGAAGAAGGGGAGGAAAAGATTTTCCTGTGTTTCGAAGAATTTTTGGCATCGATGATCAGCAATAAACAACAACGATAGGTGCTAGACATTGCACAAGCAAAGGTCACTAGGTGGATTCGGGGTTGGCTTTGAACTTTTGACTGTTATGGATGATTTGGCAAAAGTTTTTCTTTTTTTTTTTTTGCAAAGGTGTAAAATCAATTAAAAACAAAGGGTGATTTTTACAGTTGTAAAAAATAAAAGTTAAAATGATGCGTTTTGAGAGGGATCCACACATTGACTTGACCCAACAACTAGCACACCCGACCTAAGCCTCTCATCAACACAAAACCAAGACTAGTCCAAACGAAACCACTATCGAACCACCCTAACCTAGTTTGCATCACCTCAAAGCCACTCAAGACTATTAAAAATTGCTCTGAACCGTGTTGAACCACCACTTGGATCGTTGGCTGGCTCATTTTGGGTAGTTTTCTTTTAATCTTTTCATTTTTAAATTTTAATTTTCAAGTTATTTATTTATTAGTCTATGCATATTTATGTTTTAAATCCCTAGAATAAGTATTTTTTTTAGAACTAAATAATTGGTGTTTAAAAAATACAATAAAAATATAAAGAAAAATAAAAATAAAAATATTTCCGTGGATGAGATATTAAGAAAGTTTGAGTAGTGATTCCTTAAAATCTTTATGTAATGATATTTTTCTAAACCACTACCAAAGTGAAGGAGTATTTAAAAAA
Source organism: Durio zibethinus (assembly GCF_047325235.1). Classification (NCBI taxonomy): domain Eukaryota; kingdom Viridiplantae; phylum Streptophyta; class Magnoliopsida; order Malvales; family Malvaceae; genus Durio; species Durio zibethinus. The sequence continues at coordinate 5,784,979 of NC_143169.1, read as the reverse complement.
ATATTGAATACAAAGGGTTTTCATTTACTTGTTTCCCTAAAAAATAAAATAATAAAAATAAAAATAAAAAAATGATGAAAGGAAAAAATGAGTCCTTCTTAATAATAAAATTATATATAATAATGCACGAATATTTTTTTAGTAATTAATTATTTTGAAAAAAAGAAACAAAAATAAAAATTTTTAAGGATAAGATTTTATAGAAGTTCGAGTAGTAATTTCTAAGAAATCTCAAGATGAGAAAATTTTTCTAAAACACCAACAAAATATTAGGGTGTCTAGAAAAATCTTCAGTAAAAAAGATTTTCTATGTTTTTTAAAAAATTTAAATAAATAATTAGAACAAAGAGAGAAAAATAGAATGAATAATGAACAAAAAGAAAATAAGCCAAATAAAAGTAATATAAGAAAAAATAAGATTATTAAGATAAAAAAATTTGCATGCATACCATGTTTTGTTATCTGCATTCCATACATACACATTAACCTTGAAAATGAATGTAAATTTTCGATGATGGGATTCGAGAGAAGTTCGAGTAGTGATTTCTAAAAAATCTCTACTTGAAAAAATTTTTCTAAAATACTGTCAAAGTATTGAAATATTTAGAAAATCTTCAATATGAATTTCCCATTTACCTTGTATTTATTAAAAAGTAAGAAATGAATTTTTATAAAAAGGAAATATAACTCAAATTTAAACTATGAGTATCACATTTTATTATAAAATATCAATTTCAAAGATAAATATGAACTGCTGAGAATAGGATTCTTGAGAAGTCTAAATAGTGATTTTTAAAAGATCCCTAAGTGAGAAAGTTTCTCTTAATATTGCCAAAATATTAAAATATTTTTGAAAATTTTTCAATACAAAAGGTTTTTATTTTTTTTTTTCAAGCAGCAGATTAAAAAAAGGATGTTTTTTGTTGCAATAAGAATAGTTAAGAAAATTATTTTTAAATATTAAGAGTAAGACCACTTCTATCAATATTAAATTAATTAGTAAAAGTGTAGAATGAAATGAGAGAGATAGAAAGGTGGAGAGAGGGGAAGTGGAGCAGGTATAGCAAGGATTATTGCCATAATCGGGCATGGGATGCTAGTCGCAGGAGATCAGAACAGGAAAGGTGGAAAATGAAGCTTACAACAGTTTTCGTGGATAACATACGTCTAGAAAGCAAGGAAAATGAGTTAAGGGAGTTAATAATGCAACATGGTAGGGTTCTAGACTACTACATTCCACCGCATATGTAAAGGAGGAGACGAAGCTAGTTTGGATTTTTCAAATTTAAAGTTATTAGAAAAGCTTTGACAGTTATTAGGAGTGTAGATGGAAAGATCTGGAATGGATGGAGGTTAGAAGTCAGCCTAGCTAGCAAATTATGACAGATACAACAAAAACAAACATGTCATTGTCTTTGAGAAGAAGAAGGCAAACTCGATAGGAAATAAGGGCACAAGGAATGTCAAGATCTCATATGTTGAGGTTATGAAGGGACTTAGGCGAGAGGAGTTCAACAAACCAGGTGTAGTCCAAGGAAATGATGTAATAAATGGGCTTGAAAAAGCAATCTGATGATACAAGAAAATGATTTGCAGTCCGTAATAGTGATGGAAGAAGAAGAGCTCGAAATAGAATGGTTAGAAAAGTCAATAGTAGCAAAGGTGAGAAACCCACAGTTGATCCATATGCTGCAACAACACATATTTAGTCACGGTGTAACGCACTTTTCTATTGCGTTCATATGAGGCAACGTTATTGACCTTTGAGTCCAAGGAGGAAATGATGGGAATGTTGGAAGAAGGTAAAAGCTGGCCGGAGGAGTCGTTTTTCTGGACAAAGCCATGGAGTTTAGAAGAAATGACCCACGACAAATTCATGTGGCTAAAACTAGAAACCCTTCCACTTCATGCATGGAACTACAACTTATTTTTAAAAAATCAGAACATGTGGGGTAATTTTATAATAGTATATGACAATACAATGGAGGAAAAGACTGGACGCAGCAAAGGTATTATCACTGATTAAAAAAGATGCAGTCATTCCCAAGTTCTTTCCACTGAAGCTACAGAGGAGCACATTCTCTATCAAAATTTCAAAAGAAGAGGGTCCAGACTACCTTTGGAATTCAGGAGTGAAACAAACGAACCTAGCTAAGTTAGATAGAGAGTTATCAAGTCCATCAGATGATTCGAATTCAAAAGAAGATAATAGTAATCCATGGAACAATAGTCAACTAGTGGATCTCGGGGATAACGAGGAAGAAGAAGAGGAACAGTCTGTTAGTAAAGAAACAGTAAGCAGTAACATACATGTGTATAAACTACTATAGGAATCTGGTAATACAGCTATCGTAAATTGCATCCAACCGCCAATTTCAAAAGACACTCATGCACAGGATTCTTACGAAGATATGGAAAGGCTATTGATTGAGAAAGGTGGAGAATTATTCCTTCTAGAAGAAAAATAGACACCTGATGAGGACTTCAGGGAAGAAGGTAAAAATGCACACAGCTAGCAAATAAGGATGATGGGCTTCAAGAAAATCCTACAATTTAGCATAAGCCGGACGAAAGAACACAAATTAAAGAAGAAGAAGGGGACCACGAACAGGAATCTCGATGAGGGTTGGAGTTACTTGGGCAGGGAGGGAGTTTAAATGAAGTTTTAGAAATGAGCTTGGCCCATAAAGAAGCAATGAGACCCAGAACAAACAAGAAGCTGTTGACTATAGAGGAAGAAGGGACAGAAAAGTCACTGCAAAGCAAACAAGACAGAAGAAGGATGAAGGGGAAAAATCTCTACAACAAGAAACTGTAAAAAGGGCAGATGATTAGAAAAACCAGATTCTTGAAGACTCCAACTTATCAGATGACTACATAAAAAGCAAAAATAAAGCTCTTAGAATGAAGGCGGAGAAAACGTTGAAGGTGAGAAATATGTTGGGCTTAACAATAGCAGGGGATCCAAAGGTAATAATTGAGAAGTTGACGACTTTGGAAAGTGACGAGGTGGATTGGGTAGGCAAGAACTGAGTTGATTTTGGTAAGAATTAGTTTTGTAAGGGGCTGTCATAATGTCTCAATGAAGATAATCTCAATTAATGTAAGGAGGATCGATGCGAAAGAAACGAGGAGAGAGGTTAAAAGGCTAATTTGCAAAGAAAGGCCAAGTTTGGTATTCTTACAGGAATCAAAATGCTCATAGGTCACTGGGAGGATCATCAACCAGCTATGGAGTAACAGTGGAATCGGTTTCAGACATAGCAATGCAAGTAGAGTGGCGGTAGGACTGATAAGTATGTGGGTAGACTGTGACTTTACTCTTTTGTCAGCAACGGTCAAAGATCGTTATATATATTTAAGGGGGAAATTCTCTAAACATGAGGGTGTTTTTAATCTCTTAAACATCTATGCCCCTAATTAGTTGAATGAGAAGAAGGAACTGTTTGATGAATTGGCAAAGCAAAGAATAACCAATAAGGAATTTTGGTGTTTTACGGGAGATTTCAATGTGGTGTTATAGAAGGAAGAAAGGTTCCGGATATAGGATGCAGCAAGATCAACAAATGACTTCATTAATTTTGTGAATGTCACAGAGCTTGTGGATCTCCCTCACTGAAAGAAGATATACTTGGTACAAGAGGAGTAACAGTTTGGCAATGAGCAGGTTAGATTCCTCATTTCCTTTAATTGGCAGTATACTTTCCCTTTCATAAATCAATGATGTTTAGAAGGTTCAATATCATATCATGTTCCCAGTTGCTAGGGAATTGATAATATGGATTGGGATCCTAAACTATTTAGGTTCTTTAATCACTGGCTAGATAATGGTGACTTTAACAGAATGGTGGAAGAGAAATGGAAAAACTATGAGGTTGTTGGTTTTGCTGGATTTCGACTTCCACAAAAACTCAAATTGCTGAAAAAATATATAAGAGGATGGAATGGATATGGGGGTACAAATGTGGCAGAGACAATCAAGTTGATGAATAAAGAGACAATGGAATTAGAAAAGAAGCATGAAGAAAGCCCAACTAATGAATCCATTGGTACTCTTATTACCTCAAAAAGGAAAGAGCTGTGGCAGTTACAAAGAACTGAGCAAAAATGTAGAGACAAAAAGCAAGAATAAAATGGATTCAGGAAGGGGACATAAACACGAGATTGTTTCACTTCATTGCAAACAGAAGAAGAAGGAATAATGCTCGAAATCACATATATTACAAAGGAAAATTGCTCACCAGCCCAAAAGAAGGAAGACAGGCGGTGGAAGGACATTTCCATGAACTCTTCAAGAAGTCTACAGATCCAACCTTGCAAGTCACCAATGTAGAAATGAAGAAGCTCTCCCCTGCTCAAGCTCAACAATTAGAACGGTCATTCTCAGAACAGGAGGTATGCAGGTGGTAGAAGAGTCTGATAGGGATAAAGCTCCGGAGCCTGATGGGTTTAATTTCATCTTTATAAAAAACCAATGGAACTTGCTGAAAAAGGACATTATGGATTCCTTGGGAGAATTCCACAAGTCAAGTAAAATTCCAAAGGAAGCGCTCCAGTCATTGCTCTTGCTGCCAAAAAACAATGCACAGAAACTCTCAATGATTTCGGACCTATTTCTTTTATTGGGCTTATGTACAAAATACTTGCCAAGCTACTATCCTATAGAATAAAGAAGGTTATGGTAGTGCTGATCCACACAACTCAATCTACATTTGTAGAAAGAAGACAAATAATGGATAGCATTCTCATTACAAATGAGGTCATCGATTGCATAGAGAAGTCCAACCAGAAGGGACTTATCTTCAAATTGGATTTCCAAAAGGCGTTTGATAGTGTGGAATGGGAATTTCTGTTGTTCATTATGAGAAAAATGGGATTTGGCAGCAAATGGATATCATGGATTACGGACTGCACCACGACAGCATCAGTCTCAGTTTCAATAAATGGCTCTCCAACAAATCAGATCAAGATAGGCTTGAGGCAAGGTGACCCGTTGTCTCCCTTCCTATTCATCATCATGGCAAAAGGTTTGAGCTTAATGTTGAGGAAAGCCGCCTATTCAAAGGAATTAAAATTGGTTAGAGGAATGTTTGCATTTCACATTTGCAATATGCAAACAATACAATAATTTTCCGTAAGGCAGAAGTAGAACAAGTGCTCCAAGTTAAGAGAATCCTGAGATGCTTCCACCTTTACTCAGGGCTGAAAGTGAATTTTTCAAAGAGTGCCTTGTTCGGGAAAAACATAGATAAACAAATTGTTGAGGAATGGGCTTTGAGAATACACTGCAAGGTGGACTCGCTTCCTTCAAAATATCTTGAACTCTCACTGGGTGCAAATCCAAAAAGGCTAGCAACTTGGCAACCAAATATTAGTGCTTGCAAGCATAAATTGAATAATTGGAAAGGCAAGATGTTATCAATTGCCAGTAGATTGGCTTTGATTAAATCGGTTCTCTCCAATCTCCCAATTTATTACTTGTCTTTTTTTTAAATGCTGAATGGAGTAAGGATGGAACTAGAGAAAATTCAAAGATAATTCCTTTAGGGAGGTTCGAACGACAAACAAAAAATGAAAATGGTTGATAGGAGCGCTCCATCTATAAAAACATACAGCAAGGTGGGCTAGGAGTTATAGCACTAGATGCATGCAATCAATCCCTTATATTAAAATAACCTTGGACATATGAGAGAGAGGTTAATGCATCGTGGAGGGAAATGATTAGCAACAAATACAATATGCCAGTATCTAAATTACGGCCTTCTCCTTGCCCATACCAATCACTTTTAAGAGTGTGAAGGGATATACAGTTAAATTGGCATGATGAGAGTAATGCTAACTTCATAAAATCTAGTTTCCTTCTTTGTGCAGGTAATGGTTTGAGATTTTTTTTCTGGAATGACAATTGGGTGAATGGTCTTATTCTTAAAATTGCTTTTGGCAGAATTTATGGATTATCGATTAATAAAGAAGGCTCAATCAAGGAATTTGGTGACTGAATCAATGGATAATGGTGCTAGTGTCACGGATCTAAGGAGGAGTCTTGAATCCTACATCGGATATAAAAGGAGGGTTACTAGAGTATAAAAGTTTCACACCACCTCTGTCTTATGAGGCACTTTTTGTAGGACAAACCCATGAAGCCAGGGGACCAAAGTGAACAATATCTCACAAGGGTATGAACCGTGGCAAGTAGGCTGATCTAAGACGTCAGATGAGTAGATGCCCAGGTCCTAGAGCCGCACAAGTCAGAGCTTAAGTCTCTGGTATAAGAGCCAACCCTAAACTGTTCGATCCACGTCAAGCACCTCGAGGGAGGTAGACAAGGTGGCCAGCCTCTGTGACGAGGGCGTCACGAGGTTGGGTGGGGGAAAATGTCACAGACCTAAAAATGAGTTATGAATCCCACATCGGATATAAAAGAAGGGTCATTGGAGTATAAAAGAGTTCACACCACCTTTGTCTTGTAAGGTGTCTTTTATAGGATAAAACCGTAAAATTAAGAGGGCCAGAGCGGACAATACTTAAGTGGATGCTCGAATCTTGGAGTTGCGCGGGTCGGAGCTTAAGTCTCGACCCGTGACACTAGCACATTCCATTAAGAAGAAGTCTCTTCGATTGGGAAAGTAATCTTTGGCAACAATTATGGCCTACAATATCCACAATCACCTCATCGTCATTGAATCCTGACAAGGTTGTTTGGACTCATACAACTAATGGACTATTCACCTCAAATTCTTCAAGAATGAACTCTTTAAATTAGATAATAAGCCACAGGAGATAGAAAGATACATATGAAAAGGTATAGCTCCTCCCAAAGTGGAAATCTTTTGTTGGCAAGCCTTTAAAGGGAGGATTCCTATGATGGAAGTCCCTCAAATGAAGGGATGTCCAAGGAACATAGAAAACAAATTTTTGTTTTGCAAGGAAGAGGAATATGTTAATCATCTCTTATTATGGTGCCCCTTTTCTGGAATATGTGGTGTTCTTCGGGATAGTGAAAGAATAGTTAAGCTCCTCTTCTCCAAAAATATGGGGATCATGGACTCTAATCTTGCTAAGCTTATGGCTGTCACAGAGGCTCTCTCTATTGTGGTGGAAGCAAACATCAGTCCTCTACTAGATATCATGATAGAAAGTGACTCCAAAGTAGTTATCTCATGGGTGAGTCACATTTGTGAAAGTCCGTGGAATTTTAGCAATGTCATCAATCGCCTCCGTAACCTACAAGCTATTGTTAAAAATATTTCGTTTGTTCATGTGTCTAGATATGTAAATCACTTTGCGGATTCTCTAGCTAAGATGGCTTTGAATTAATCCACTGACTTGATAGTATGGTTGTAATTTTGTATCCCTTTAGGGTTTAATAAAATTTAATTTTTCAAAAAAAATGATTAATTGTACTATTTTTTAAACAACTGTCGTGAGGATTCTAATATTTCCCTATACATATCCGTATTCATGAACTTGATTTTGTTTTTGTAAATTTAAAAATTATTTTTTTAATAAGCTTTAATTAATTTTAAAATTTTATTAAAATGATAAGTCTTTTAAGTAATCAATCACATCTAATAAAAAAATATTAGTGATGAATCCTACTGTTTTTTAATCATCAGATGGCTCTCAAAACAATTATAACATCGAGATGTCTAGTAGGGGTGTAAACAAATCAATATAAACGAACTTTGATATATTCAACATCTTTTTATTTAATTAACAAATCATGAAATATTATTCGTGATCGTTTATTAAACTTAATAAACAAATATAAACCGAGCCTATTCATGAATTATTTGACATGAATTGTTTATCAAAAGTTTTATTAATTTTCACAAATGAACTGAAGATCAACAAAGTTTGTTATATTCATGATCTATTTGTTTAATTAACAAACCTTAAAATATTATTCGTGATCGTTTAATAAACAAACATAAATAAACAAAACAAAAATTAAATATGTTCATGAAATATTATATTTGTCAAATATTCTATTCATTATGTATTAGGCAAAATCCAAAACCCCTTGCCGCTAAATAAAAGAAAAAAATACTCTTCTCCTGTTCAATTCGTGTTGTCACTTTTATATTTTAAAATGTCCAAGTTGAAATGTTACTTTTCATTATTTTGTTCATTTTAAATGTTTTATCTCTTAGTTTTTCCATATAATCCTCCTTTCTTTCAACTCCTCAAACTGCATAAAAAATCAAAGTCAAACAAGATGAAAGGAACAGGGTGAGTATATCATGTAAGTACTTAAAAGTTTGTGATTAATTGAAATTAATTTGTTTAGTCAGATTTGGAATTCAATCTCGAGCAATACGTATGCAGAATAGATTATAGAAATAAAAAAACACAAAATTTGCACTAAAATTAAGTTTGCATGATAATTTTGTATGCAGGCATGGTTAAATGGTCACATACACTTGCCGTTTCATCGTGTGATGATGAATGGAAATGAGATACGATACCCAACAGGACTTTTTCCATCCCAAAAGCTGGATACACAATAAAAGCCCCCGAAGAGCTACTGGAAGAACAATATCCCTTGCTCTTTAAACCCGTTACCCATTTTAAATTTTGGGGATTCCTCCACACCAAACTGCTGAATACTCTCTCTCAGTTTATTGCAGTGTCTTGAATTAATCTTCTAATTGATGTTTTCAAATGCTAGCGAGACTGCGATGTAAACTATATGTGGGTTGAAATAAGACTCAAAGCTAGCAATGAATTTGAAGCTTAATTTAGTTATTTTATATAATTATCTTTAAAAAATATTCGACACGTTCAAAATTTAAATCTCAATAATTACAATCTCTTTTCTGTCTCAAACTGCAGCATCCATTATAAATAAACATGTGTAATTTAATGAAAAAAGTATTGCTTTTAATTTATTTGCTTATTTAATTATTTCCTTTTTTCCTCTTACAGGATTTGAATATTCGCAGATGTCTATGTATTATAGCAAAATTGCACATTAGTGATATTGTCGTCTTCTTAATAGATTTAATCGTTCGTGAAATTCAAAAATTAGATAATAAAAAATAATAGCAATTTTAATACAAATCGATGTCCACTCAGTTTGATTTATCGATGTTGTAGGCATAACTTGGTCTCGATTTGTTTGTGTATCTTAAGTTTCTTAATTTGCAAAAAAAAAAAAAAGGAGAAAATCCCAAATTAAAGATCCAAGAAGAAGGTAACAAAGGTATTTATAATATCAAGGAAGGTGTCATCCTCCAATGAGAGGTGCTATATCAAATAGATAACCTATCGATAACAACAGTGTGTGATATTAGATTAATTTAAAGAGTTTGCATTATGATCAGACAAAAGTTTGTATATCAAGGATATGGTTTTCCCTTGTTTGTACATAAAAAGCTGAAGTTCCTATCTTCCATTACACTTATTAGTATTCCGATTGAATATTTTCGAAATAGTTTTTTATGATTTTTTTTAACTTTTTCACATTTATAAAACTAATAATTTTATATTTGAATTTTGTATTATATAAAGATTTTTAGTGTGGTATTATATTTTTAAAATATACAATGTGATATCCATACAATTATCCCATGTACAAGTATAGTTCTAATTAATACTATTAGTTGAAGATTATAATATGATTAATGGTTAATCAAATGATGACTCATGTCATAATAATTGCTATATTATGATTGCTACTTTTAGTATAGTTTGTAAATACACAGATCAAGTAAAAACAATGAAAGTATTCTAATATCATTTCCTAAGAGATTATAAATTGTAATGTTTGGTAGTTTACAATTACCAAAAACAAAAAAGTAAATTCTTATATCTAAATAATTGAAAGTTTAGGGGTTGTTTGCAAAAAAAAAAAAAAAAGAGGAAATAGAGATTGAGAGCAATTGTAGGCTTTGATCTTGACCTCATCGACTATCATTTAGGAAGTAAAAGAATGTAGACACTAACAAAATCTAAAAGAACAAGAATTGAAAGATTGAAAATAAGATAGAGTGATTGCCGAATGCTTATAAAGAAAAGAAAGATTGCATAAAAGTTAAACTTGTAGAGCATCGAAAGACTATGGTCGAAACTTGTAAAGATTAAAAGAATGCTTGAATCAATCTTGCTAAAGAAAAAAAAGGCTTTGCCGAAATAGACATTGGAAAACAAGATTTGAAACTTGAAACAATAAAAGAAAAGATCCTAGAAAAAATACTTCTTGTATTGAAATAAAAGAATTTAAAGAACAAAAGCTTTGGTATTAGCAAATACATCACCTAAGCTAATAACTAAACTAAAGAAATTAAAGAATTAGAAACTAAGAACTAAAAGATAGAAGAGAAGTGAGGAACAAGATGATGCAATGGGGTGAATGACTTTCTTATTTATAGAGTGTGATTTAGCCAAAAAGGTAGGATTTACAGGATGTATTTTCAAATTCAAACTGATAAGGCTTATCTTCATCTTCTAAAGAGGCATTACCAAATAGGACTCCTCTTGCTTGAGTGTGCTTGGTCGAATGGGGTCTTGAAGGTGTAATCTTGGCCTTTGATAAATCTCCTCTCTTAGATTTAGCTAAGGCTTAGGATTTCAACAATAATTTGATTTTTCTACAATTATCTTGATATTTATCTTGCAAATTCCTTACTTTATCAAAACTCTTCATTGGATGAGCTAAAAAGCCCATCACGAGCATTAACACTCTTAGTAAATGTATCTAATCTTTATTGTGGTGAAGAATGCATGAAGTCCTTCTTGAATGGAGTCTTGGTTGAATAGGATAATGATTGAAGAGTCCATGCTCTTGCAACCTAAGCTTCCTCTTTGCATGGCCAAATGGATAGATTTCTTCTTGGATGAAATCACCTTTGGCCGATCATGCAAAAGTCTATAATAGCTTGAACTTCTTCAAATATCATATGTATTCTTGATTCCTTCTTGGAAGTGAGCTAGCCGAATGCATGTAGAGTCCTTATGCAAACACAATTCTTTCATAGCTAAGCAAAGAAAATTTTGTAGGATTATATCTCTTTTGGCCTAACTTGTTGGAGTCCAAATGAGCTTATGCAAACACAATTCCTTCATGGCTAAGCAAAGGAAGTACTCTAAGATTATATCTTTTTTGGCCGAACATGTTAGAGTCCAAATGAGCTTTGAACTTGCATGAAATCCTCCTTAGATTAGAGGTGGCTGAATGTAATGCATCATGGGAAAGTCCTTATACAGGTAAAACGCCATCTCGGCCATATGGATGAATGAATGTAGATTAATGTGGTTTAGCTATGAGCTCCAAGATTGGGCCTAAATTGCTCTTTGCATGCTTGCATGCATGGCTTGCATGAAAATGAAGGCTATGAGCTTGAAATCCCTACAATCATAAAAATAAAATAAAATAAAAAGTATCAAAAATAACCCAAAATTTAAAATTTAACATCATTTTTAGCATGTAAAAATACTATAATTTGGTGATATCATACCCCCACACTTAAATCTTTGATTGTCTTAAACCAAAACCTCTAATCTATAAAACTAAAGATCAATAATCATACTCAAAAGGTCAATATAATTCATATCATGCACCACTACATAATATAAAGCTAACTATAGACATAGAGTTACAAGAATTTCTTTTAAAACTAGCTCCCATTATCTTATGCTCATTACACATATATATATATATATATCTATTCAATCTTTAATTCATGCATATAACTCAAGTAAATAGAATGCAAAATACTTCATCACATTTCAATTCAAATATAAAATAGACATCATATGTTCACTTCCCCAATCCCTCTCCACTAACGTTAGACTTACATATTTGACTTAAGATCAAAAGGATTTTTAAGCTTGTAATGTAAGGCTTGGGTCAAGGTAGGAAAAAAGAAATTTTAAGCTTAAAAACCCTAAGCTTACTTTCTTTGAATTTCATGGACTTTGAACATTTGGGAGCTCTTTTTGAAATTTTAACTTGTGAGGCACCACTTTATTCTTCATATTTATAGCATTTTTTTTAATAAAATACTATAGTCATTTTTTGCTTTTGTTAGGCTTTGCCTTTATCTTTACCGTTTTCTTTTCATTCATTCATTGTGTCTCCATTCCTCCCATATACATAAAAATGTCCATAATACACAAGCAAGCATAATTGGGTTGGGTAAAACCAAAGAAAGGATAATAATCATAGAAAAGGCTTATTAGCTTATTATGTGGCTAAACAAACAAAGAAAAGGGAATATAATAGGCTTAAAATATAAATACTAGGGATGTATCATAACAGGGTGGCTTAAAAAAAGCTCAAATGGCCCAAAGAACTGCAAAATCATCTTTTAAGTCAAATATAGTCTAGGATTTCACCTCAAGAGTTGAGTAGTGAATTCTAAAGCACTTATTCATATCCTAAATCTCATGAAAATCCATATTTCACAACTTTCACAAAAATCGTAGCATTTCATTAAAAGAGAATAACAATATATGCATAATAATCATATCCAAAGAAAGATATCCTTAAGAATTCTTTTCAAGTTCCACTATATTCATAATTAAACCTTATATCATACTTTAGTCAATCTTGGAAAATATATGCAAATTCAACTAAGTGAGCATCATAATGAGATTTAGTATATCAATTTAGTTTGAAAGCAAAGATAGGATCACAATTTTCAAAATCATTTAAGTTTAAAAAACATCTTTTTTCCCACCATACTTAAATTAAACATATATCAAACAACAAGGTAAAAAGAAACACTCCCCAAATTTACTTTAAAGTTGAATGTCTAAAAGGCATCATCCTTGCTTCACTTCATCCTTATAAAAGAAAAACTCAAATAAAAACATTAAAACATACATGTCCTAAAAAAATAATATCAAGGTAACAAAAAGCATAACTATTAAAGTAAAACTTGGGTTGCCTCACAAGCAGTGCCAGTTTTGGTCAAGCTCGACCATCCCTAAGTCTATGGTTTAGTTAAAAACATAACTTCCTCTACCTCTCTTATGGTCCCTCTATGGTATACTTTCAATTGATGCCTATTAACCTTAAAAGGTTGGTTTTCTTTTTCATCCATGATTTTTATAGCCCCATAACGAAAAACTTGGGTCACAATAAAGGGTCCACTCCATCTTGTCTTTAGTTTTCTAGGAAATAGTTTTAACCTTGAGTTAAAGAACAACACTTTTCGGCCAGTCTCAAAATTCTCTCATTACCTTTTTTTTATTCCATCACTTTATTTTTTTTCTTTGTATAGCTTGGCATTTTCTTAGGCTTGTAGTCTGAATTCATCCAATTCATTCAATAATAGTTGCATTCCTCCACTAGCTAGAGCCTAATCATTGTTCAATGGCCCAAAAAGCTTTATGTTCCAACTCTACAAATAGATGATAGGTTGTCCCATAGACTAGTTGATAAGGAGACATTGCCAAAGTGGTCTTGTATGAGCCCATGAAAAATCATCCAATTTGATTGCCCAATTTTTCCCAGAGGGATTGACTATCTTTTCAAGAACCTTCTCTTTTTATTAGAGACCTCAACTTGCCCACTTGTTTAAGGGTGATATATAGTGGCAATCATATAAGTCCCACCTAATTACTGCTTTTTGTATAGCCTACAAGTACACAGATTAAGTAATAAAATGAAAGTATTCCAATATCATTTTCCAAAGGATTATAGATTGTAATGTTAGGTTGCTCTCAATTATCAAAGCTGAAATTCTAAAATCTTATATCTAAATAATTGAATTTAAGGTTGATTGCAAATTAAAAAAAATAGAAAAATATTATAGCCTTAGATACTAACTTCACCATCAATCACTTAGGAAGTAAAAGATAAGAGCCAAAACACTAGATATAAAAGAACAAGAATAGAAATCTTTGAAACAAAGAAACTTGGTATTATCGAATGTAAAAGATTAATGGGATCAAGAGCAAGAAACTTGAAAGCTTGTAAGAAAAAGAATTATGGCAGAAACTAATCTTGAATAAAAGAAAACTTGGAGAGCAAAGATTGCATGAAAACAAATTAAACTGAAAAAGTGAAGATGATTGCCAAAAATGAAGAAGTAGAGAATAAACTTAAAAACATAAAATAAGAAGAAAAACAAATCTTGAAAAATACTTCTTGGATTTAAAATAAAAGAATTACAAAAAAAAAACTTTGGATATTGGTAGAACTATCACCTAAGCCAATAACTAATCTAAAAAAAAACTAAAAAACTACGAAAAAAAAAGGGAAAAGTGATGGATGGTTTACAAGTGAAGAAGCCTAGCCTATTTATAGGCATAGGTTTGGCTAAGAAGGGGATTGGGATTACAAAGTTTTTTTTTATTTATACTATAAGAGATAAGTCTATCTAGATCTTTAAAGAAGTTGGCTGAACATGGGTGTCTTGCATTATAAAGTGCTTGGCCGAATAAGAGCCTATGATTTTTCTTTCATGGTAATGTGTCTTGCCATGGCATCATTATCTTGAATTCAAATAGAGTTTCGACTAAAGCAAAATTTTAAGATTAATCTTCGTGAGTTGTTTATCTTGAATTCAAACTCTTTTGGATTAAAAGTCCTTATTACATCATAACTCTATCATTAACCTTCTGTGAAGTATTTTTCTTAGAGCATAACTTTTTTAAGATAAAAAAAAAAGTCATTCTCTTGCAAAATCTCTCTTTTTGGCCAAAAATATGGAAGAGTCCTTGTCTAATATACTTTTTTGTTTACCAATTGCATGTAGGAGTCCTCTTGAATATAAAATAGCCGGATGGAGGCTTGTCCAGCTTTTGCATGGAATTCACATGAAATTTATGTTCCATAACTTAAAACCTAAAGATCAAGAAAACATACCTTAAAGACACCAAATTTTATCAAATTTTAAAATTTTTTTACTAAGAAAAACTTGTAAAACATTATATATTTTATTGCTCTTAACCCCATATTCAGCTAGCAATTTCTCAAAGATCTTATTATAAAAATGAGTGCCTTCATCACATATAATGGCTCTAGGTGTACCAAACCTTGAAAAGATGTTCTTCTTAAAAAATTGAAATACTACCTTGGCATCATTAGAAGGTAAAGCAATTGCTTCAACCTTTTTTGAAACATAATCCACAACTAGCAAGATGTATAGATTCCTATAAGATAAAACGAATGGCCCCATGAAATCTATCCCTCAAATGTCAAAGATTTTAACTTCTAGAATGCTATAAAGAGGCATCTCTTATCTTTTGGTCAAATTTTCAACCCTTTGACACTTATCACACTGAGCAGCAAATCTATATGCATCTTTAGACAAGAAAGGCCAATAAAAATCACAACACAATACATCAGCTACTGTTTTTTCACCTCTATAATGCCTTCGATATTATATGGCATAGCATTGTTAGAAAATGCTATCTACCTTTTCCTTAAGGACACAACTTCATAAAACCTAGTTTTTATATTGCTTAAACAGGAAAAGGTCATCCCAAATGTAATACTTAACATCATAGAAGAATTTTTTCTTTTGTTGATAAGTTAAATTAGGTAGGAGAACATTACCCACAAGATAATTTACAAGGTCAACTTACCACTAAGGTCTTTGAATGGCTAAGAGTTGTTCATCTGAAAAAAATTATTAAATGGACTCCTTATCATTATCTTCTCTTTTGATCCTTGACAGGTGATTTGCTAAATGGTTTTCTCACCTTTTTTTCTCTTTTATTTCCAAATCAAACTATTATAGTAATATCACCAATCTAATCAACCTAGGTTTTGCATCTTTTTTTGTAAACAAATACTTGATGGCAACATGATATGTGTACACAACCACTTTTGTTCCCATGAAATAGGGCTTGAGCGTTTCAAGTGTGAAGACCACAACAAGTAATTCTTTTTTTGTTGTAGCATAATTGAGCTATGCATCATTGAGAGTCTTACTTGCATAGTGGATAAGATGGAAGATCTTATCTTTTTGTTGCCTTAAAATAGCCCTTACTACATAATCACTTGTACCATACATTAATTTAAAAGGTTATTTCCAATCAGGCCATAAGAGAATTGGTGCAGTGATCAACTTACCTTTTAGGGTCTAAAACACTTTTGCACAGTCTAGGATGAACTCAAACTTGGCATCTTCTTCCAATAATTGACAAAATGGCTTAGAGATATTAGAAAAGTCATGAATGAATCTCTTATAAAAACTAGAAGCTTTAAAAAAACTTTTAATCTCTTTTTCTGAAGTTGGTGAAGGTAATCTTTCAATCATATCTATTTTTGCTCGATCAATTTCTAGCCCTTTTGCTAATACTTTATGCCCAAGTATAACCTCTTCTTGCACCATGAATGATATTTCTCTTAGTTTACTACCAGGTTGGTTTCTTTACATCTTTGAAGTACCTTAGAAAAGTTAGCAAGACATAGTTCAATGTTATCACCAAAAACTAAAAAATCATCCATAAATACCTCAGGATTTCTTCTACCATGTTTGAAAATATTGTCATCATGCATATCTGAAATGTTGCAGGAATGTTGCACAACATAAAAGTCATTCTTTTAAAGGTGAAAGTACCATAGGGACATGCAAAAGTGGTTTTCTCTTTATCTTAAAGGGTTATGGGCATTTGATTAAAACCAGAATACCCATTGAGTAATCAGTAATACTCATATCCTGTCAACCTATCAAGCATCTGGTCTACAAATGGCAAGGGAAAATGATCATTGTGAATGGCTTTATTCAACTTTCTATAGTCCATGCAAGCCTTCTATCCAATTACTATTTGTATAAGGATCAACTCATTATTCTCATTAGTCATTATTGTTGTGCGCTTTTTTTTTGGTACACACTATATCGGACTTACCCATGAGCTATCTAAAATCGGATAAATAATTTCAACATCTAGCATTGATGACTTCTTTCTTGACCATCTCTTTCATTGAAGGATTTAAATGCCTTTGTTGTTCAATCATTGCTTTATGCTCATCTTCTAATAGGATTTTATGCATACATATGGTAGGGTTGATACCTTTGATATTTGCTATTGTCCAAGCAAATGCCCTTTTATGCTTTTTCAGTACTTCTAGCAATTTTTCCTTTCGATCTTGGCTCAAAGCTGAAAAGATAACAACATAAAGAGTGGATGCTTCATTAAGGAATGTATACTTCAAATGGGATGGCAAGGGCTTCAATTCTACCATAAAAGGTTCTTTAATGGATGGTTTGATAGTTGTTTTTACATTACCTTCTATTACTGCACTAATAGTTATCACTCTTATTGCTTCTTGAACATCTTTTATGTGCCTTCATGCAAAAGGCTCCTTTTGATCATACATGCTCATTGTTAGTTCCCCATTTTACATATTAATTAAGGTTTTTCCCGTCCTTAAGAAAGGTCTCCCCAATATAACTAGCACTTTAACCTCTTTATTGATTTTTAAAATCACAAAATCTGCTTGGAGCATTAGCCTTCCCATTTGCACCATTAAGTTTTCAGCCACACCTTCAAAATGTTTAATAGATTTGTCAACCAATTGTATTATTGTTGTTATCGATTCAAGCTTTCCTTCTCCTAAATTTTTAAAAACAAATAAAGGTATTATATTAATACTTGCACTAATATCACATAATGCTTTATCAAAATACTGATTACTAATAAGTAAATAATAGTAATCTCTCTAGATCACTTAGTTTTAGTGGTATCCTTTCATGTATAATGGTGCTACACTCTTAGGCAATTGCCACTATTTTATGATCCTTCCATCTTCTTTTTTTGGACAAAATTCCCTTTAAGAACTTAACATATTTAGGCATGCATTCTATGGTTTTAGAGAAAAAAATGGTTACTTGTAAATTTTTAGAGAGTTCATCAAATCTTACAAATCGCCTTTCTTTTTTTTTTATCACCAAAATCTTGGAAGAAATGGAATTTTTAGATCTTTCAACCTTGAAAAAGCATATGTTGTATTGTTAATTTCTACACTTACCTCTAGCAATTTGGGGATCACTTTTGGAGCATGTGGTTCACAGGTAAAGTTTTTCACTCCTCAAGGTTATAGTTATCACCTCATCTTGTGGCTTCATAAGATTTTTGGCCAGTGTGTTAATTTAAGATTCCATGTTTTTAATGGATTTGGCCTAATCTTGTAAGGTAGATTGTTGATGTGTTATGGTCTAAAAGATGGGTAAAACTTGAGGTGTTGAATAAATTGGATAGTTTCAAGCTAGCATCTTTCAATAAAATGAGGTCTTCACATATATCACATGACACAAAAGGGTTTTGGATAGCATTCACTAGGTTGGATTGAGGTTGGTTTCCTAAGGGTTCAATCTTTTTGGTGAAGGCAACTAATTAGGAATTGTTGGAAATGATAGCATTTATTTCAAATAAACCAGTAGACTTTTTACTTACCTTTCCTTTATCCCTCATTGGTAGTTATTAGTAACCATCTCTTCAATTAGCTCATTTGCCTCCTCAAGAGTCTTGCTCATTATTGCCCTTCCAGCAGCTAAGTAAAGATGGTTCTCATAGGTGGTGTGAGACCATTATAAAAGATATAGATTTTAAACTATTATGGTAATCCATGGTGTGGGCATTTTCTTAACAGCTCTTTGAATCTTTCACATCCATCATATAGTGTTTCACCATCTACTTGTAGAAATGTAATGACCTTATTCCTTAGCTTTAATGTTTTTATTGGTGGAAAAACTTTGCTAGAAACTTCTATGCCAAATCATCCCATATGGTGATTAAACTAAATGGTAATGATAACAACCAACTTTTTCCTTTATCCTTAAGAGAAAAAGGAAATAATCTTACTCTAATAGTTTTATCAAAAACACTATTATAGTTTAATAGCTTTATCAAAAACCTCTTTATAGCAAAAAGAATCACATAATTCAAGAAATTTAGAAAGGCAAAGATTGGAATCATCACTTGGTAACCTTTCTAACTGCACAGAAGTTTAGACCATTTGTATAATTGAAGGTTTGATCTCAAAATTGTTGGCTTGAATAGCTGCCCTTCTAATGGATGGTTGAAAACCATTTGCATTAGGTACTGCATAGTCTCTTAAAGCTCTTTATCACTCATTGTTTGCATTAGCCAGGGATATTGGTATAGGTAGTGTTGATTGCCATTTTCTTTTTCTTTGAATGTTCTTTCAATTTCTTGATCAATTACAACTAAGTCAACATTTTTAGATCTATGCATGTAAACAAGAAAAGATCAAAGAAAAGCAAAAAAAAAAGTAAATAAATAAAAGAAAAAAGTTTAGATTATAAGAGTTTAAGAAATCTTTATTGATATTGAAAACACTACTATAATCAAGCAACAATGCCAAAAACTTAATTACTACTTTTAATATAGCTTGCAAGATACAGATCAAGTAATAATAATAAAAGTATTCTAGTATCATCTCCTAAGGGATTATAGATTGCAATGTTGAGTAGTTCACAACTACCAAAGGCAATAACCTAAGTTCTTATATCTAAGCAATTAAAAATTTAGGGATTGTTTGCAAAAGAAAGAAAATAAAGATTAAAAGCAATTATAGGCTTGAATCCTGACTTCACCAACTATTACTTGGAAAGTAAAAGAATATAGCGACATACAAAATCTAAAAGAACAAGAATTCAAAGATTGAAAATAAGAAAGAGTGATTGCTGAATGCTTATAAAGAAAAGAAAGATTGCATAAAAGTTAAACTTGTAGAGCATCAAAAGACTATGGCCAAAACTTGCAAATAGTAAAAGAATGCTTGAATCAATCTTGCTAAAGAAAAAGAAAACTTTACCGAAATAGAGATTGGAAAAACAGGATTTGAAACTTGAAACAATAAAAGAAAATATCCTCAAAAAAATACTTCTTGTATTGAAATAAAAGAATTTAAAGAACAAAAGCTTTGTTATTGGCAAATTTGTCACCTAAGCCAATAACTAAACTAAATAAATAAAAGAACTAGAAACTAAGAACTAAAAGAGAAATGAGAAATGAGGAACGGAATGATGGAATAGGGTGAATGGCCTCCTTATTTATAGAGTAGGATTCGGCCAATGGGATAAGATTTACAAGATGTATTTTCAAATTCAAACTCTAGGTGATAAGGCTCATCTTCATCTTCTAAAGAGGCATGACTGAATAGGACTCCTCTTGCTTAAGTGTGCTTGGCTAAATGGGGTCTTGAAGGTGCAATATTGGCCTTTGATCAATGCGTGGTTAAATCTTGATAAATTCCTTTCTTGGATTTGGCTAAGGCTTAAGATTTCAAGAATAATTTGATTTTTCTTCAATTATCTTGCAAATTCCTTCTTTTGTCAAAACTCTTCATTAGATGAGCTAAAAAGTCCATCATGAGTATAACACTCTTAGGGGAATGTATCCAGTCTTCATTATGGTGAATAGTGCATGAAGTCTTTCTTGAATAGAGTCTTGGCTGAATAGGATAATGATTGAAGAGTCCATGCTCTTGCAAACTAAACTTCCTCTTTACGTGGCCAAATGGGTAGATTTCTTCTTGGATGAAATCACCCTTAGCCGATCATGCAAAAGCCTATGGTAGCTTTAACTTCTTCATATATCATATGTATTCTTGATTCTTTCTTGGAAATGAGCTAGCCAAATACATATAGAGTCTTTTATGCAAACATAATTCCTTCATGGCTAAGCAAAGAAAGTACTCTAGGATTATATCTCTTTTAGCCAAATATGTGGAGTCCAAATGAGTTTTGAACTTGCATGTAATCCCTGTTAGGTTATAGGTGGCCTAATGTAATGCATCATGGGAGAGTTCTTGTACAGGCAAAACTCCATCTCGACTGCATAAATGAATGAATGTGGATCAATGTGGTTTAGCTCTAAGCTCCAAGATTAGGCCAAAATTGCTCCTTGCATGCATGGCTTGCATAAAAATGAAGGCTACGAGCTTGAAATCCCTAAAATCATGAAAACAACATAAAAAGTATAAAAAATCATCCAAATTTTAAAATTTAGCACCATTTTTAGCATGTAAAATCACTATATAATTTGGTGTTATCATATTATCTTTAAAAACTATCACAATTAGCTTACTTGGCATACATATGAACGTAGACCAGTTTAAGGGTCGGATTATCTATCCAGGTTCAAAGGTCCGTCAAGTTTTGAAAAGATATGGATAAAAAATTAAGGTTTCATTAAATGTGTTTTGGCATAATTTTTAGGTTCGTTTAAATTTTAGGGTGGACCTTAGTCAAAAGAATTAATGCGCGGATGCAACCTAGCCCAACTCGAATAAAATATATAATTAAAATATTATAATTATACAAGTATATTTTTATTTTTAAAAAAAAAAGTGATTTTTTTAAAATTTTTATTAGATAAATTACATTTAATGGTTGTGTTTGAAATTTATTTTTTTCAATTTAGGTTGAGCTTGGAAAAAATTTAATATCCAAAATATCGGATCAAGCCAAACTTAGATAGGCATTCAAACTATTGACATCGACCATAGGCTTGACCCTAACCTAACTCGATCTAGCCCATAAACACCTCTGTATGAATGTCACGTGTCTTAATTTTAGAAATATATAAAAATAAATTAACATAAATTTTTATTTTTGAAAAATAACAAAGAAATTTTGAAAAGGGAAAATCTTTTAAAAATGAATTTTATGTTTTGAAAAAAATAAAATTATACATTTTATAAAATAATAATTATGTTTTAAAAATTAAAAATTAAGAATTAAAATTTATTTTAAAAAGTTTTAAAATTTTTTCCTTCATTTTCATCATTTTAAATTTCATTATTTAAATATTCCAACAAAAAGGGAGCTTGAGAAGACCAAGGGAAAAAACAAAAAGTGAGGCTTGCCTAAAAATATCCGCCAAAAGGCAGCAGCTCCCCTAACTGAACCCCTCACAAACACTCAACTTGCATTGAACCTAACACTAAAATAGTGAGAAACCTTGCCGAAACTACACTAGCCTACCAGCCTAAAAGAATCTAAAAAGAAAACTCCACAGCCAAACTCGATGAGAGCTATATATAAATCATTTATGTAATTCTCTCAAATATTGCTTAACATAATTAAAAGCTTGATTAACCAAGCACAAAAGTGAGAAGGGAAATGGCCTCTGAAACTCCGCTTCGGCTTCCAGTCATAGATTTCTCAAAGCAAGATCTCAAGCCAGGATATCCAGAATGGGATTCAGTGAAAACGCAAGTCCGTCGAGCACTTGAAGACTTTGGTTGCTTCGAGGCATTGTATGACAAAGCTCCACCGGAGCTTCGAAAGGCGGTATTCGGAGGCCTGGAACAGCTTTTTGACTTACCTTTAGAAACAAAAATGCTCAATGTCTCCGAGAAGCCCTCTCATGCCTATATTGCACCCCATCCTAATGCACCACTATATGAAAGCATTGGGATTGAAGATCCAAACGTCGCTGAAAACGTCGATTCCCTTACTAACAGCTTTTGGCCCCAAGGAAACGCAAGTTTCAGGTTCATATATAATTCACTTCCTTGGTTCCTTTCTCCATTACAAAATTCATCTTCCCATGAAAGATGATTTTTGACAAAACTATATATGGTGTTAATGTGCATTTTGTCTATGATATTAGTTATTAACTAATGAATATTTTATGAACTCAAATTTTAACTCAATTTTTCGCATAGTCATCTTTAAGAACTGAAATTCAGTAAGTCTTAAAGTTCAAATTCTAACACCTGCAACTCTTTTTCCTATTTTCACGCTGCAGCCTCCTATATCTAGAGAAAAAAGAAAAACTAAAAACCGTTCTATTGTTTGCAGCAAAAGTGTACAATTTATCGTAGAGCAAGTCTCGGAGCTTGAACGAATGGTTAGGAGGATGATTTTGGAAAGTTTTGGCCTGGAAAAATATATGGATGAGCACATGAATTCGACCAAATACCTTCTCAGGGCCATGAAATACAAAGCACCACACACAACTGAGAAAACGCTTGGGTCAAGAGATCACACAGATAAAAATATAGTGACGGTATTATGCCAAGGCATTGAAGGGTTGGAGATTCAAATGAAAGATGGTGAATGGATCACTGCGAAACCGGACTCTTTAACTGTGATGATTGGGGATTCTCTATATGCAAGTTACTCCTCCCTTCTCATTTTCAAAAGTTTATCGACAGAAATAGAATTGAGAAACTTTTATCTTTAAAAATCAAGGAAATTTAATACATTAAGATATCTGTTGACATGTTAATCTTATTCATAAAATTTAAAAATTTTGCTACTAATTTATTTGATAATTTCACTTTCTTAAATTTTTCAAGTAAGTTTTCATTTTTCAATGTATCTAATTGAGCTTTTTAAGTTTTTGTTTTAATTACCCTCTTATTTTGGATTAATTAAAAAAAAAACCTCTTATTTTGAATGAAAACCATTAAAATTTATGTATAATTTTTGTCATGTCAGCATTTACATGATTATTATTTTTTTCAAATTAGTATTTACATGATAAAATATAAAATATGAAGATTCAAAGGAAGTTATAGATTCCTTATTTTATCACGTAATGTCCCATGTAGATCTTAACATGACAAAGATATCATTTACTTATAGACGTTAATATTTGCAAGTTAATAAAGAATAAAAACTTAACTTAGACAACTTTAAAAAGTACAAGAACGGTTTTTTAGCATGTTAGCCATATGAAAATAAATACAAACCCTATATTGAAATTTGTGTGATAATTTATTACTCATGCAGGCATGGTTAAATGGTAGATTGCACACTCCACATCATCGTGTTATGATGAGGGGACATAAGTCGAGGTACTCATTTGGATTGTTTTCGAATCCCAAAGGAGGGTACATAATAAATGCCCCAGAAGAGTTAGTGGATGAAGAACATCCCTTGATGTTTAAGCCCTATGACTTCGATAAATTCTTGGAATTCTTCCACTCGGATGCTGCCCGTAAAACTCAATCTGCCTTTCAAACTTATTGCGGTATCAAACAGTAATTTGGTTATAAAAATTTGGAGCTAATGACATTGCTATGTAATAGGTATGTGGTTGAAATAAGTGCTGATTACGTGCATATTTACGTATGGAATTCTTCACCAGTTTGGCTTTGTTTGATATCGATATATTGACTTTGGGTAATTGGTTCGATGATCTCAATAAATTTTTTTTTTTAAGAGAATGATCTCAATATAAATTAAAGCTCAAGGAAATGGAAACAACTCAGTGTTAAAGAAGAAAAACAATTAAAGCAAATTTGCCATTTTACTCTTCATCAATATTAAAATTTGCACTTTATTTTAATTTGATTGAGTTTTACGTAAAGTTGTTCATAGATCGGATTATTTTTCATTTATAGATCGAATTTAGTTCGAGTCAAACTGTGAAAATGAATTTTGAAATCGAAATTCAGTCGCACTCAAATTACTGATTAATGAATTAAAATTTAAATTTTTGTTGTTATGTAAGAATAAAAGGCATTAATTTTGATATCCTCATTTTATTTGGGGATACTTCTCTAGTACCGGATCTATGATTTTTTTTTCACTTATAATATATAAAAAATGTTAACGGATTCATTAATTTTATCAATAAAAGGTGAATTTAGGGGAAATTTTATAGATGTCCAAGGAAAAAAAATTTTCTAATTTTTTTATTTTCCTCTTTGTGAATGTCCATGAAAAAATTTTGAAAGTATTCAAAAAAAAAAATTTTTTCAAACTTTTTTGTTTTTTACTTTTTGGGTGTCTAGGAAAAATCTAGGTGTCCATTTGTATCCGTCCCTGCTTCTCTCGTTTGTCCTATCCTTTCTTTTTCTTCTTCTTGTTCAGTTTTAGTTTATATCTAGTTCCATGTTTCCTGCAACATAAAGCTGGGCTAGGTGTTATTTGTCTCTATCATCGATTTCTGTCAAACATTGGATTTGATCTTGTCATACAAGAAAATCATAGTAATCATGAAGATTTTTTTTTGTAACGAAAAAAAGGGAAAATGAAAACTCATAAAACTATTATCAACTAATTGCTAATCTTGTTCAATGTCTGCATATCAATTTCCTCCTCTAAAACCATGGTAGGCAGGCTGCTACTACGACTATCGCAGTTAGTCCACGGAGAGTTCCCCAGCAATTCACCACACCCTTCAATCCTATAATATATGCATGTTTAGCTATAATGATCAGTACAAAGCAAGGGTTCGATATATAAAGTCAGAGTAATAATTAAAAAAAGAAAACTATAATTAAACTGAGAAATTCAGATTAATATATATATATATCAATTTTTTATATATTTATTTTTAAATTTTATATTTATTAATTTATTAGATGACATCTTCTGTTTCATTGATAATATATAAAATTTATATATTATACATTGATAATGCGCAATTAAATATAATCTCATATATATATATATATATATATATATATATGAAATAGTTTACCATTACCTTTTGAGGTCAAACTACTAGGAGGTGGTGGTGGTGGTTGCGGACGCCCTAGCGGCAGGTCCAACCCAAGGCCCTGACAGTCAGCTCCAAAGTAACCTGGGACAAGAAATTTCACAAATTACATATTTAAAATTTAATCATAACGGCCTGGCTAAACAATGGAAAATACGCTCCATAAAACAAAAATTCCAAGAACCTCTTTAAGACTTCAACACTAACAAAGTCTTGGCTCAAATTAAAATTTTCAACTTGAAACCACTAGTCACTATAAATGGAAATGGAACTTTAGACTTAATTTGAGAGCATTCCCACCGCATTGAAGACTGCATTTTATGATTAAACCTGAAATGGAGCCTTAATTTAAAAGTCAGTATAATTGACCTTCATCCTAGTAATATTTCCTAGAGATATTTACCTTCAAAATTATATTTTTGTGCTCCTTACTTGTGCTAGGTTTAACCTAACAAGATCAAAAGGGGGAAAGAAAGCCAACTTACATGGTTTCAAACAAGGTAAGCCAGGGGAATTAAACAAATTCTCTGAGCCTTGATTGCAATGGCAGATATGTCCAGTTCCATAAGTCACACATTTGCCATCACCACACCAGATAAGATCACAATCTGTGGAGTAAAATAGTTTCTTTCTTTTAGTTGGCATGGTATTCACAAAATTGCGTTGAAAATTGAAAGTAATTGAAACCCATTTTTAGGAGTATAATAATTTATATATACGGCTAGTTTGATTTGCCGGTGGTGGAAGAGAAGCTGGAGGTGGAGGTGCTGATGGAGATTCGTTGCCACAATCAAAATCAACTGTGCCTGCAATTATCGAGTAAATAAAATTATTATGGATGAAAATTTATGCTAATATTTTTTTCTCTATCTCTATATTTTCTACTAAATTTTGTAAATATTGATTGTTAATTTGCATAAAGATTGACTCGGTTAGCCTCAACAAAGCTAGATATTGTCAAAGAGCTATGCAGTGTAGACAGTTTTGAACCTCTAGCTATCTACGTTGTATTCATGTTCGATATTTTTGATATTTGCAATATGTCAAAATATGTATCGAATTTGACGGATACAATAAGAAAAAAAAAAGAAAAAAAAAACAATTTTTATGTGAATAATGATGTGTATGTTATTTTATTATGTTTATCATCATTTTTTTTTATAAAAATAAATATCTTTTAAAAATCAACCTAATATCTATCATATATTTTTAATTGATAATTATAGTATATAAAAAACTATTTTTAATTATCATATCCTGTCAAATTCGTATCCGTACTTTTTAAAAATTATAATATAATTATATTTATATCGTATCATACTCATAATATATATTTGTGATCTGTGTTCATGCTTCATAACTAAAGAGTTTATTATCTAGTAAAAGAGTTTTAGATTTTTAATTTTATAATCGGAGTTGAATCCTAACAATCTTAAATTTGAAAAAAAATGTATTGACTATAATAACAAAGAAGTGTCACGGATATTAATTTAAAAAAAAAAAAAAGAATAAGGACCAAGTAAACGGCGAATCAGAGAAAGATTTCAATGTTGGACTTTAACTTTCTATTGAGGATCAATAACCGTCGTTACCAAACTTAATTGTTTTTAATACAAATTATGAAGTAACAACTGTATATCCTTCCAAAAAAAAACTGTGTATACATAGCTTCACAAGCTTATCATGCCGATATTTTCTCAGATAATTAAGAAGCATCTTAAGTTAGGCAAATATTCGGCAGAATGACTTAAGTTGGGCAAATATTTGGCAGAATGTAAGCAACAAGAAAAATGTGACAAACAAAAAATATTCATTAATCATTCTTATTCAACATGTTTTGATCTTCCTAACTATTTACATTTCTTTTGCAATATAAAAATTTAAGCAAGACAACTTATCTATCCTTAATGAAAAGATTGTTGATCCGAGTCTCACAAAATATTGCCTGCTTTTGGAGTTTGGTGATTTCTGGTCATGATTTTGTCTTATGAAAAAGGACTTCTCAATAAGAGAATGATAAGTCATCATAATAAGTCACGATTCAATTCTTGATTGTCAACGGTGCGAGTGTTGAGGAAGAAAGGATAACATACCGTGATGGCCAAAGATTAAACTGTGACTTAAAGCAAAGATCTTTTTTTTTTTTTTTTTTTTAAGAACAAAACATCAGGTCCTAAAATAAACAATATTGGCTAGTCCAACAATCTTGCATCAACATATACGCATATATGCATAGATGTACAAACACATTAACAGTGAGTAGAGAGAAATAGAGGCTGAGAAACTGACAGTTAGGAATAAGACAAGAGGGGAAGGTCAAAGGACCAATCTGTATCTTTCTCCATCCAGGATTACACTCGCAGTCAAAACCAAGAAGTGAATTGTTAGAAGCCTTACATGTTCCTTGCCCACAATTTATAAACGAACACACAATATCTGCAACATGTTCCGTCATCAACATCATCAGCAAGTACAGCACCCATAAAAACATCAAGCTTAGCAGAATCCAAATCCCACCATAACTGAAAATGCTTTTTCGAAGAACAATTATAGGGGGGGGGGTTGTGTTACCTTGGAATGGATTCAATGAATTTAATGTTAAACGTGAAGAATTGCCTGTTACAGTTGAAGTAGAGAAAGAGAAGAGAAGAAGGAAAGAAAAGAGAATGAGATTGAGATTCCAACCATCCATTGGTGCGGGAGCAGCAAAGGGCACAGCAAGTTTGTGAAGACAGTTGTATCTATTTATAGTAAGAAAGGCAGATTATGGGACCAGCCTACCAGGCTGCGTTTGCTTGTCTATCCAAATTCTAATAGGGGCCCTTTTGTTCAAAAAAAAAAAAAAAAACTAGGTGTGCAACTGAGTCGTTGATATTGCCAGACTCGAGCTCAACTCTTGAGATTAAAATCTTAACTCGATCTCAATTAAATTTTATTTTTTATATTCAAACTCAGTTCAGAGTTTGGTGTCACAAATCACAACTCATTTTCATGTATGCTGCTTGTTGTAAATAACAAATTCAAGGAAAATGATGGGACTCTTGCATGTTTGCAGTATCTTTTTAGATGTTTACAAATATGAGATTTTGATTAAATGAACAGTTTATTGATAAAAATAGTGAACAATGATCAGGTTACATCAATGAGATTACAGATACAAATAGCACAACAATGTAAGAACTCTTGTGACTCGATAACAATCAATCAGCCACTTTCAAAGGGACAAGCCAAACGCCAGAAAATATAAGAAATAACAACGAACACCGATTCGATAAGCATATCAGGAAAGCAAAAAATATATCATCCTCAAAAAACGCTTCAGGACCTTTATATAATCTTCCTGGCAGATATCTCACAGGTAAACTAACGTTTTTAAGCTATGGAGAGTCTCAATTTTTTAACAAGCATACTATGCTAGCCGACGTTGGCCAGTGTTTGTCAGGGATCATTTGCAAGGAAACTGGAGTAACAGAGCCTTCAGGCTTCAGGTGCTTTGCTAAAGTTTCCATCAGCAATGCCCATATGCAGTGGTGAATCTTTCATAGCGGGTAGCTATGGACCAATCCCCCCTTTAAAAACAAAATATTTACCATGTATGAGTCATCTATTAATATTAAAATTTTAAGCTAGCATGGACCAATCCAGGCAAATTTTTAGTTTCTTTGGAGTGAAAGACATAATGATAAAAGTCTAGAATCAATATTCAATATTGCCAGCGCAAGAGATCTACTGAAATTTTAAATTATATTTATTGTTAATTATATCAACATACAAGACAATTGTGATAATTTGGTGAACTTAAAACATCACCTATCAGTTCTACAAGGGAGACTAAGACAATTGTGATAATGGGGTGAACTTAAAACATCACCTATCAGTTCTATAAGGGAGACTAACTTTAAGAGAGGTGAATTTTGGAGCAGAATGAGGTGGGGGGTAATCCATAAGCGAGACACTAGATATGTAATTTTCCTCTTCATTCTCTCACATCCACCATTTTTACCCAAAACATGAAACTATTTTGCTGTGGCATTTCTTGCACTCATTAAGACAAGTTAATGAAGAAATTACTCTTATGTGAGATAGGACCTATCTACTAAAATTATTCTATAAACATTTAAATCATTTACTTTTCAGATGATTCAAATATACACTTTTATTTGGCTTCCAAAGGAAAGATTTTAAGTTACATCATCACAAGTATGCTACCAAAAGATAGATCTTTATCTTATCGATCCATCACATGAAAAACTTATAGCTAATATAAAACAAATCAAATGTGGCATAAGAAAAGCCACAAATAAAGAAAATATCATATCATAAAACTTCAAAAAAAAATAACAAGATTATTTATAGATTAGTGAGAGTAATTTACCTC
Source organism: Durio zibethinus (assembly GCF_047325235.1). Classification (NCBI taxonomy): domain Eukaryota; kingdom Viridiplantae; phylum Streptophyta; class Magnoliopsida; order Malvales; family Malvaceae; genus Durio; species Durio zibethinus. The sequence goes on along the minus strand of NC_143169.1, from coordinate 5,755,212 downwards.
AACTGTTTTTAAATTGATCCGAATAAGCTCCATACGACTCTCAAAATTAGGTAGAGGAATGTATATACGCTTTTCAAGTCGCCTCCTAGATTGCATGATGACAATTAGACAACAAGTGTAACCCAGTAACTTGACTGATAAGATCCTTCAAACATATGACTTGGTGCAAATAAGATATCCAGTCAATTGAAAAGGACAAAAAAAATTAAAAACTAAAACATATCGAACATAAACAGGACCAACCTGAGAGCCTTGTCTATGTCTCATGGGAAGTTAGTTGCGGCCAAAACCATCACTATCTTCCGGCTACCATCTTCATTCGTGCCAGTATTATTTACACCATCTACCTGAACAAGAAGTTCAGATTTTACCCTTCTAGATGATTCATGCTCCCCAGAAGCCCTAAACCAAAAAAAAAAAAAAAAAAAAGCTTTTAAAGTTAAGCGTGAGAGAACATTTAGCGAAGAATATATGTACCAATATCACAATTTTGGGGACAACATCCAGGACTTCGTTTGATAGTATAGAAAAGCTAATGTCACAAAGCAGAAGAAAGACAAAGAGTTGTTTTTTTTTTTTTTTTTGGCCAACAGAGAATGAGTGTTTTTTTGGCCCAGAGAGAGAGAGAGAGAGTTTTTAATGCATCAGTAAATGCATAAATGAAGATTTGAAGAGAAAGGGAACACGTCTATCCATGAAATATCAAGTTAAACATTGAAATATCAGCAGACATACACACCCTCATGCTAGAAAAATACTTAGAGAAATGTATGAATTCTGAACATGAAGAATAAATAAAAGCTAACAGCCAAACTCTACAGTAACAGGCAGTGAACTTACCCACGGGCATTGCAAAGAGAGTCAATCTCATCAATAAAAATTGTACTAGGTGCATAAGCTTTTGCAAGATCAAACAAGCACTTAACCATGCGCTCACTCTCCCCGCCCCACTTTGATGCTAATATAGCAGAAGAAACATTAAAAAAAGTTGTCCCACACTCAGTGACAACCGCTTTAGCCAGAAGAGTTTTGCCAGTTCCAGGAGCACCAAACATAAGAACACCTTTCCGTGGTCTTCTAATTCCCTAAAGACAAACAAGAATAAAATAACTCATCCTATCCAGCAGCTGATGTCAATAAACATATTTAGATGTGGAAAGAAACAGGATGCAGAAAGTTACTCTTCTAATTTTCTAGAATTTTGGAAACAGAACTCTCTTAGTGACTTTTCCATATTTCCTAGAAACATCTACAGAAAACCAGACTTAGATTCCCTTTGTTATATTTATTGGATGCAAAATCAAACCAATGAAGTCATAAGAAGTAACACTGTATCATGGAACAGAAACAAGATTCGATCTGGCAATATTATATGGCCTCTACCAAATCATAATTTAATGATAATTTGTGGCAAGTACCTGAAAATATTCAGCCATCCGTAAAGGAAGAACAACAGCTTCCTCTAAAAGCCTTTTTGCTTCAGTCAAACCAGCAACATCATCCCAACATACTCCAGGAGTGGCTTCTAAGACGTCCCTTTCCAGCATTGCAGCTAAATCTGGATCAGGTCCCTCGTACTGTGACTTCTTTGACTTTCCATCTTCAGCATCACCATTCTAAAAAATTGCACAAACAAATCAATCACCACAAAATCAAAAACATCAAACTAAGTTAGTTTTAACTTCATCATAACAAAAACTGTTCATGTCACTATAAGTATTTGGAATTACGTTAAAGAGGTTTTAGATATTAATAGTACATGTGGACGTGCATGACAAGTGAACTTAAGTATGTTAAGCTTTATCTTGAAATCTCAAACTCCCGTCAAAATTAACATTCAAATTTTTGTCAACTAGATCTTACGTACTGCCGCATCTCCTTTGCTAGACTTCCCCGAACCGGTGCCCTTCTTTCCAACGGTAGATGCTCTGACCCCTGTGTTAGTTCTACTCGAACCACCAGCACCACGGCCAGTTGCACCCGTTCGATTATTACCACGACCCCAAGTCCCATCTTGGGTAGATTTCGTCATACGTACTTGACCAGCCCTTGCAGGTCTTCTAATTGTTGTACCCCGACTTGGAGGCCTCCACACATCAGGATCATCCATTGGAGCACATGATGAAGTCGGGTACTCATCTAATGGTTGGAATATAAAAGACGACTTGGCATGAATCGATGCCGAAGAAGGGCGCTGCCCATTAGGAGAATGACCTTCTCTCTGCATCCAATTGCTTCACAACTTCTGTCTCCTCTAATAGTGCTTTCTTCACTTTCATCCATTTTGAATTATTTGGTCTAAAAATATCTTGATAATGCTTTTAAAAAACAAATGAGAGGATTATTGAAAGGATTTTTGGATCAAAAATGTCTTAAATAATTTTAGTTAAAAAATATCAAGTGATTATTTAAGGTTATTTTGACAAAAAAAAAACATTAAATAATGCCTTTTAAAAAAACGAAGAGGATAATTTGAAACTTTTTTTTGATAAAAATATCTTAAATAAATTTTTTTTAAAATAAAAGATTATTTAAGTTATTTTTTGTCAAAAAAAAGTCTTAAATAGTTCTTTTTTAAAAATAAAAAGATTATTTAAAACGTTTTTATACAGATATACCTTAAATAATCTATTTATAAAAATAAAAAATGATTATTTAAGGCATCTCTTCATGCCAAATGCCCTAATTGCGAAATAAATTTTTTTTTATACAAAAATTTACAATTGAGTTCCAATCACTTTCAAATATACTTTTTAAAAATGTAACAACTATTTCATAATTTTTTATTTAAGTTAAATTTAAAAATAAGATAACTTTCCTTCGAAATCTTATAATACCACAAAATAATGTGAATTTACATTTTAAGTACCGTTAAAAATCTATCACTTTCTCCTATAATTGAATTATCCTAACCAAAGGTGATAATCAAATACCTACTATCAAGTTTTCGAGAAAAAATTTATGAATTTCTTCAAACCAAACACCACTTTAGAGTTTTAGACAATTGGGTATACCCTAAAACGATTACAACTTTTGATTTTAATTCATTAAATCATTTTTTTTCTTTTTTTTTAGATTTTTTTTATATATTTTTGTTTCAATTGAATCTTAAACTTGTCTTAATGAATCAAATGTCTTTATTTTAAATTTATTAATAAACAAATAATGTATGAAATGCTTTAATTGATTATGTTTTTTAACTTAAATGATTATGTTTAATACATTTGAAATGTAAAGTAAATTACATAATTTCAATATGGCTTTTTTCATATTTAATTGATAAGTTTTATGTTTACAAAGTGTTAAATTTCAAACAACTCAATTATTTTGATTCAATCAATTTAAGTTTAATATACTTTTGTTATTTATATGGTTTTATGTTTTATTTATTATTTTTATTATTTTATAAAAAATAAAGAATCAAAACATGAACTAAACCCAACTTTAATGGACAACTCAGTTCTTAATAATCCACAACAATTTTAACTTTTAAATTTCTCATCAAATGATAAAATATTTTAATAATCACATTTACATAATCTTTTGATAAAATATTAAGCTTTTAATTTAAATTATCACGATTTAATTTTTAACAATTTAAATATATTTATTAAAAAAAAAAAGCCTACTTTTAGGAATTTCAAAATTGATGGTACCCGAGGAAGATTGATACAAAGAAATCAAATCGAGCTCCCACCTCTTTAATTTCAATAAAGAACTAATGTTTCCTTTTCCTTTTAACTTGCCATTCATTTTGCTGTTAAAAAAATTTCCAAATTGCTTTCTGGTGAGACATTTTGTCTCCAACGTGTGCCTACATTTTCCAGGGGGAAAAGTTGCATGATTACTTATTTTCCCATTCATCCAGTTGAATTAAAGTGAAGATGGGAAAAGAACAAAGACATGACGGCTGAAAAACGAGAAATAGTGTAGTCAAGCAGACTGATAGCTGACCTGAGAAAAGGGAAAGAAACAATAACAAGTTCTATACCTAAAATGATCATAAAGATGAACTTAGAGTTTCAATTCATGCAAACATCTTAAAAAGTAATATTCAACAAGTTCGAAATTTAGATCTTAGCATCTGCAACTCTCTTAAATCTAAGCATTTGCAGCCTCTTTCTGTATCCTTAATTTTCAATTTTCTTTATACCAAAAATAAAATGGTCACAAAATATTTGTATGAAAGACATAAGTAGTTCAGTTGAGAAGCCTGAGTTGACTTTAAACCATGCGCCACCACTCCAACCCCAGGTCCAGGGATACATTCTCCTACCAATTCCACCAGAAACACTTGACTGAGCATGTGAATAAAGCCGCTTGTGGTAGTGGACGGATACCAAGGCCTGACTCAGCCGAATTTACCTTGCAATGGTTCATCACATAAGAATGTTTTCATCTGAACATGCTTCTGCTCTAGAAACACAAACCATTTGGCAGATGTTGCACATGTGAAAGAAACCAGGAAATGACAACTTGTGAATGCAAAAAATGAAATTGAACCACCACCAAAGATGCTTAAACCCAAAATTACTTTTCCACTATACTTATCTGTGAAAGTACTTTTCCACTATACTTAACTGAAGCAGCAGCTCTAATTTTGAGCAACTTAGCAGGTAGACAGCCTCCAATTATTCAAATGAACCAGTTCTAAAATTTAAACTGGTGAATGGACCCAATTCTGTATTTCAATTAAATGTAAAATACAGTTACTGCACCATTCCACCTTTCACCAATTCTTCTAATCCTCTCTTCAGCCTCTTTGCAGCTGCTCTACTGTCATCCTCTATCAGCCCACCAAAGGAAATCCTCAAATGCCCTGGGGACCAGCATGCAGTTCCCAGGATCACAACCACCCTATGCCTGTTAGCAAGCCACTGAACAACCTTAACATCATCAACATATTTCTCTGGTAGTGTTTCCCACAAGTAAATTGCGCCTTCTCCACCCTGTACAACAACTTCTCCCAATGGTAAGAGTGCTTCTACAACTCTTTCTTGATTCTTCACAAAATCTTTCACTCGTTCAAGAACCCATTCAGGTCCCACTTCTAAAGAGTGAAAGGCAAGTCTCTGCAAAATTATTGAAGTGCAGATAGGTATGTTGTCTTGAACTTTGAGAAGTTGAGTTGCAAGGCCCTCCACTTCTGTGGGGTATGCAATCTGCATACATCCATACAGGCTCAGACTCAGTGCAGATACCATAGGTAGATGGATACAAATACTTCATGGTAAATTAAGAAGGATATGGTCAGAAAGTTATCCGATTATGATTGTAAGTTCTATTTGTAAAAATAATATCACCCCAAAAAAAAGTAAATGCTTTTAGAACTTAGTGCCAATATCACTGACCAAGAAAAAAATACGAATTTCATTAAGAAAAAGAAAAAAAATGCAATATCATCATTTTCTGGATGCATGATTTAATAACCAAAGATTTATGCATTTATTTTGTGGAGAAAAAAAGAAGTGTCTCACAATGATGTTAAATGTCCAACACACCATCCCATCATCCTGTAGGCTTTTGATAAAGAAAAGATGTTGACTATGTGATCGCCTTCCAGGCAGGAGTGTTTTAGGCCATCATACATAAAATACCTGAATATGGGTTTTCATAGACTATATAGATTTACAAGTTTCCACACTGTACACTCAGGGAAATAATTTAAGAGCATCGCTTATTTAAATGTGAAGAAATTAAAGAATACTTAAACTGCAACTTTATCCTGTATCCACAGTAAACCATCAACTATGCCCCATGGGTTTGGTCATCAATTTCTCATTCTCCAGGTGCCAATTGATCCATCACCATCTAGACATTTATCTTCAAAAACTAATGCTCAAATCATAATCCATGGGAAGGGAAAAATATTAGGGGTATGGCCCCCAAGATAAGACTGCAGGCATACTTCATTTACGCTAAAAGAGACATAATTCTAGCTGTAGAAATCAGAGCTTCAAAGAAGGTTTGCTTAATCCAGACATTATATATGACAAAATATCTTAAAGTTGTGCTACTTCTAAAATTTACATTTTACATGTCATTTAAATGTACAACCATGAGGGGAATAGTCCCTTATCATAGAAAACCTACATCCTTAGAGCCTCAAAGTATGCTATAGTTCAATTATCTGCATTCAACACCTTTGCATGATGCAAGGCTTTCTTGAAATAAAATAAAAATCCATCACAGGAAAAGAATCTATAACAATAACAGAAGAGACTTGCTCGAATGTATTATCTACAAGCAGCCAGCATCCAGCATTTTTACATAGATCTGAGATCCTCTATTTAAAATGAAAAAGAGAAAAAGAACCTAGTTAAGAATTTAAAATAAAACATGACAATGAACCAGTTATACCAGAAAGCATGATCAAGCAGAAGTAAACCTACATAAGTACACCCTTAGATACATATGTGCAAATGCGTTTGCATGTTTGCACACCCAATTACACAGGCACATGGACACACACACACACACACACACACACACACACACAATGAGAGAGACCTTAAGTAGTGGCGTTGGAACGTAGGTCCCAGATGGGTTGCCAGGATTAACAACAGTAACAAGCTTTGGAGCAGGCATAGTTTCCAGCAATGTCCTTTCTAACCAGTTTGAAAACAGAGACAATAATGATCAATCATCTAAAACAATACACATGATGTTCCTGGTCTAAATAATAATACATCTTGTGCTCTGTTATGCATGTAAATCTATTGCCCTTATATTACTTAATAATAATGGTCACATAATCTCTTCAACTGAAATCAACCAATTACGTAACTAGAAATTTATTCAGTAGACAGGGCCAGAACAACAGCAAACCCATCGAAAATAGGCTCTAAGTTGTGTCCTCATTTCCCCAAACAAATGAAATAAAACAAAAGCAAGTGCTAAGCAGCAAGCGAACAAATCAAAATGTCTTTTCTTTAGGTGTTTTTTCTTCACATAAGACCTCTATAACAACGAAATCTAATGAGTTTAAAAGAGTAACCTTTTTTTTTATAAACATTATAAGGGAGACATAATAGTGATTGTATGCATGTGAAATGCTCGAAAATGGATCAAAAGGAACTAACTTTTCTCAGCTTTCTTGAAAGTTATGGCCTTTCTTCTTTTCGGTTCAATCTCCTCCTTCCCTTTTATGGTTCTCCTTTTGTTGTTATTGCCAGCCTCTTTTGTATTTTTTAAAGAACTTGCCCCCTAACTACTCAAAAACCGTCCCCTTTCTCACTCTCCTTCCCCCCTTTTTATAGTTGTTCAATCTCCTCCTTCCCTTGTATGGTTCTCCTTTTGTTGTTATTGCCAGCCTCTTTTGTATTTTTTAAAGAACTTGCCCCCAAACCACTCAAAAACCGTCCCCTTTCTCACTCTCCTTCCCCCCTTTTTATAGTTTAGCTCCCTCTCTTATGGCCAAAAATAGATGAATACCTCTGCGTTTTCTTTCTGCTCCTTACCTATTGCCAACCCACTAACTCTTGCCCCTTTCTGGCAGGCTTACTCTTTTGTTTTATTTGGCAGCTCCCCAGCATTGTTGTTTGTTATCTGACCATCACCTCCCTTGTAGCCGCCTCTCTTCCCTTCCGTACCGTGCATGTGCCCACATGAAAACTTGACATTTTCTTAAAAAAGGGCCTTAAAGCTAGGATAGGCTTTTTGCTTGGACTCCTCACATATAAAACATATTTGAGCCAAAACTTTGGGTCCATAAACGGACTACAAATTAAGCCACGTAACGGACGATTTTTAGGCCCTTTTTCAGGCTTTTAAGACTTTAAAAATGGGCTATCCATTGGGTTTTTCCTTTTCTTTTTTTCTTTGTGCAAGTGGGTTTTAGTTGGGCCTTTCCTTTTTATCAATTCCGAGCCTTTTTTGATGGTCAGCTTGACCCTTTAATCGGGCTAAAAAAATGGATTGTTTTAAATCACCAATTTTGGTCTGCACTTTGGTGCTTCGTAAAACGGATTCGATTTAATGATGTTAGATTGTTTTAGATAAAATTAGATGTCTACAGAGAGCTTATGGGTTTCTCTTCTTAAGTGGAAGAGTTCACAATGGAGGTTTGACATATTAAATTCAATGTCAATGGTGTATTCTTAACAAAGGTACCACAAAAAGTTAAAGGCTTCTTTTTATATGCAATCTAGGTGAGGTATTTAGAAAAAGTGGCAGAAAGAGTTTAATGGGTGTAGGCCAATCAATCTAAGTCTATGGTTAACATGAGCTCGCACGAGAATAGGTTGGATTTGAAATGAGCTCTTTTATTCTATTGTCAAGGCTATTTTTTACAATTATTTGTTGGATATTTGGAATGAGGTTTCTCACCTAGATGTCTAAATGGAATATAAAAGCTGAGAGGATGGTAAAAGATTCATCATTGCAATAACAGGAATAATCTTTAAAGTATTTGAAGGTCTGAATAACATATCTGAAAGAATATTATCATTTCCTTTTATATGTTTTAGGAATACTTCGAAAACCATTGGAAAAATCTTAGCAACTATGCATTTGGCATTGTCATAATATATTGGTCCAGAAACTCGATCGTTAGATAAAAATTTAAAGTCATAAAAACATAAAGAGTCACCAGCAATCTTTTTGTGGGTGTGATTGGCCACAAAAAAATTTTATCTTTTTAATAAAACAATAAAATGGTTTGAAGTTTATTAAAGATAATTTTGGTGCATGAAAACAAGATTAAGTTCAGGAGTTGATTACGTATGGGGAAGGATTAGCACCCTACAACTATAAAAATTGGTACCAATTAACCATAAGCTATCTATAGTTTTGGATAAAAATGGCTTTTATATAAAATCTATAATTATTCCCTTTTTTAGAAAGAAAGAAAATTAATTAAAAATCTTTATTTAAGAATATTGTGAAAATCTTTAAATTAAAAAAATATCTTATAATTTCGACATCTGGGCAAAATCCAAAAATAATACTTTCCTTTTAAGATTTACCATAACATTCTTTTAAAAATAAAAATAACATTCTTTGTATATGATAATTATTGGTGACTCTTTAATAACTAGATAAAATATTGTTAGCTTTATAGGTTAGATGGTGATCCAAGAGAGGGGTGAATTGGATCTCTCCAAATTCTTCCCAAATAATGATTTCAATATAATTGAATGGAAATTAAGACAATAAGCCTTTTTGATGAAAATATAATGAAAACAATAACAATTAATGAACTTAAAATAAAATATGAACAATAATAAATTATAAGGAGATAGGGATAAAGAAATCAAACACAATGATTTATAGAGGTTCGGTCCTTCTCCACAAGGCACCTATGTCTTCTCTCTTCGTTATCCACACCAAGGTCTCAATCCACTATGTGTTGAAGATTACAAACAAGCTTCTCAAAGCTTTACAAACTTAACTCACACACTCTTAAAGGTTATCCTCCCCCTTAAGCTTACAAGCACACAATGCAAATTTTTTGAAGTGTTTTGCAAACTCTAAGAACCTCTCAAAGGTTGGATGTTTGTTAATTTGAAGTATATAATGGTATAGACAAGAAAATGATGAATGAACAACAAAAATAATTTGGATACAACAAATGCAAAGATATAGACTTTGAAGCTTTAAAAACTCTTGATTATTTGAGAGAATGAAAATATTGCTTGTTGGCTCTTACTCTCTTGATTCATCAATCTTCTTAGTGTGTTGGAGTGCCCAATTTATAGAGAAATTGAAGAAGTAGCCATTGGAAGTGTTTGGGAAGTGAAAGTAGCCGTTGAATCCTTGATAAAATAGTCGTTTGAGTGATTTTGGCCTTCAAGGGATCAATCCCCTTCCTCAGGGGATCGATTGTTCATGTTTTGAACCAATTTCCCTATGAAAATAGCCTAACCAATCGATCCCTTTTGTAGGGGATCGATCCCTTTTCTGGATTGTCAATCCTGGGAGCATTCTATTTGAAAACCAATTGATCCATTCTAGAGGGGATAGATCCTGTCCATGCTAGGTGGTAGTTTTGCATTTGGCACTCTACTTACTAATTTGATCATAACTTGAGTTATACAAATCCAAATCACAAACCATTTGAAAAACTAGAATTAAAGAGCTTTCTATCCATATAAAGTTCATCATGTAATTCACTGTGTACGAATTATAGTGAATTTTCAAAGTTACGCCTTGTGCAGTTTTTCTGACAACTGCAGAGTGTCTACTAAACATTCAAAATCTTTTCTTAAAAAATTTGGATTTTGATTTTGTTTAATCCATTAGAAAGTAGACTCAAAGAGCTTTCCAACTATATAAAATTCAAATATTAAGACTTTGTGAATTAATACATAAAAATAAAACAAGTTCGATGTTGGAAAACTTTATTCTTGTAAAACAGCTTTCTTAAGTTAATCTATTTCTTAAAACCAATATTATCAAAATTGTATTAAGTCCAAAATGAATAAGTTCACTTTAAAAACAACAATTGGACTTTTATTTAAACTCAAATAAATAATCTTTAAAGATAGATTTGGTTTGAGAAATATGAAAACAATGAACGGTTTGTTTAAGCTTTGAAAATCATATTATTTATTTAGTACAAAAATATAAAACTTAAGAACATGTACTAAATAAATCTTTTTCAAAATCTTGATCAAGCTTATTTAGCTTAATGTTTTGTCATTTCAAAATAAGGATCCATTCAAGGCTAACAAGTATCAAGAATTATTTCCTTTGGAATGTTATTTTAATTTTATTTTAAATTCATTTTTAAATAATATTTTACATTAAAAGATATTTATACAAAAAAAAAGATGATGCCACAATTAAATAAGGAACAATAATAATAATTAAAAGATATGAGCACATGAATTTAAGATCTCAAAATCCAATTTTTATTTTTTATTCCTTATTTAATTTTATTACTTTAGGATTAAAGAATTATATGAAAATTTTAATTAAATAAAATTTCTTAAATATCCCATTGTCTAAGCAACATTCAAAAATAAATTATTTCACAAAAAGTTTTCATACAAATTCTTAAAAATTTAGGATGATTTGGAGATTCAGGACCTTATGGGCTTAGATTTTCATTTAGGATTTGAACTAAAGTTTTAAGGTTTTGCTTAGGGTTTGGGGTTTCACCTAGGGTTTTACCTAAGGTTTTGGATTTCACTTAGGGTTTTTCACCTAAGATTTAGAATTTTGTTTAAGGGTTTCAGGTTTTACCTAAGGTTTTAAAGTTTCATCTAAGGTTTAAGGTTTTACTTAGAGTTTTAAAAATTTACAAACCTTTTTAAAAATCTCCAACATTTAGGTAAACTTTCAGAGCATACTCATTTTTCATAACTTTTCTAAAAGCTCATTTTTCATAGCTTTTCTAGAAAATAACTATTTCTATTGTTATTATTATACTTTTCTCTTTCCCATTAAAAATTTTTTATGATTGTTATTTATTTACTTTTGTTATTATTTTTTTTATTATTTAATAATTTCTTAACATTGTAGCAGAATTAAAATTCATAAAATATGATTTGGATTCCCTCCAACATTTAGGCAAAGTTTCCAAAATCATCATTCATCATTTTTATAAAATATTTTTTTTTACATTTTATTTATTTACTCAATATTATTGTTATTATTTCAATCCCCTTGATCATGCTCATGCCAAAATTAAAAACCAAGTAGAACAACAAAGACGACAAGCAAGAAAAGCAAAACAATGACTTTAAGCCCTTCCCTTTTCGCGCCAACTAACTTGCTCCCCTGTTTAACCTTTTGAAGAACTTTTAGATGTCTAAAACACAAGTCTACCTGTTTATTTTTATACCAAGAACAATGGGACTTTAAAATTCACAAACAATTAACAAAGAATTCAAGCAGGACTAAAATATGTTTGTGAGCTTTGAAGCCTCTTTTTCTTATCATTTTGTAAGTCTAGGACGCCCAAAGCAAAACCTTATGTGTAAACATATAAGAAAAAAATGTAAAATTTTTATTTTACAAAAATAAAATAAAAAATTGAAACTGAAACTTTACTTGAGTTTTTTTTAGAATGTGTCGAAGAAGAACATGACTTTCAACATTGCATAGAAAGACATGAAGGAGATTTTTTTTGAAAAATAAAGCATCATGGTTTAAGACCAAGCTAGGATCGTGAACATTAAACCCCTACTAACAATCCTATACAAAAAAAAAGTATAGATGGCACTTTGAAAAGGTGGAACCTAACTGTAAACATTCTTATCTAATACATATGATGACCAAAAATCACCATATGGTATATCTCAAACAAGAAAAGAATGCAAAGCACCCTTTTAACATTTTTCTTTCTTAAAATAAATCTTTAACAAGCTTTATTCATATATTGTTTCCTTTTAAAGAACTATTTCATGCATGCTACACTTATATAAAAACTTGAACCGATCCTTTTACATCCTAAATCTTATATGGGAATTAATGCATTTACATCATACATATAAACTAGCCAAAAATGGTAAAACGATACCTCTTTTTCTTACTTTTTTATTTTTCATTACTGGTTTTCTACTTTTTTTTTTTTGCTTTTTTTTTTTGCTTTTTTTTTTGTTCCTTACGTATGCTTGTTACCTAGTTTTTTTTTTTTATGGTTCACCTCTACTTCACGCTTCAATTTTTTTCTGCTTTTATTTTTATTTTTTTCTTTTCGTTTCTCTTATATGCTTAGTTCTTCTTTTTTTCTACTTTTCTTATTTTTTGCTTCAGCTTCTTTTTTGGTTTTTTAGTTTTCACTTCTTTTTTTTAGTTGCGAAGCTTTCTTCTGTGCTGTTCTTTCCTCTCTTTTTTTTTGCTTTTTTTACTTGCTGCCATTTTTTTTTATCTATTACTAATTTACTTTTCGTTTCCTCATTCATTTCTTAGTTTGCCACTACCCGAATGCTTCCTCTTTTCTTTTCTTTTGCTTTCGTTTCTGCCTTTTACTAGTTTTTCTTTGCTTTTTATTTTTCAGGTTCTCTTTTTTTGGATTTTTCCTGGTACATGCCACCCTTTCTTTTCATTGTTTTATAGTTTTTTCTCCTACAAGGGTCCCACATCCCAGGCATAATTTTTCCTGCTTTGTTGTAGCCTTCCATGTGCTTTGCATCATGGCATGCCTTTTTTATTTTAGTTTTTTCCTTCATTTCATATCCTCATGCAACCTTCATTTTCTATGCAACTAAGATTGGCCTAATGGCGTCATTCTCATGGAAGACTTTAGACCAAATGGACCCCCTTGGTAGACCATCGAATAGGCTATGTTATGGCTAATTTGGCTTCCATTTTGGATGACTTTGGGCCAACTTTTTTTTAGCCTTTTTAGCTTTTTTATTTTTTATTTTTATAGTCTTTTCTAACAATTTAGTATTTATTTATATATTTTTAAATTTTTAATTATTTAAAAATTTATATATTTTTATTTTTATTTTTTACATTATTTTAATTTTTAAAATTTTTTGATGGCCAACAATAGGCCATTAATGGACTTTTAAAAAAAAAACTTCCTATCAGGCCTTTTATTTGGTCATTTTTGGTATTACTCAGGCTAATGCAATGAGTCTCACTATGAAATCCACATTGATCTCGTACAGAGCATTTAAAAATGGACCGTTAATGGACCCAAAAAATTGATGATCATGACCCAATTACAGAAACAAGCCTGAATTAAAAAGATAATTTATCTCGAACAAAATTAAGTGTTTACAAGCATCTACTTCTATTTGAAATTCGTCATTTGACCAAATGCTTTAGTTTGTAAAATTTTTTTGCCATTTGAGGGAATATTCAAGCCTTGAATAGACTTTGACTTGACCTTGAGCATATTTACCTACTATGTCTAACTCTTAGACCATTTGAGAGGCACTTTCCCTAACATTGTCTAAGATAATGAGTTATCTAAGTAAGATTTAGAAGAATTCACTGATATGCTTCACTATTCAAAGGAATTATTGAATCTATCTCTTCAAAAGATTATCATTTAGAAAATCTTCAAGTACCTATGTAATATAGGGTGCGCAATGCATTGATCATCTTTTAAATGCATACTAAAAAAATTAATTTTTGTTGCACTAATGATCATTTTTTTACAGCTGTAGATACCTAATTTTGTCCAGGATATTTTATCTTTTTAATCTGAGTTTACTTTTGTAATTAGGCCTTAATCATAATTTTTCGAGCTTATTGCATGACCTATTTTTAAATGATTCGGTAAAGGCCCATTGCATTGGCCCGATAAAGGCTCATTATTTAAAGTTCATTAATGGCCTATTATTAGCCATTAAACAAAAAATAAAAGAAATAATATTAAAATATAATAATATTAAAAGTTAAAAATTAATTTAAAAAAATCAAATAATTCAAAAATTCAAAAATGATAATATAAAGTAATAAATAAAAACAAAATCAAAGCCCAAAAAGAAAACAAAACAAAACAAAAAGGAGAGAATAAAATGAATAAGGCCCAAGTTGGCCACAAGCCATATTTAAAACCCAAGAATTTTAAAAGTAAAAGCCATGATTATGCCAAAACAGAAGCCATGCATGAACATGTGAGAAAATGCAAAATTGCTAGAGACGTGAAACGGGAATGGAGGACGTATAAGGCAGATGTGCAAAGCCAAACAATTGCTACTATTGAAGTGGGCAGTTACTAAGAAAAAGAGGGAGCTTTGCATGAGAAATGGAAAAGTCGCATGAAGTAAGTAGAAAAATAGAGTAAAAAACAAAGAGAGGTAGCAAAAAAATAGAGTAAAAAATGAGAAAAGGTAGTAAAAAAAAAAAGGAAAACTGAAAAATGAGAGTAAAAAATTGAAGCAAATAGTGAAAAGAAAAGAGACCAAAAATAGAAGTAGAAAAAGAGTGAAAAATAAAAAAAATTGAAATAATAGCAAAAAAACAAAAAAAGCAAACAACTGAAGAAAAGATATGACAAAAGAGTAGAACGTAAAAAAAAAAAATACAGTAGAATAGAGGATGGCATGCTAGCAAAAGTGAAAGAGAAAAGAAAAGGTGAACAACAATAAAAAAAAGGTATTCAACGACAAAAAAACTAAAAAAAACGTAAACTGGTGTGAACGACAATAAAAAAAAAAGGTATTCAATGACAAAAAATTGAAAGAGAAACATAAACTGGCAACAACAAGGCAAAAAAATGGTAAAAAAAATGAGCAGCAAAGAAGAAAACCTAACAAAGAAAAACTAGGTACTGGGCAGTAGCATAAACAAAAAAAAATAACCAAAAAAGAAGTAACAGAGAAGAGAAAGATAGAATTGACAGTGAAAAAAAGAGAAAAAGGCAATAGCAAAGAAAAGTAGAACCAGAAAAGAGAGAGGCATGAAATAGTAGCAGAAAAGCAAAAAAAAAAAAAAAAGAACAGCAAAAGCCAAAAAAAAATGAGCTGAAAAATGAAAGAACAAAAACAAGTAACCTTTCTTTTGTTTCACATGATTTTTTTTTCTTTTATTTTTTTCTCCCATTTAATGGTATGTCTCTATCTTTCTCTTACTATTCATGGTGTTTAAACTTTCTTACGTAGTTCTTGTTCTTTAAGTGTAGGTATTTAAAAGAAGATCTTTCCTTTTAAGAAAATAAATGGTTTGTTAAAACCTACGAAAAGAATGAAGTTTAAAATAGTTTGAAAGCCAAGTACAATAGTTTTTTATAATGCTAAGACTGGTATTATTCCTTCCATCCATTAAATGCTAATTAAATTAGACTTAAAACTTCATTGATGCTAACTAATCTAGGCTTAAATTTAATTAAGTGCCAACTAAATTAGACTTAAATATTTCACCGAGTGCCTATTAAGCTGGGCTTAAAATTTGTACTAAGTGTCAGATAATCTGAGCTTAAATCTTTTCATAGGGTGTCAACTAAACTTGGCTTAAATTTTCATTTGTTACTAACTAAACTGGGCTTAAAGTTTGCATTGAGTGCTAGATAATCTAGGTTTAAATCTTTTCATAAGGTGTCAGCTAAATTAAGCTTAAATCTTCGCAAGTGATAATTAAACTGGGCTTAAATCTTGTGCGGACTTAAATTTTTTTTGTGAACTAACGATTCCCATTAGAAATGAAAAAAGTGAAAATTCTTTCTCAATGGATTAGATGATTCTACATCCAGAGATTTCTGTTAATTTAAAAGACTTTAACACTTAAAGGGGATAAAAAAGGTTTATATTTTTTCAACTAATCTAGGCTTACATGCTAGCTAAACTGGGCTTATGTGTCAATTAATCTGAGCTTATGTGCTAGTTAATCTGGACTTTAATCCTAGGTGCCAGCTAATCTAGCCTTACATGCTAGCTAGACTAGGCTTAAACTTGGATGCCAGCTAAATCAGGCTTAAATTTTGGTTGATGCCAGCTAATCTAGGCTTAAAACATCATTGGTACTAGATAATTTAGGCTTAAATTTAATTGGGTGCCAATTAAACTAAGCTTAAATTCTTAAAAATTTATGATCCCTATAAAAAATGAAAGACATAAAAAGTTTCTTTCCAAATAGATTGAAAATTTTAGCACATTGAGGTTTTTATTCATTCAAAAGGGTTTCTTCACCTAAAGGAAATAAAAGAAGCATATACTTTTTTCATGCAGCCTAGTAGATGAAACATAAATTTTTTTCAAAAACATGAATCTTTTAAATATCAAACATGTTAAACACTTTTTTTAGCCATCATATGTGACATTTTGATCTGTGTCAAGGATAGTTGTAAAGGCTTGAGATTTTGAAAAGTCATTTGAGAATGCAAAAAGGTTGAACTTTTAAGATCTACCCTTTTCAAATGTCTAAGACTTTGATATTTCAAATATTTCAAAAAGGTTTGGCTTATCTTTGCTCAGCATTTATCTCATTTAGTATTAGGAATGGCCTTCAAGATTTGCTCTAGACTACCCTTTGTAGGGTTTTTCCCTAGAGCCACATTCATTATTTTCTATTTTTGCTTTTTCTTTCTTTCGTTTTTTTTTTTTTTATTATCACACCATGCACTTAAAAATTCAAACTTATATAACAAAAAAGATAATGGTCCATGCAAAAAATTAGGTAATAAATAGGAACTAAAAGATTCATGGGGTTTCATGGCCATTTTTTTAAAAGAAACTCTTCAATTTATAAACTCCATGCTTGATCCAATATGAACTTTCCATAAGATGTAACATAGGCTAAGGTTTGGGGTTATCAAAAGAAAATGATAGAATGATCCAAAACAAGTGTTTAAGAGTAATTAAAATCAAAGCTTATTCTTTCATTTGAAGGACAAACTATGAGTTATATTATCTATCATTTTTTTGTACTTTTCACCCATTCATTTCTTTTTTTTTCCTTATTTTCCTTTGCTTTTCTTTTTTTCATTTATCCTTATTTCATTCACTTTTCCTTTTTCCATTCTTATTTTTTTTTCTTTAAATGGACTCAAAACTTTAAGATCTTTATATTGGGCCTTTGGCCCAACATACAAGATTGCATTTGCATATCACTATTTTTTAACCCCTAAATACATTTTTTTACCCCCCAGTGTAAAAGGTGATCTTTCATTAGGGTTTATTTTTGAAAAAAAAAATTATCAGACTCATAGGGGTAGTAAGAAATAAATTTATATTTGTGAAAAAGATTATGAAAAATGATCATTCATTATTTCAAGCATGATCAGTTAAATTGAAGAGTAATTTTTTTAAGAAAATGAATTTGAAGAAGGGTTTTTCACTTCAAAATTTTTTTTGGAATTATTGGCTTTTCACTTTATTATAATTATTATTATTTTGCCTTGGTTCTTTTCCAAAATTGTAGATTTGTCAAGACTTTATTTGGATTTATTTGAATTTTTTAAGTGTATGATGTCATAACCATTTTTCTTTTTCCTTTTTTCACCTTCTCTTTTTCTTTCTTTCTTTTTTTTTTTTGCTATTTTTTCTTTTTTTTTTTACATTTTTTGCTTTGTCATTTTTACTTGTTTTATACCCCCTAAACTTATACATTAATCCACCTTACTAGTAATGCGATTCATGGAAGATGCCCTATTTCAACAAACCACCTTGATGAAAGTTATTGCAAGAAAAAGGCCATGTGAAATGAACGAGAAAAGGGTCAAATGGAATTAATCTGTTTAAGGTGTCAAATGGTTTATGTCACTCCACAAAAAGAGAACATATGGGTTGGTTATAACTCAAATTGTCTTCAGGGCCATCTAATCAACATGCCCCAAGACACTAAACCAAGTCAACTTTAGGGTAAAAGACTTTAAGGTCATTTTACAGGACTTGGGTTGGCTTTGATTTTGAAATTTTATAGTTACAACATGACATTGATGTATCAAATTAACATATTTGAATTTTTAAAAATGTCATGTATACTTGATCTTCTAGGAATCTCATTTTTTCTTCTTTTTTAATTAGCTGTTCATTGTTCATTATTTCAGAAAAGAATATCACCCTTTAATATCATAACATTATCAAGTGGAAGTAAGGTTCATAAATTCAAATTCAACGCTATTTAAAGGTCATGGATGATAAATGGGATCAACTAAATGATTTAAGAAATGGTGTTTGAGTATTTGAGAAATTCTTAATAGTGATCACCAACTCTTCTAAGACTCAAAACTTTCCTTTCTCTCTTTTTGTCTCCTTTTTTTTCA
The DNA here is from genome assembly GCF_047325235.1 of Durio zibethinus. Classification (NCBI taxonomy): domain Eukaryota; kingdom Viridiplantae; phylum Streptophyta; class Magnoliopsida; order Malvales; family Malvaceae; genus Durio; species Durio zibethinus. The sequence continues at coordinate 5,736,605 of NC_143169.1, read as the reverse complement.
CTTTTTTTCTCTTTTCTTTTTTTTTTTAAGGCATTTATCTGTTTATAGTCTTGATACTTAACTACATGGAGCTTTATTCAAATCTAACATTTTTTCCTTTTTTACCATTTTCTTTAAAAAAAACCTATAAATACAAAATCTAAAGGAAATAAGAAGATATCAAATGACAATATAAATCTATAAAACACTATGATGCACAACATCCACTCATGAGATGTAAACATTAAGACTTGACCTAACAATTCACAATCCTAATAGTGCTCTTGTAATAACATTCAAACTTAAGAATAAAGTTTCCTTACATGGCGCTTTAGCTTTAGCATCATTGCCTTTCAACTCCACTGCTATCATTCATCAAGATAACTTGCCAGTTCTTTAAACATTGCGTGATTTGCATTGATTAAAGCTTGAATTATATCCTTGAAGATAGTATAGTCTTATATAGAATGCTTTTTGATCCCATCATGAAATTTATACTTAGCATTGGAATCATACCACTGCAGTTATAAAGGTTTTCTAGGTTTTATAGGGATAACAAAAATCATATGATTTTTTACCAGTAAGGTGTAAAGCTCAGCATAAGACATTGAAAGTGAATAATACAACTTGATTGTCTTTCTCTTATGGTTTTATGAATGGCTTAGATTGATCCTTTATTCTATGAATGTTTGAATGTTTGTGGCAAATGAACTAGAACATATTGATAAAATGATTGAGGAAAATTACCAACCTAATGTGTCGATTAGGTGCAATACGATGACCATTAGGAATAATCATTCACCAAATCCTTTCATATCATAATGAGGTTTCTTTCATTTCACCATTCAATAAATATCCCCAAGCATATTCCTCGAAAGTATTCATTTTTTTTCATTATGAATTTTCACATTGGCATCCATAATCCTTCCTCTTTTTATCCCATCCTCGATTTTGCCCATAACAAAAAGCAAATCGACAAATTCTGAGGATGTATTACCAATCAATTTATCATAATAAAGAGAAAGAAGGGTATCCACCAATAAAGAATTAAGCTGCCTACTAGTTAAAGATGGTTGAACTTGCAATGCAACATCTTTCCATTTAGTAGCATATTCTTTGTAGCTCTCATTGGGGCTCTTTCTCATATTTTGAAAGGTTAATTAGTCTAAAGCCTATTCCAACATATGCTGGTATTACTTTAAGAACGCCCATAATAAATCTCTTCAAGTACGAATTTGGTTGCTTTATAAACTATAATACCAATTGGTTCCAGTCAAACTTTCTTTAAAGACATGAATAAGAAACTTTTCATCACCAGCATACCTAACCATTTTAATATAGTATTAAGTCAAATATGTCTCAAGACATCGGGTTCCATCATATTTCTCAAATGTTGAAACCTTTAACTTGGGCGGAACAACTACTTTTGGAACTAGCTAGGATTTTTTTACATCACAAGATTTATCCTTACCTTCAATAGCTTGAATCTTTTCTTCCAAAAGACTATACTTCCTCTATTCATCTAGATTCCATCATTCCTCCTTTAAAAGTCTTAAGCTAGTTCATTTGGGAAAATCCCTTAATAATCTTTTCCATTTGCCCCTTGTTTATCTATATTCTCCTAATCTTTAGAAGAAATAGCAGGAATTATTCTCAAAGAAATTTTTTCTTTTCAGATCACACATGAATCGCATTCTATTAAGTGGATACACAAATGAATGAATGAATGAATGAATTCACAAATGAAAAAGCTCTTTGGTGAAAAGTGTGGAAATTAGAATAGGAGCAAGAATTAGAAGTAAACCATAATTCACATATCTAAGTTCAAAAAGATATTATCATATTAACATAAAAAAAAACATTTTTCAATTAGAACAAATTCACAAAGCATTTCATTTTGCCAACCAAACTATCACTTGAAAACAAAAACCCCATCCATGTTCATCATCATACCATCTGTTTCTCATTGTTTCTAAATCTTTAATCCCTTATTGTAGTTGGATCAAACCATTGCGCATCTATGAGTGATTGTGACTTGTATTTAAAACCCTCACAATTCTCAATGGAATGCCCCATAATCCCATCATGGTATTCACATCTCATATTTGGGTCGAAATATTTTAAGTACAGAGGCTTTAAAGGCTCTAAAGGCATAAAGGCAACAAAGTGTCTCTCAAATAGATAAGGATAGAGTTTTTTATATGAAATGGGAATATGATCTAACTGTTTTTTTTTTTTTTGGGTAATTTTTTGTGCCAAATTGATTAGGAGTTCATGAATTTGGTGGTGGTGCAAATGTGCGAAGTGAAAAAATTGGCTAAATAGGTGATTGGGGAATGAAAGACTAGAGATGTAGACTTTTTGGGGTCCAATCTTAGATGCTTAAAAAAGAGCTTAAAACAGACATGAGAAGGATTTAAAGGCAAGTTTGAGTTCAAAACGATTGGTGAAGGTTGCATGGAACCTAGTGACTCCATCCTAGACATCAAATTTTGGAGCTCAAACATTTGCGTGGTTAGATCACTAATCCCTATGATCTCTTCACATTTAAGACACATTTGCAAATATATTTAGTTTCTTACACTTATTATACATATACATGCATTTCAATTATTGTTATTTATGGTTTACTATAGCTTTTTCTATCTTTATTACATAGAAAGCTTACTTCAAAAAAATTTGCTTTCAAAAAAACAAATAAGATGAATTTAAAATAATATTTTGAAATATATAATTTTTTTTACTGTGCCTAAATGTTCGAAAGTCACCAATAATTATCATTTTTAAGAATATTATTTCTATTTTTAAGGGAATGTTGTGGTAAATCTTAAATAAAAAAGATTATCTTTGAATTCTACATTTATGTCAGAGAATTTTAAGGTATTTCTTTAACTTAGAAATTTTCACAATAATTCTAAAGATTTTTTAAATAATTTTTTTTTCAAAAAATGAAGGGAACTATAATTAATGTCATATAAAAATCATTTTTGTCCAAAATTATTAATAGTGTGTGATTAATTGGCATCAATTTTATAAGTGCTGTAAGGGTGCTAATCTTTCCTCATAATCGACTCATGAACCTAGTCTTGTTTTCATAAACTAAAATTATTTTTTTAACAAACTTTAAACCCATTTTATTAAAAGATAATTTTTTTGGGTGGCCAATCACACTCTAAAGAAGATTATTAACAACTCCGCCATGTTTTTATGATTTTAATTTTTATGTCTAATAATCAAGTCTCCAAACTGATACATTACAACATGGCTTAGTCCCAGTCATATTCATTTTTTAACTTGCGGCTTAGTCTTGATCGTCTTTATTTCTTGATTTATGTTTAATCTGAATTGTTCTTTATTTCTTGACTTACTTTTCAATCTTAATCATTCTTGTTTCCTAACATACAATTCAATCCCGATCATCTTCATTTATTGACTTATGACTTAGTCTCAGTTTGTCTTATTTCCTGATTTACGATCATCCTTATTTCCCAACTTATAGCTCAATCCTAGTCATCCTCATTTCTAGACTTGTGGCTTAGTCCTGGTCATCTTTATTTCCTAATTTGTAGTTCAATCCCGATTGTTTTTTATTTCATAACTTGCGGCTCTATCCTAGTTATCTTTATTTATTGACTTGTGACTCAATCTCAGTCATATTAATTTTTTGACTTCCTACTCAGTCTTTGTCATCATTTATTTCCTAATTTACGATTCAATCCCAATCATTCTTTGTTTCTTGATGTGTAGTTCAGTCTCGATCATCCTTATTTATTGACATGGCATTCAATCCCCATTGTCCTTTATTTTTCAACTTGTAGCTCAGTCTCGGTCATCCATATTTCTTGACTTGTGGCTTAGTCTTGATCATCTTTATTTCTTAACTTGCGATTCAATTTAGATCATTTTTTATTTCATAATTAAGGTTCAATCCTGGTCATTTTCATTTCTTGACTTGCGGCTCAATCTTGGTTGTCTTTATTTCCTGATTTCTGACTTAGTCCCAATCATCCTTATTTCTCGACTTGTGGCTCAATTCCAATAGTCCTTTATTTTCTAATTTATGGTTCGATCCTAGTCATCTTGTATTTCCCAACTTGCGATTTAGTCCTAATCATTTTATTTTTGGTTCGCAACTTAGTCCCAATCATTATTGTTCTCTAACTTGTATATCAAACTTAATTGTTTTTTGTAATTTATGGATATTCAACATAAACAACAAAAACAAAAAAAAAATTAAAAAAAAATTTACCTTAGAAATTAGCATGCGGACAAAATTATTATTTATATTTTTGCATTATTCTTTATCCTCAAAAATATATAAAGAGGGGCAACAAAAGACATCTAATTTTATCCAAGATATTTTATTGTTTTAATCCGAATTTATTTTTGTAATTGAGCCTTGATCATCATTTTTTGAGTTTATTGCATGGTCCATTTTTAAATGTTTTAGTATAAGGCCCAACAAGAGCTTCATAGAAAGGCCCGATAATGGCCTATAACTAAAAGTCCATTAATGGCTCATTATTGGTCATTAAACAAATAATAAATAATAATATTAAAAATTAAAAATTAATCTTTAAAAAAATCAAAAATTTCAAAATTTTAAAATTTCAAAAATGATAATATAAAGTATTAAATAAATATAAAAGCAAAGTCTAAAGCCAAAACAAAACAAAAAAAAAAAGAGAATAAAATGAAGAAGGCCTAGTTGGCCACAAGCCATATTCAAAGCCCAAGAACCTTGGGAGTAAAAACCATGAAAAAAATGCTATGCCAGACAAAAGTTATGCATGAACAGGTGAAAAAATACAAAATGGCTAAAGATAAGAAATAAGAAATGAGGATATGCAAAGCCAAACTATTACTGCTATTGAAGTGGATGATTACTAAAGAAGAGAAAAAGCTTTGCATGAGAATTGGGAGAACTGCATGAAGCAATTTGAAAAATAGAGCAGTAAACAGGGAAAAAGTAGTAAAAAAAATGAAAACTAAAAAATGAGAGTAGAAAATTAAAGCAAATAGCAAAAAAAAGAGAGACAAAAAAAAAGATAAAAAAATGAAAAAAGATAGAAAAAAGAGAAAAAAAAACTGAGATACTAGTAGAAAAACAAAAAAAAAAAGGTAAAAAACTAAAGAAAAAATGCAACAGAAAAGGAAAACGTAAATAAAAAAAAATAAAAAGTAAAAAAATAAAAAGCACCAGAACAAAGATGGCATGTTAGTAGCAAGTGAAGAAAAGAAAAAGGGGTGAACAACAACAAAAATATGGTATTCAGTGACCATAAAAAACTAAAAGAGAAACACAAACCGGTAGCAACAAGGTAAAAAAAAAAATGTGATAAAAGACATAAGTAATGAAGAAGAAAACCCAGCAAAGAAAAACTGGGTATTGGACAATCGCATAAACAAAACAAATAACCAAAAAAAAGAAAACAAAATTGGTAGTAGAAAGAAGAGAAAAATATAGTAGCGGAGAGGAGCAAGACTAGAAAAAGAGGGAGAGGCACAAAACAGTAGCAAAAAAAAACAAAAAAAAATTGAGCAAAAAAAGAAAATAATAAAAACAAGTAACCTTTCTTTTACTTCACACGATTTGTTTTCTTTTATTTCTTTCTCTAATGTAATAGTATGTTTTTATCTTTTTCTTATTGTTCATAGTGCCTAAACTTTCATACGTTGTTCATGTTCTTCGAGTGTAAGTATTTAGAAGAAGACCTTTCTTTTTAAGAAAATAAATGGTTTGTTAAAACTTATGAAAAGAAAGAAGTTTAAATAGTTTGAAAGCTAAGTACAATAGTTTTCTAGAATGTTGAGACCGGTATTATTTCCCCCATCCATTGAACTTTTAAGCTTAATCTTAAAGTTTTCCTATTTGGTTTTGAGGAAAAGAAAGTGTTTTTGTCGCATGAACTTGACTCTTAAAGAGGACAAAAAAAAGTAAAAAATAGTCATAAGACAAAGGTTTTCGATTTTACAATAGTTTATTGCATGTAAAAGTTAAGAGTTTCCCCTTTATTTTGTACCAAGATGATATGCAATCAATGAAACTGAAGAATGGATCACAATAGCCAAAAACTTAAAATTCCTTTCTTAGATTGGTAACATTTGTGCTGTATGAAAAGAATTCACATTTTATTTCTTTTGCCCATTGGTTGCTATGCATATTTATGGTTTTTCTTTACATGTTGGCAGAATATGAAAAAAATTTAAAGCTCTTGCCGTTTGTTTTAGCTTATAGGTTGATAGACGTGGCTTAAAGAAAGGTCACCAAACTTGTTTTTTTTTATGCCCATGCATATTTCTTTTGTAAACTTAATTACAGTTTAAATTTCCTATAATTTAATTTCTTTGTAGTTTAAATTTTTATGTGATTTAATTTTTATAATTTTTTTTAATGCAATTCATCTTCATGTACTTAAAGCTTTAAAAGAAAAAAAATAGATAATAATAATAAGTTTTATTTTAATAATAAAACTAAAGATTTTAAAATTCCTACCTAGATGTTGAAGGGAATAAAAGTCAAATTTTTAAAAAATAATAATAAATAATTTCATCTAAATGTTATGGAATGATAAAGATAAAATAATAAAAATTAATAAATAATAATAATAAAATTTTTAATGAAAAGGAAACTAAATAAGAAATATAAAAATTCATGTTTTAGGGAAATTCTAAAAATGTGCTTATTCTAAAAATCTGCCAAAATATTGGAGATTTTTAAGAAGTTCATAATTATTAAAACCCTATGATTAAAATCCTAAATGAAACCCTAAAATCAAAACCCTAAAACTCTAAGTAAAACCCTAAAAACTCAATGCAACCCTAAAATTCAAACCCTAAATAAAACCTTAAAATCAAAACCCCATGCTTTAGTTAAAACCCTAATTAAAATTTTGAAACCCTAAACCCACCTAAAACCCTAAATTCATTCTAAATTTTTAAAGACTTGTATGAAAGCCTTTTGTGAAATAATTTATTTCTGAATATTGTCTAGATAATAGGCTATTTAGGAAATTTTGTTTCATTAAGAATTTTCATGTAATTCTATATTTTAAAATAATAAAATTAAAAAAATAAAATTTTAAATATAAAAAATGAAATAAGGAATAAAATTAAAAAAATGAAAATTTTAAATTTTAAATATAAATTCACATCTCATCATCATTAAGGACACGCATTTACGTTTATATTTGCATTTAGTGCTTATATATTTGCTTCTTTTTAATTCTTGATGTTTATGGTTAGCTACTTAATTATTCAATTATTTTTTAAAAAATTAATTTCAAAAGTAAATAAATAAATAAATTTAAAATAATATTCTAGGAAATATAATTTTTAGTATTCTATCTAGATGTTGGAGAGTCACCAATAATTATCATTTTCAAATAATATTATTTTTCTTTTCAAGGAAATGTTATGGTAAATCTTAGACAGAAAAGATTATCTTCGAATTCTGCTTTTAAGTTGGAGAATTTTAGGGTATTTCTTTAATTTAGAGATTTTTATAGCATTTCTAAATAAAGATTTTTAAATAATTTTATTTCTTAAAAGTGAAGGGAATTATAATTAAACTTTGTATAAAAACCATATTTGTCCAAAGTTATAAATAGTATATGATTAATTGGAACCAATTTTATTGGTGCTGTATGGATGCTAATCCTTCCCCACACGTAATCAACTCCTAAACCCAATCTTATTTTCATAGATGAAAAATATCTTTTTAATAAACTTTAAACATATTTTATTGTTTTATTAAAAAGATAAAATTTTTGAATGGACAATCACACCATAAAAAAAATTGGTGACGACTCTCCATGTTTTTCACTTTTTTAAATTTTACGTATACCAATCGAGTTTTTGGACCGATACAACATCATTATTCTATAATATTGTATAATCGTCTAGAACTTATCAAGTAACTATGTATGAATTGTCACATATGGAGAAAAGAAGAAGATATCATCAATGTAAACGAGGGCACTTTCTAGGATTGGAGCAAATATTTTTCTGATTGCCTTTTGAAAAAATAATGAAGCTACTTTAATAAAGACATAAATTGATGAATAAAGGTTATACTCCAATAGAATCAACTATTAGTTTGTAAATAGATTTGGTTGAATATTTTATAATTTATTAATTAAAAAAATAAATTATGAAATAGTAAAATTCATTTATATTCATTTATTTTTGTTTGGGATATAAACGAATAGAATGTTTTATGAATAGTTCATGAACAAATTCACTACCTATTTATTTATTAAGCTTAACATATGATCACGAATAACATTTCAAAATTTGTTAACTAAATGAACAAATCATAAATTAAAAAAGTTCATTTACATCTAGTTCATCACATCATTATGGATGAGTTTCAACATTATACTCATCTTTTCACTTTGTTAAGATTATTATTTAAATTCATTACTTTAATTTATAAGTGATGGGTCTTGAATTAGTGTAACTTTAAAATTGCAATTTTCATTTAATTAAATGATTATCATTGTAACTATAAAAAAAATTATCTTTTTTGCATAATATTCATTTATCATTAATTTTTAATTTTTTCATCCAAATTAAAAATATAATGATAAAAGTACACCCATTCAAATATAAATGATAAATTTAATTCATCATTTTAAATAAATAGTATATTTGAATTTTGTTTGCTTTTTTTATTCATTCATTTTTTTTAAAGAAAACACTCCATCCTTCAAATTGAAAGTTACTTAATGGTTCAAGTAACAATCATTATATATATATATATATATAACTCAAATACTTTGTAATAAATGCTAGGTCTTTTTTACATAAATTATAAACTTATACATTTTAATTTTATTACATAAAGCACAATAAACTTTTGATTATCTAATATTTATTTAGATTATTGACTTTTGATTTTCTTGTACTCATTTTTTTAAACAATTATTTTTAAAATGTATTGACCAACCCTTTAGTTTTATAACATTTATATTTTTTACTTTTGATTTTCTTGTGACTTATAATCTTCTATCTCTTTTAAGGGTGAAAGTTATATAAGTGCCTTTTATGTCTCTACTACAATTTTTTCTTCCAATTATTTTTTGTCATATTAATTTAATTATTGACTTTTGATTTTCTTATATTCCTTTTATTTAAAACCATTATTTGTTAAAATTGATTGATCAAACCTTTGATTTTGTGATATTTATATTTTTTACTTTTGATTTTCTTGTGATTTATGGTTTTCTATCTCTTTTAAATGTGAGTGTTATGTGAGTTTTTTTCATGCTCTTTTACACTTTTTTTCCCTATTATTAGTTGACTTTTGATTTTCTTGTATCCATTTTCTTTAAAACTATTATCTGTTAAAATTTATTGATCAAATTTTTGGTTTTGTAATATTTATATTTTTTTACTTTTAATTTTCTTGTAACTTATGGTTTTCCATCTCTTTTAGGGGTAAGAGATTATATGAGTGTCTTATTACACTTTCTTCTTTGACTTTTTGTTTGTCATATTACTAATAATAAGGTTTTGCTTTTATTGTGTTTTTGTTTTGATAATTTTTTAATCATGATCTATGATTTTTTTTTTTTTTTTACATTTCATGGTTGTTTATTAGTTAATTGATATAATTTTTTGTATTTTTACTTTTTTACTGTGATCTTTTTTTTTTTTTTTTACAGTTTAAGCTTGACAATTAACCATTACTAATCATTAAGTTTTTTTATTATTATGTTTTCATTTTATAATTTTTTTAATTTTTTAATCATGATTTATGATTTTTTTTTGGCATTTCAAGTTTATTTTGAAGACAATAGGTGTATTTTTATTGTTTGTATTTTTATGATTTTCTTTTTTTTACTATGTTTCTTTTTATTTTTGTTTGTTTGTTTTTTTTTTTTTTTTACAGTTTAAACTTGGCTATTAACAAATTAGAATATACCACAATTAATGATTATTTTTTAAAAAGATGATTGGATTATCAAAATTTATATTTGTCAATTGTAAGAGGTCTATAATTTTAAGACTAAACAACATGATGGTACAAAAATTTTGCTCATTGATGAAAAGGTATATATGTTTTTTTTCTCTATTTTAAAAGGTATATATGCTTTTTTCTCTATTTCTGCCATATTACTTTCTTATCTCTAATTTATTTTATTATTTTTTAGTTCAATCGTAGGCATGAATGTTGTTTTTTATATTGTTTATTGATGACTTGATTTTTTTGGATTATATAAATTCCTTCAATCTTAACTTTATTTTGTTTTTTAGATTTTAGTATGTATCATTTTATTCATCATAAAATTTATAAGCATCCTCTTTATGTTTACATCTTTATAATTTTTTATTTTTTATATGGTCCATGACCAATGTTTTTGCTGTTCAAATATATCTTTTTGGCATTTGAGATAGGTTTAGAACCCATTTTTGCTTATGGCTTTTCAATTTCTTTCTTTAAGCGATAAATAAATTGTTGCAATGAGGATTGAAAGGTTTGATTTATCAATAGTATGATAAATTTTTATTTTATTTTGAAAGTACGAGTTGATATTTTATTTGCATTTTATTTTTAGGGAATCAAGTTAACATAAAATTTGCTTCTTTTCTATTTTTTTTTCATTGTGTTTGATTTTCTACATGAATATGCCTTGGTTAATGATTATCTCTTAAAAAGATGATAGGATGTTCAAAGTTCGTGTTTTTCAATTGTTAGATGTTTATAATTTTAAGACTAAACAACATGTTAGTATAAAAATGAGGTTGATTAATGAAAAGGTATATATGTTTTTTTTATCTATTTTTGTCAGGTTAGTTTTTTATCTCTAATTTATTTTATTATCTTTTAGTTAAATTGTAGGATTGAATATTGTTTTTTATATTGCTTATTTATGACTTTTGATTTTTTTTGGATTATATAAATTCTTTCAATCTTTTATATATTTTATTTTTTAGATTTTTGGTATGTAGCATGTTACTAATCATGAGATTTATAAGCATCCTCTTTATGTTTGCATCTTTATAATTTTTTATTTTTTATATGATCCATGATTAATGTTTTTGATGTTCAAATATATATGTTTGGCATTTCAGATACATTTAGAACCCAATTTTGCTTATGACTTTTGAATTTTTTTTTTTTAAGCGATAAAAAAATTGTTGCAATGAGAATTGAAACGTTTGATTTATCAACTGTATCATAATTTTTCATTTTATTTTGAAAGTATAGATTGATATTTTATTTGCATTTTATTTTTAGGGAATCAAGTTAACATAAAATTTAGTTCTTTCACTTTTTTTTATTGTATTTGATTTTTTAGAGAAATTTTAAATTTTGATTAATGTATGAAATCACTGACAATGGAAGGTGATACTAAAGTTTCAATATTTTGATAATATTTTTATTTCTTTTGTTATCCCACATTTTTCTCTTTTTTCCCCCTGATCTATCTATTGATTTTTTTTTCTTCATTTCTTTTTTTCCATAATTTTCATGTGATAATTAAACTATAAAATATAGATATTGTATGCTATTATATTCATTTATACTATTAACAAATTTATGCTTTCTTTAAATTTTTTTTTATTTTTAATGGTTTTTCAATGTGATTAAAGTCTGATTTTTTAATGTTAAGATAGTAGCATTGTAGACACCCCATTTTGTCTAAAGCTTTAAATCAAATAGCCAAGATGTTTAGTTTGTTCGGTTTGGATTTTGTCTAGACTATTGGGATTTTGAAACATTTATTGGTCCTAATAATTAAAATTTCAAAAATTTTAATCTTGGTTTCTTAATTTTGATTTTGTTTTTTTTTTATTTTAGTTTTTATTATTTTTAATCAAAGAGTCAAAAAGTAAAAAAAAAGTCAAAAGTTAAAAGTCAAAAAAACAAAAAATTAGGAAAACCAAAAAAAGTGGGATTGTTGTGAAACAGGAAATTTATGGATTTAGATTTAGGATTCCAATTTGGGAATCAATGATTTAATGATTGTGGCTTAATCATGTAAAATCAAATCCCAAAAATTAATTCACATGCATGAAATCAAATCATAATAAAAAAAATATAGATTCGAATTGAATCCCTATAAAGAAAATGATACAAAAATCATATAGGGGAGGAATAGGAGTAAACCTAAAAAATTCTCTAGGACATTTGATTCTAGGTTTTTGAAATTTGGGATTTCTAATTTGATTTTTGGAGTTACAGTTTAATTCTTGTTCTACAATTCAATTTTGGGTTTGATTTCTTTGATTTTGATTTTTTTTTTTTGAGAAATTTGTGGTATTGTTCAGTTTTTTTTTTTTTTTTGGTCTTTGGGAATATCTAGGAAATTTGTTTTTTTTTTGTTTCTGGGTTTTAGGTTGAATTTGGTGAATTTCTATATTTTTTTTTATTCTCTAGGTTTAGATTCAAAGTTCTAGGGTTTTTTGGGTTTTGTTAAATTTTTCAATTGAATTTTTGACCAAAAACACAGTGGCTGGAAGGATTACGATAGTCGGATTCTAAAAATTTATGGTGGTTTCTAGGAAAGTTTGAACTTTTTGATGGTCGGTTGAAATTCTCGATGCCAAATTTTGGAATTTTTGTCGTGTTCTTGTTCTCTAGTTGAACTTCTAGAGAGAAGTCAAAGAAAAATTTTGTTAGAAAGAGAAACAGTAATGGGAGTTTGAGGAAAAAGGCTAAAAAATACCTTCTACATTGAGTCAAAAAGACACCATTCTAAAAGGCCTCTGACCCGTGTAAACTTGAGTTTCTCTAAAACTATAAAGTTAGCTAGTAAAATGAATTTCTCTACCCTAACCAAGGCATCCTCCATAATCCCTCTAGGCTATTTTAGTGACATGTCAGTCAACTGTAGCATATCTGAGGTGGGTTTAGCCTTTCCTATGCCTAATCTCTGAAAAATAGGCCAAGGCATCAGGTTAATGCTACACTTAGGTCACACAAGGCTCTGTTAAAGGACATACTACCTATTGTACATGGAATGGTAAAGCTACCAAGTTTTTTAAGCTTCATAGGTAACCCTCCTTGAATCACTAATGTGCACTTACTGGCAAGTGTAACTATCTTATAATCCTCTAATCTCCTCTTCCAAGAGATAATATCCTTCATAAACTTTGCATAGTTAGGCATGTGTTCAAGTGCATCTGCAAATGGGACATTAATGTGCAAGTTCTTAAACACCTCAAGAAATTTAAGGAATTGCTTCTCTTCTTTCTACTTCTCGAACCTCTAAAGGAAAGGAATGTAAGGTCTAGATGGCTCAACTCTATGAGAAGCAAGCATAGATGAACTTAGTATAGCACTAAAGAATGGTATCTATATGAATTGAGTAAGAATAAGTACTACACCCTCATATTTCTTCTTGTCGTTCCCTCTATCATGAACTAGGTCTCTATTAGGCTCATCATCATCAGACTCTTCATTTGTCGCATCCTAAAAACCTATCAGGCCCTATTCATTAGCTAACTGCCTCTCACTCCTAAATGTGATTGCTTTGCAATGCTCCTTCCCCTCCCTCCTAGGTTTAACCTCTATGCTATTAGGTAAGGTGCTCTATGGTCAAGTACTAAGAAGGGTCACTAACTATGGTCAAGTACTAAGAAGGGTCACTAACTGACCAATCTAGGTCTTTAAGTTCTTTACAGATGGAAACTAGTTTTGAAACATGTCATTCTAGTTCTGGAACATGGTGCTTTTGGTCTATATGAATGAGATTTGAGTTCTAATCATGATACCTAAAAGATCTTCAATTGAGGATTTCTTTTTAAGGGGCAACATAGATGGATATTGAGGTATGAATTGCTATAAAGGTTATTGGTGCTAAAAAAATTGCTGCTAAAAGCCTGGTGAATAAAGTGGTCTAGTGTATTGAGGTTGCTATGGTACATGTATAAATTGGTTAGATTGAACTGGGTTATTCCTCCAACTTGGGCTATATATGGGAACATAAGGGTTATTGGGTTGCCTGAGGGTCTATCTTAAATAGTGGATACTTTTTAAGTGGGTGCTCGGACATGACTCCCTTGGTTGTCCTATCTCATATACAGTGCTTAAAGTTAAGGAACTATGGGTATAAGTAAACCTAAAATGACTAGGACTCGGCTCCGAAGGTGTAATCTTACTATGTAAAGACTCTACAAATTTGGCTAGGGAATCTACCTTAACACTAATTGCTGTAAACTTATTAATCTTATGCACCCCTGGAGCTTTTCTAAGATGCTATCTCTCATTAGACTACTGACAATCATTAGTCGTCATATCTTCAATAAGCTTATAAGTTATGTCAGAAGTCTTACTCATTAAAGCACCTCCTAATGCAACATCTAAAAGTGTCCTAGTGTTAGGCACTAACCTATTATAAAAAAAATCTAAATCTTCAACTATTTCGATAGTCTATGGTGTAGACACTACCTCAAGAGCTCCTTATATCTTTATCATGCCTCATACAAGGTCTTTGAGTCATGCTAGGCAAATGTAGTGATCTCATTCCAAAGCTTGGCTATCTTGGCTGAAGGAAAAAATTTAGCCATGAACTTATGCACTAAATCATCCCAAGTGGTGATGAAATCTAGTGGGATCAAGGCTAACCAACTCTTGGCTCTATCTCTAAGGGAAAATAGAAATAACCTAAGCTTAATGGTATCCTTAGTAACACCATCATATTTAAATATATCATAAATCTCCAAAAAATCCCAAAGATGAGCATTCAGATCATCACTCGAATGTTTACTAAATTGCACCAACTACTGTCTCATCTGGATGAGTGTAGGTTTAATTTCAAAATTATTGGCTTGAATTACTTGCCTCCTAATACTAGGCTAAAAACTATGAAAATCGAGCATAGCATAATCCCTAAGGGTTCTAATATCTTGCTCGACCATGGTAATGGTAAGATCGGTTTGTCTTTTTTGCCTAATCCTACTACGAGTAGCCTTAAGCTGAAGATCTAAAAGGATCAACTCATGATTCCTAACTAAGTTCATGCATGGGCTACATGAACACTATACCTAATGAACCACTCTAAAAATGGAAACCTAAGTATATATAGTTAAGGAAAAAAATGATCACAAAGGGAACCTAGGTATGTCCACTAAAAGGAACCAATCTATTGAAGAGTATGGTAAAGATTGATATTAACCGAGGAGTCTTAAATCTTAGTTCTTGGCAATAGCACCAAAAACTTAATGTAAAAGATCTACAAGTATACAGGTTGGATAAATAGTAAAAGTGACATTTTGGTCATAATGTTGATCCCACTAGGATTAGGTAGAACTTCCTAAGCTAAATACAGGTTATCACCTTACCCTTCTAAAGTTTGCTCAATCAAACAAAGAAAAACATGGCATTAAACTAACTAAAGCCAACCAAAACATGTAACATAAATATAGTATGGTGTAAAATTGCAAAATGTGAACTAAGTAAAATAAAGTGCAAAATAGTAGGTAAATTGAAATGCAATGAACTAAACATGATTTAAACTAAAAACATATTTGAAATGCAAGCAATAATAAAAAAAAAATTGCAAAATCTAAGCTAGAACATGAAAAATGAAAGTATAGCAAAATCTGGAAATTGAATTTAAAACTACCATTCTAACCCTAAATGATGCAAACTTAAGTTAACATGAATTGGAAATTCAAAGTTTAACCAAGGAACATGATGAGAAAGTAAAGAGAAAATAAAAAATTTCAGAAACGTTGCATGAAAAAAAACTAAAAAATTAACCAAATAGCAGTTGTGCTAAAATAGAATTTTAACAATTCATAAACTGAAAATGCAAATTTAAAAATTTCTAATCAACATAAGCTTAAAATGAAGTAAAGCAAGATCAAACAACAAGTTTACTACAAATTTCAACAAAAAATTTGCAGCAAAATAAAGGAAAATAGCTCAACTAGCTAGCAAACTAAATAGCATTCAAAAATGCAAAAAACAAAGTATGCACACAAATGTGATTCAAATAGCAATGAAATGCAAAGAAATAAACTAGATTAAGTAAGAATCAACAAGCATACAAGTAAAACTAAGGATTTAAAGTGACATGAAGGCAAACAACTTGCCAAAAAGAAAGTAGTTCCATGCCAAACTTGATTAATCACATCTGACCAACATCTACCACCTGTATCCAAATGAATCCTCCAAACTTGATCTAGAATGCTGTGGTGTGAGTTTGAGGCTAAGTTTTTAATATGTTGTAGCTAATTGAATTAGAAAACTATGAAAAAAATTTGAATAAAAACAGTAAGATTTGAATGAGATATCTAAAAAAACTACAAGTAGGTCATAATTAGTAGATTTTAAAACAGATGTGAGTATCAATAAAAAATCAGTAGATTTGAGAAAGCAAACAACATTGAAAAATACTTGAGAAAATATAAAAGTACGATCAAAATCAGTAGCAAAACATGAAGATCAAGGACTATTTGTTTGCAAAGAAAATAAAATGTAGTAAAGAAAAATACAGAAATTAAAGAACAAGAAAAATAAATCTTAAGCTAAATTCTTCCTAAAATGGCTGGCTCCATTCCTATTTATAGGCAGGTGAGTGGTAACTGAAGCCCAAAAAAATCTGTTTAAAACATCTACAATAAGGTAAGCTTCCAAAGACTTTTTTCCTCTTTTTTTTTTACATTTAGTGCATGGCTATTTGGCTTTAAAGTTCTTCCTCAATTACAAGCCTTCCTTATGAGTTTCGGCACTTCCAAAAAGTCCAAGTTATGACCAATGAAAGCTCTCCAATAAGGCATGTCATCACCTCTTGAAGTCTTCCTTTGAATGCCAAAATGTGATGCCTAATTCTTATGCAAATAAAGGTTGTATTCCATACCACTAGTATGCATCTTTTCCTTGTTAAGCTTTTTTCATGCACATATTTTTTTCATTTTTTGCTACAAAAAATCAAGTATTCTATGAGAAAATTTAACAATAAAATCACTAGAAAAAAAGTTAGAAATAATGCTAAAAACAATTCATGGAAGAAAGGTTCAAGAAAACTCTCTCAAAAGCAATCTAACTTAATGACACTAGTATTAGGCCATTTTTACAATTTACACCAAAAATCCTCCAAAATGTATCTAAATTGACCAAAATTCTTTATTTTCTCTATTTTTACCTACATATAAGATAATTGTGATTTTAGGAGTATTTTTGCTAAGAAATGCTAAAGAACAAGCTAAAATAATAGTCAAATTGCATTAAAATTAAGTACTAAGAAGCTAAAATTTTTAATGCAATCACTTACATATGCATAATATAAGCTCTACACTTAAGTTCTGTCCCTTATAAGGGAGTAAAATACCTACACCTTCGTGAGATTTCATGTCTCCATATAGACTAGTGAAAAACTCTCACTCAAATTGAACCCATTCCACTTATAATCTATAATGGGCAAGGATTGAGTTGCCTTACTAATTTGTGATGGACAATAATGTAAGGAATAATTTGAAAATCTTTAAAAATAACTCAAACCACATGTAGTGAACCCCAAGGAACCTAACTTATAGTTATATCTTTATCATCCCCTTTATAAAAATAACCCAACATTTAAGTTACATTTTTGCAATGATTGGTTTTCTTATATGATAGTTAAATTTTTGTACATATCGTGTTGCATGAATTGTCATTTTAAACTGTATGATAAAATGTATGTTAGTTCAATTTCTTCCTTAATTTATTTTTGCTTAATGCATAATAGCATTAGGTTGCATGTATATTCTTCACTAGTTTCATACATCTCATTCATGTCATTTGTGGTAGTTGCATATTAAGATGATTTTTCATAATCCTTCATTCATGGCATAAGTATGCAATAATATAAACATCTTAATTTGTGGTACATAAGGTTTAAAGATAGCTGGACATACTTACCACTAATATAACACCTAAGTTCATGTTAGACAAATGAGCAAGACAATACAAGTCATGTCAAAAAGTTGGAGAGGGTTCAAGAGGAAAGTAAAGGGGAGTTGAGCAAAATTCTTAAAGCATTGAATAAGTTGAATAAGGGAAAAGTTGTCAAAAATATTCTAACCCCAAAGACCATTCGTTGTAAGATGTTGTTAACCTTATATATTCTCCTAGGTATGGCCTATATCAGGCCTAATGCACCCAAGGTATTCTTTTACAACAATTCATATTCCCTACAAGATATATTTATCCTAAGATGCCTTTTGCAATGACTTAGGCAATTTTAAAGTTTTGCTAATCCTATCTTCATAAAAAAGATAAGTGAACCAGTTTCAATCCTAATCCCTAACTTAAATGACCTAAAAGAGGATGAGAAGCTGAAATTAAAGGCTGTTGAAAGTTTAGAGGACTCAAAATTTAAATAAAAGATGAACCTACTAGAATAGAGATTACAAGTCATTAAAGGAATAGACTTTTATGGCTTCATGGGTGGTGCTGGGCTTTATTTGGTCCTAAATGTTGTGATTCCATTAAAATTTAAGGTTCTGGAGTTCAAAAAGTATGATGGTACTAAGCGTCCAATCACACATGTCACTATGTATTATCAAAAAATGGTCACCTACACCAATGATGAAAAGTTATTGATGCATATGTTCTGAGATAAACTTACTGGCTTAGTTTGAGGTGGTACATCCAATTAGATAAAACCTATATTCACTCTTGAAATGAGCTTACTGAAGCATTCATTACCTAGTACTGACATATCATAAATTTGATTCCTAATCATGTTTTTTTATAAAGCATGGAGAATAAGGTAACAAAATCCTTTAAAGAATATGCCCAATGATGGAGGGATATGGTTGCTCAAGTTCGATCTCCTCTGACTAAGAAAGAGACTACAATTCTGTTTGTTAGCACTTTAACGGCACCTTATTATAAAAAGATGATAAGAAATGCAACAAAGAATTTTGCTTATATGGTGATCTTAGAGGAGATTATTAAAAATGCCATCAAGAGTGGTAAGCTTGAAGAAGGAGAGAAAAACGGCATAAAAAAAAGAAGGATACCTAAATAGAAGGATATTAAAGCCTAAGTTGTGAGTTTTGAACAGCAATAATTCAAAAGCTATGTTTCATATCCATAACATGTTCATCCTGTTTACTACATCACAATCAATAGTATTGGACAAGTCCTTTACCAACCTGTTCCACAACCAGTTTACCTATTTGCTTACTAACCAGCTTTTCAAATACCTACATATAGACCTAGACTTGTTAGTACACCAGTTTCAAGGCCTAACAGGCAAGCAAGTGGTTTGAAAAAATCTAAGAACAACCAATAGAGAGCTCGCATTAATCTTAAACCTACAACCTATATTGAGCTATTCTCAGAATTGATCAATAATAACCTGGTATCTCTAATTCTTTTGGAACCATTAAAAACATCTTATCCCAAATGGTATAATTTTAATGCCACATGTAATTACCATAACATAAATATGGGTCACTTTGTAAAAAATTGCCCTACCTTCAAACACAAGGTATAAAGTTTGATCTGAGCAAGCTCTGTAAGCTTCAACGAATTAGGGGAGCTAAATGTCACTAAAAACCTTTACCTAATCACCTAGGGGCATAATTTTGGGAAGGATATGGAAAGATTTATTGGAATTGCTTATTATTTTAAGATTTCTTTATAATATGGATCTCTTTTTATGTACTTGAATTTTATTTTATTTTTTATCATTTTAATAAAAGTGGTAGATATGATGCATTTTCATGACATTTACTCTTTCGTATGAATGGCCATTTTATGCTTTAATCTTCTTACATCTTTTCCTATATCCATTCTTATATTCCAAATAATGAATGTTCAAACATTCAAAACAATAATTCAAGATTTGATTTTGAAAGCATTATTCATGTTGCTATGATCAATAAGTTAAGATTGTTAATTTATTGAGATTGCTAAATAAAAGAAAATAAGTTTGGAAAAGAATTTCGCTTATTGAAAGATCAAACAATGTAGTACATGATCTTTTTTTTTAGTTAATAAATGTTTTTCATTGAGAGTATTCATGTTTGAGATTAGAAATGGCCATTTATCTTCTATTCTTCACACAAAGAGTAATATTATCCTTTGCTACCCCATTTGAGCCTATTGAAAATTTTTTTCAAGAAACCTTATCCAAAGATCACCCTCACATTATGGGTAAAATTTATGAAGCTTAGAAAGTGAAAATTCTTAATGATTTCAATGGCAAAGCCCTTTTGTGCTTAGATCTCTTTTTAAAAAAATGATAAAAAGTGTAAAATAAAATAAAATAAAATAAAGAGAAAGAAAGAAAGAAAAAAAAAGAATAAATTGATGAAATAAAATGTCAAAGTGCTTTATATGCTAAGAAATGATCATTGGTTTGATTATCCTTCAATACAAGTTAGGCCTATTTTATCCATTTCATTCTTAACCATTCACCTTAATCTACGTTTCAACCCTTAAAAGTTCATTTTGATTGAATGTGAATACTCAAATTAAAAAATCATGAATTAAAATAAGGCAAGTTTGCAATTAGATTGTTTGGTATTTTGATGTCATTAATGGATCAAGGGGAAATGAAATAAAAGAAAAGATGAGAAGAAAGAGATGTGCAAAAAAAAAAAGTTAAAAAATAAAAGAAAAAAGCTAAAAAAAAAGAAAAATGAGAAAAAAAAAAAGAAAACTTAAACTAAAAACCCAAAAGGGTGGCTTGAGTAAAAATAAAGATTTGGGAAAATAACTTCATTTGAGGATCTTAGAGATATGGATAATATTTGGCTCAAAGATCGAGAATATCAATCAAATGTATTTTTGAGATAAAATTATGAGTTGGAGTTCAAACTTGTCTAAACAATCATTATTCTATATGTTGATATCCCATTTAAACAATCATAGTATTTTGCTTTTATTCATCTTTGGTTTGTTCTTGACTAGATTTTCTTTTGATAATAAATACTTATTTTTCTTATTCTTTACCAAGTGTACATTCCCTGAATGAATTAAGAAAATGTATCATATTTGTCATGAATTAGAATGATGATAAATAAGTGAAAGATAATATCTGTAAAAAAATTTTCTATTCCTTTGAAAGAAATCCAAGATGAAAGAAGTAAAAAAAGCCTGAGAAGATGATTTGAAAAGGGCAAATGAGATGACCCAGTGACAAATACAACAATGGATTAATCAGCATAACTTGTGAATTGTGATAAGATCAGGAAAATAATATGGATTAATTGATGGAATGATGAAATTTGTTTCAGGAGCTCATTAGTGTTGAGAAGTTAAAAAAGAATATATGAGATAGGGAAGTCTTAAGAACCTTATTACCATAATTAAAATAGCATTAATTTAGTGACATCTGTATTATATGTATTGTTGTTTGAACAAATACATGTACATAATTTCGTGAATATTTGAATCTTTGATAATTGCATTTGCATTATGGTTGTGGCATGCATTGCATCATGTAGAGAATATTTTATTCATACTATGGCATTTGCAATATTATTTAAGACATGCATTTGTATCATTTAGTGAGAGTCTAGATTGTTGCATTTGCATCATTTAGAAAGTATTTACATGACATTTGTCGCATACAAGATTGACTTTGGTGGGAGAAAATGTTGGACTTTTGAATCCACGAATGAAGAAAATCTTTCATGATGAGATTTCTTTTGGACAAGGAAAACATTCCAAACTTTTAAAGTTATAAAGCCTTTATTTAAAAGAGCTTTTCTCAAAAAAAAAAAAAAACCATGATTTATAAGACCTCCAGGCATAATCACTAAAGTCTTTCGAATGATAAGTTTTAAAATTTTCGATGTGAAACCCTAAAATTTTTCGAATGAGAATCTTTGAAATTTTGGTTGTGAAATACTAAAGTTTTTTTAATGTGAATCTTTAAAATTTTTTATGTGAATCCCTCAGTTATTCGAATGAAAATTTTTAACCTTTGGGCATAAATTTCTAAAATTTTCAAATGAGAATCTTTGAATTCTGGCTGTGAACCTTAAAATCTTTGATGTGAATCCCTGAATTTTTTCAAATATGAAACTTTAGATTTTGGATGTGCATCACTAACAAAAATCTTTTGAATGCAAAATTTTGAATCTTGTATGTGAATTATAGCTTGTGAACTTTACAATGATGAAGTTAAAATTCTTGCGAATCTGAAAATCTTGCAAATCTTTAAATTTTTGGTAATCTTACGAATCTGAAAGTCTTATGAAAATGAAATTTTTGTAAATATGAAATTTTTGTGAATTTGAAATTTTGTAAATCTAAAATTCTTATGAATCTAAAAGTCTAGCAAATCTTTGTGCCTTCCAAATCTTTGTCTTATGAATCTTAGAGTCTTAGAATCTTTCAATGGAACCTTACAAATCTTTGAAGTTTTGTGAACCTTTGAATTTAAAGTTTTTAAAATTGTTGAGTCTCTATATAAAGGAACCTATTTCTTAATTTAAAGTTGTTAAGCTTTTATATAGATGCGCTCATTTTTTATTTAAAGTTTATAAGCCTTTGTATAGAGGAGCTCATTTCTTAATTTAAAGTTATTAAGCCTCTGTATAGAGGAGCCTATTTTTTAATTTAAAGTTTTTAAGCCTCTGTGTAAATAAGCTCATTTTTTAATTTAAAGTTTTTAAGCCTCTACGTAAAAAAAACCTATTTCTTAATTAAAGTTTTTAAAGTTATTGAGCCTCTATATAAAGAAGTTCATTTCTTAATTTAAAGTTTTTGAGCCTTCGAATAAAGCAGCCCATTTCTTAATTAAAGTTTTTAAAATTGTTAAGCCTATGTTTAGAAGAGTTATTTGAAGTTTTTAAGTTTTGTGCCTCTATTTAGAAGACTTCTTTAAAATTTTTTGAAAGTTGCTTGCCTCTATTTAAAGGATTCTTTTTTTAAAAAAAAATTGAGTGAACCGAATGCAATGGCTATTTATGTCTTTGCATCAAAACTATTTCACAAGAATATGCAAAGAGGAGCAACTGTAGATATCTCATTTTGCTCAAGCTTTTAAATTGAATGGTCAAGATGTTTAGTTTCTTAGGTTTGGATTTCATCTAGACTATTGGGCTTTCAAAATATTTATTAGGCCTAACAATTAAAAATCCAAAAATTTTAATCTTGGTTTTAGTCTTAATTTTTATTTTGGTTTTTTTTTTGTAATTTTAGTTTTTATTTTTTAGTCAAAAAGGTCAAAAGTTAAAAAAAGGGAAAATCTCAATAATAAAAAGCATGAGATTATTATGAGAAAGGAAATTCATGGATTTAGATTTAGGATTCAATTTTAGGAATTAATGATTTAATAATTGTGGCTTAATTTATGCAAAATCAAATCCTAGAAATTACTTTACATGCATGAAATCAAATCATAATAATAATAAAAAAATTCAGTTGAATCCTTATAAAAAGAACGATACAAAAATCACATAAGAAAGGAATGAGAGTAAGCTTAAAAAAATTTTCTAGAAAATTCGATTCTAGGTTTTTGAAATTTAGGATTTCTTGTTTGATTTTTAGAGTTGCAATTTAATTTTGGTTCTAGAATTCAATTCTGGGTTTGATTTCTTTGATTTTGATTTTTTGAGAAATTTTTGGTATTGTTCAATTTTTTTAATCTAGGAATATTTGGGAAATTTGTGATTTTTTGGTTTCTGGGTTCTAGGTTGAATTTGGTGAATTTCTTGATTTTTTTTCCTGATTTTTTGGGATTAAATTCAAAGTTTTAGGCTTTTTTGGGTTTTGATGAATTTTTCGATTGATTGTTTGAATTTTTTAACCAAAAACACGAAGACTAAAGGGATTGTAATGGCCAGGTTCTGAAAATTTATGTCAGTTTTTAGAAAAGTTTGAACTTTTTGGCCACCTATTGAATTACCCATTGTCGGATTTTGGAAATTTAGTCATGTTCTTATTCTTCGGCTGAACTTTTAAAGAGAAGTCAAAGATAACAGGAGAAAAGCAATAAGGAAAGTCTAAGGAAAAAAGGCTACAAAATGCCTTTTATACTAAGCCAAAATGTCACCGTTGTGAAGTGCCCCTGCATCGTATGAACCTAAGTGCAACCCATGTGCCTGCCCAATTCAAACTTAGCCCAATTCGCAATTATTCCCCTTTTTTTTCGTTTATTTTTTGTTTTGATTTTTATTTTGATTTTTTATTCTTCTATTTTTTTTATTTTGTTATTTATTATATTAATTGTTAATTGAATTAATGTGATAAGGAAAAAAACTTTAAAGAATTTTTGGAGAATTTCACAATAAAATTTTGTAAAAAAAAAAAATTTCAATCCTACCAAATTATTGGAGAATTTAAATCTTGAATTAAGTCTTACCAAACTATTAGAGTACTAATGAACTTTCTTGAAATAAATAATTTTTCAATCCTATCATTATATTGGAAGATAATCTTTGATAAAAAATCTTATCAACATATTGAAAAATATTTCTGAAAATAAGTTGTTTTTTATAAAAAAAAAATAGATTCTGAATCTCCGATAATGCGATTATTAAGAGTGTTGGTAATAGCAATCTCTATGTGAATTCTTAGGTAAGAAAATGTTTTCTAAATTCTACCAACATGTTGGAGAATTTAGATAAGAATTTTCAATATCAGTGTTCTAAATCTCATTATTACAAATAAAAGTATTTTTACAAAAGTTAATAAATTCGACAATGAGCCTTTCTAGAGTGGGACATTAATCTCTATGAATACTCTTATGATGAGAAAATTATCTTAAATTGCTACCAAACTATTAGAGTAATTTTAGGATCCATTTTTAATAATTAAATTATTTGGTAAAATTATAAAAAAAACACTTTAAGGCTGGATAACTTGAAATCAAATTGGTACCATCTTTGGGCGGGCACCGTAAGGGTGCTATAATCTTTGTCACGCTTAATTGCACTCCCAAACTTAAATCTGGTTTAGTAGATTAGAATTTACCATTTGAAGATAAGAGTGTAAATGATACATTAGTACTCGTATGTTACTCGAATTCGACTCGAATAAAATTTAAATTCGGCTCAGTTATTATCGAGTTGAGTTCGAGCTTGAGTAGCACGACTTATCGATTAAGACGAGTCTAAGTATTCTTTTACCCTACTCGAGTAGCTCACAAGCCTAATCGAGCTTTTATATTTTAATATATTTTTATTATTTTAATTAATAAAATATATTGAATTTGAGCTTGAACTTAAGCACAAACAATTGAACTTTTATCAAATATAAGAATCGAGCTTATTTTACATATTAATCAAGCCTAATCAAGTAAGCTCAAGTAGCTGGATTTCTATCTTAAATCAAGTTCGAGCTAAAAAAATAAAAGTCGATCAAGTTTGAGCTGAGTTTCAAGTCTTGAATTCTGAGTCGAGCTCAAGCTTAATACTATATTGGCTCAAACTTAATCGATTACACTCTTATTTAAAGATACGTAAGTTAAACTTAGGACTTTTCTTTAAAATGAGACAGATTCAGTTAAGTAGCTAATCGCATCTAAAAAATATTAATGGTGACTCTTAAACTGATGTCTAGCGATGGTCCACGTATTTATATGTTATGGCAAGCGTAGATTCTTCAAAAACTTGATATCAATCTAGATCTTAACATTTTTATTTTGTAGGTCTAGAGTTGAGCAAAATCAAAGATATGAGTTTTATTACATAAAAGAAAATTATACCAAAATATTTGGTAATAATTTAGTTATAATAATACAATTTTTTTATAGGTGTTTCCTTTAAAAGACACAAATATTTACAAAGGGAAAGTGAAAATATTAATATTAAATACATGTAGGGTTTATAAGTCTTATTACTAAATTTATTGATTTTATTATTTTTAAATTTAATTTTTTTATCAAAATAATAACTTAACATGACTAATAAAAATTAATATATTTGTTTTCTTGTACAATAACTACTTAAACTAATGGGTTTCAATTGAAGATTTAATAATAAAATTTTTGTATAGTTTTCCTTCTTTAAGATCAAATACACATAAAAATTATTTGAAAAAATGTTGTATGAATTTGAATGCAAACTAGGAGTTTAACATGACATTAATATATACTATAAAACCCGTAATAAATTTTATTTATTTTTTTACATATTCTTTGCAATTTACTATTCATTAAACAACATTTTAACTTCGTTAATAAATATTTTTATTTCTCTTATACATTTATTGTTTAATTAAAATACAAGTTAGAGTGATGATTTATATAATAAAAACTTTTATAGTAAAATAAAAGATGGATAGTGTTTATATTATATTATATATATAAACTTAATTGGATTCTAAGGGTTTAATTTTAATTTCAGAAATCTCATGATTAATTAAATTTATTTTTTTATTTTTATATAAATCAATTCTTTTGAAAACAATACCTTAAATACTTTTTGTATTTTTTTTCATTTGCACTCTTAATTGAAAATAGGAATTAAAGCGATAACTTATAATAATAAAACTTTCATTTGAATTTCTATTTTAATAATATAAAGAAGAGACATATAAAAATATTAATATTATAAATATAAGTGAATTTGGATAAATTTTTTGGATTTAATGCTATTTCATAAAAACCACAATTGAAAACAAGACTAAATTTATTAATTTTTTTATATTTTTTCTCAATTTAATTTTTATCAAAAGAATGTTTTGAATTTGTCAATGATAATAGTTCTTTTTAACCGTAGCATTGATCAGTGCCTCTAAGATCAAGTCCAAAGTCTTACATTCCTAGGCAATTTATATTTTTCTAATTAGCAAAAAGATAATTGTTTTTTACATTTTTTTCATCCGCATCCATGACTTAAAGCTCAAGTTTGAATTACAAATTTTCATATAAATTTTCATTTGTAAAAAGGCACAAGTATAGCTAAAAGAAAATTTTGGAAATTTTCTTATTAAGTAAATTTGAGATCAAATTAACACTAGATATTTAATGCCAAATTGACAAATTTGATCATTTAAATATGATAGTTTTATTTAGAGTAAAATAAAAAAAAAAATGAGTAAAAAGTTATATAAGTAACTTTTTTACCTCTTAGGAACTGACCTTTTATTTTTCATGAGATTGATACATTCATTAAAGGAATTGTTTCTTCTTTTGAAAGATAAAAAAATTTAATATTAATTAATTTATTAAAATCTCTTATATTTTTTCTTTTAACTTTGTTTGTACCTCATTCATTTAGAAATTGATCAATTTTCGAATTAAATTACAATATTGGTAATTTTCAACATCCACTAAAATTTTCTAAACAAAATTTCGTTTATAGCAAATAAAAATATATACCATTTAGTAGAATATTTTTAATGATATTCTAACATTATAAATGTTTTTTATTACTCAAGTGGGTTATTTTAACCTATGTGTTACAATATCATTTTTAATATATTATTTAAAATTTAAAATTAAATATATCGCTATAAAATTTTAAATATCATATATTAAATAAATTATTATAATGCAATCTAATTTGTAAAACTACTATTGCAAATATATCTCTCTACCTATTAGCAAGTTTATGCATTTTTTTATTCCTGTTATGGAATTTAATAAATACATATTAATGCAAATTATTTGAAAATCTCATTAAATAAATAAAAAGTTTAAATATATATACACACACACATATATATTTACACATACATATATACATGACTATATATTTTTAAGCATGTTGAAAGCCCAAAGGCAAAAAGAACAATATATAATTAATATAGTATGTATCTCTTTAAAATGATGAAAAATCAAAAGGTAAGAAAACAATATAATAAATTATCACTATTAATAAACATATATTATATTTATTAAAATAAAAAAATCAAAAGGCATATAAAGTCTAAAAAACATATTCAATGATCACAATTAATCTAATTTTATATAAGTGAATATTGTATTTAAAATTTTAAAAAACTAAAAAACAAAAAAAGCCTAAAAGACAATTAATTGTCACAATTAATAGATAAATATAATTTTTTATATTTTACTAATTATTTAAATTTAATTAATAATAGAGAGACAAAAGTTACAAATCATTATTATATTAATTTCAATCTATAAATATTCCATAAATTAATTATTTAAAAATAAAGAATATAAATAAATTTTATTGATTTTTCACTTTTATTTCTTTTGTAGGTTTCATGATTTCATTGATCTTTCATAATAATTTTTTTAATATAATTTTTATTTTAATTTTTTTACTTATTTTTCAAATTTAATTTGTTTTTTATTTTAATAAAGAAAAACTTTTTAGAATTTAAAAAACTTATATATGTGTTTGTACATACATACACATATATATTTATGCACATATATTATTTAAATATTTTAAAAATAAAAAAGTAATCATGTGAAGTACAGGTTAGAAAACCTAGTTAAATATATATTTGGAATATCCATCTAGAAAATTTCGTATTCTACACAAATGTGAATCACCATATTGATACAAATCCACGGGATGCTTTTTATAAAAAGATTGCATGAATTTATGTTAGTTTTATGTATAAATCTTATCATCCTAATCCAAAGATAAAAAATCTAAACCAATATAGTTCCCTTTTTAATGTATAAGTTTTCTTCTTTTGACATAGGAAAACACTTACACTTGCGTGGGCTGCAACAATTTGCTTTTGGCCACAAAAAATAATTAATGTTACGTGTTGATGGTCTAAAAATATTGGTGGAAATCCAATTCTCAGAATGATTTAGAAATTAGAAAAGTTACTTTTGTAAGGTAAATTTAAGTGCCATGGAGTTACGGGTGTAAATAAATCGATCATAAATATAATTATTTATTATGTTTAATAAATAAATATAAGTAAATAAAAATTACATATATTTACGAATTAATCAAATGTTTTATTAGTTTTTACAAACGAATCAAACGTGAACAAATTTTATTATATTAATGATCTATTAGTTTAATTAACGAATCTTAAAACATTGTTTGAAATTATTTGTTAAACTTAATAAATTAACATAAATTAAACATGTTAACGAATTATTCGCTAAATTTTTTATACATTTACATCTTTGTATGAACTTACTAAGGAGCCTCCTATAATTCTCCTAGTGAGTAATTGAAGTCAAAAGATGGACACTTTGGCTCAAATTTCATGAATGATAAGTAATTTTATTTTTTTATTTAAATTTAAATTTATTTAATTTTTGAATAATATTTTTCATAACAATTCCTTTGTGTAAAGTTGCAATTATTTACAAACAAGAATCTTAAGGAAATATACATTGTTCATCAACTATAAAAAGACTTTTATGGACTTTGACAAAGGAAGAATAAACTTTTTTTTTCCCTATCAATCTGAGTTTGATTTTTATGAAAAGTACTCCAAAATTAAATTTTAAAATGCATCAAATTGATATAAAAAAATTGTGTCCTAAGATATTATATCCAATCAAAGTTTAAAAGTATATTTACCTGTCTTATTTTTAAAAAAATAAAAAAGACTTTTTACACAACCATTTTCATTATTTTTGCTCAAAGTATTTAAGGTTTTATTTTGAAAGTTAAATCTGAATTACAAAAAGAACAATGTGAGATTTATGAAATGAAAAAAAAAAAAAGATTGTTTCTTGTTGTGTAACTCTATGTTTTGATTACGCTACTTATTGTGTAACTCAATTTATTTTATTATAGGTGAGACTATAGCAGCAGCTAGGCCAATCACTTCTTAGAGAAAGTGTTAGGCATTCTGTGTTATTTTACCGTATAATTGATAACCGAAGTGGTAAAATTGACGGGTTGGACAGACTTAAGAGTGTAAATGATATATTAGTACTCGTAAATTACTCGGGTTCGATTCGAAAAAAATTCGAATTCGATTCGATTATTGTCGAGTCGAGTCGAGCTCGAGCTCGAATAACTCGACTTATCGATCGAGTCGAATTCGAGTATTTTTATATCTGACTCGAGTAGCTTGCAAGCCTAATCGAACTTTTATATTTAAATATATTTTTATTATTTTAATTAATAAAATATTTCGAGTCTGAGTTCGAGTTCGAATTCGAGCATGAATAATCAAACTCTTGTCGAATATACGAATCGAGCTTATTTTTACATATTAATCGAGCTTAATCGAACGAGTTCAAGTAACTCGAATTCAATTACAAATCGAACTCGAGCTTAAAAAATAAAATTCGATCGAACTTGAACCGAGTATCGAACTTGAATCGAGTATCGAACCCCAAATTATAAATTAAATTCAAATTCGAGTTCAAACTTCTCATTATTCGACTCGACCGACTCGTTTACACCTAGACAGACCTTTGTACATTACAGTACCTGGCACAATATTATAGTATGCTTGGATGACCCGGCACGATTAAAGGCAATGGCACAACCCAGATTTTAAAAATGGATGGCCCAGCATGATCTGTAGCCATAAACCTTACGGATCGTGACTCGTGCCGAATCAGATTTCAAGTGTTTATTAGAACCTCTATACCAAGCTGTAAACTATGCGTCATGTGATGGCCCCGACATGATAGGCCATGATATCATGATCAAACATGATCCCCAATAAAAATCGTGTCAAACATGGCCCACAACTGTGGTTTATGGACTACGCTGGGCTGGATGGATTACAAATTATGTTGTGTCAAATCCCATACTATTCGTCCATTTTATCACCTATAATTAGTTATTAGCATTTGCACAACTGTCAATTCAAGCCAACCAATAACACATACGAGAATTTACTAGGTTTGTCATCACTTTTTGAACAATCCAATCAAACTTTGTGTTAATTAAAAGTTTCAAGACATTTTTTAAATCTGTGAGTAGGAAACAATTCTGTCTCATACGCAAGTTTTCTATGTCATTTTCATTGTTATTTGTAAAGGTTTATTAGGATCAACAGTAAAATTAATTTATGTGAAATTAAAAACATCAATTAAGATAATATCAAAAATTAGTTGTGAGATATTTGTTATAATTAAAAAATAACAAAAATAATGAAAGGAATTATAATAAGAATGAAAAAATAATTATTAAAAACATTAAAACAAAAATTATATGTAATAAAAAAATTTTAGATTACTTAATATTTATAAAATTAATAAATATTTAAAAAATATTAAATTATTTTATGTCAAAAATAAATAGTAAAAATTAAAATAAAATTTATGTATTTATTAGTTTATTATATAATAATAAATAAAAATTTATTAGTTTATTAAATAATAATAAAAAATCAAAATAAAAAAAATTTATGGGATATTTTTAAATTAACAATCAGAGTTTCAAATAACGGTTGTGTAGCGGTATTGTGGACGCTATTTCGTAATTTTGTTAGCCTCCACCACCGCTACATACCCAAAATTAGATTGTGAATAGAATTCACAAAACAGTTAAAAAATTTCATATAAAAAATCACATTTTAAACAAAAAAAACCTTTAAATTTGTAACTTAATCCAAATACAAACCTCAATAAAAATCAAAGAACATGTTGTTGAAGTCAATCAATAACTACCTCAAACTTTGAGAGTTGAAAAAAAACAAAACACTTTTTTAACTGTCAAGATGAGAAGATGAGAGGTTTGAGTTCAATAATAGCGTCGCTACTGACTTAGGTTGAAGACAAAGACAAAATTGGCGTGGATGAAACTTGAAAGAGGTTAAAAGATAAAGGAAGCAAGAGATATGTCTGTCGATTTTTAGAGAGAGCGAGCGATGGAGCATGATACAACTCCCACTCATATTGATATTGATTATGCTTTAACAATTGGTGCTCCCGTTCACATTCATCGATCATCTCTTTTTGAGCCCACCAAGCCGATCTCTTTCTTTCGAAGTCTATTGAAAGGTTCTCTCTTTATTCTGGTTTTCCTACCCTACCCTACCCTATAAAGGGCTTTTTTAGCTGCTCTTTTGAATGACCTAGCTATTTCACTTGCTTTCTTACTAAGTCCTCGAATAGTATTGCTGGATCCAACTTATTCTTTTTCGCTTCAGTCATGTCTTTTCCTTTTAGAGATTCAATGGTGAAATTTGAAGAATGTACGAATATGAGAAAAGTTTGGTGGGTTTGGATTTTAAGCCAAATCAATTAATCATAGTATTTTTTTTTTAATTAAAATTTAAGTATATGTGATATTTAAAAGTACATTGTATTTTGTTTTTTTTTATTTAGGTGAAAATATGAAAAGAAAAAAGCAAATGATTTGATGAGAAATTGAATATTTTAGAGAAATTTTTTGTTGATTTTGATAAAAATTTAAGGAGAATATGAGCTATTAATTAGTGAATTTATTTTTATTTGTCATTATTTTAAAGTAATTAGTAGTTTTTTATATAATTTTAATATTATTAATGTTATTGTTAATTGTATATTTTTATTAGTTAATAAAGATTAGTTTGCTACTATTATATTATTTTGGTTTAATTTAGTTATTTAAAATGTTACACTTGAAATTTTGATCTAATAGTAAAGTATATCCATAGTCAATCAGTTAGTTTTATCATCTTCCCCCAATAAACATATGTTATAAAAATATCTAAAATATTCATTACTAATTTTTTAATTAAATTAATTATAATCTTAATTAACTTCATATAAGATATATTTTTTTCATCATATGTATTTATAATATTTATGTGTTGAAACTTCATGCGTATAATAAAAATAATATTTATAATATACATTTTCATTTTGAATTATAATTACAAAACATAAAAATAAATTATTTTAATTTATAAACAAAAATTAAAATATCATAAATTATTTTAAAAATTATAATTATTAATTTTTGTTATTATAATTATAATTATTATATTTTATAAAAAATTATAAAAAATTAAAAATATTCACAACCTTGATAACCGCAATGATAATAATGATTTTCATTATATACGCGATCGTGATAAACGCGATGGATTTATCGCAATTTGAATCCCTTTTAACAATAAAAATTAGAGCGATCAATTACTGGACAAAAAAATCTAATGGCTAATCGTCACCGGGTCACTGTATCAAACACCCATTGGAGGGTGAACCGAAGAAAAGGCGGAATTTTGGACGGCAATCAACCCTTCACTGTGGTTCGGTCGCATCCAAACCAAATAAAGTCTAAAAAAAGGAAAAAGCTCGTAGTTACGCAAAAACAAAAGAGGGAATAGAGTTGTTGGATTTGGTTGCCTCGGCTTTCATTTTCGTCATTGTTATTAATCACTTGTCGTTGCCGACACATCATACTACTGTACAGCCACCAAATACTCCTTTCTCTTTCGGAGACATGGCTCTTTTTTTCCTGGGGTCGGAATAGGTTAAGAAATCAACTTCAATCTGCTCAAACGCACCTGAAGTTGGGTAACTTAGGCTTCATTTGGTTTTAAACGGAGCTCCACTGCGGTGCAGTTAAGGCACTTTTTTGCCCAATCGTGCTGTAATTGGTTGTTTGCCCACTAGAAAGCTTTTGCTTGCATTGAACCTCCAGTGAGAAACTGTAGTATGAAAGGTGCAGTAGCTAACTGGGATGCAAATTGGACAATAATGTCCAAACAATTTATTTTTATTTTTTTTACCCTTAAATTTATAATGATAAGACTTAAACACCCCTAATAGATAAAAATATTACATTTTTTAATTTATCCAAATAATATTTACAATTAATATAAGTATTATTTCTTCAAATATTAAATATTTTGAAATATTCTTTATAATTTTTTATACTTTAAATCTTAATTATTATTTGTAATATAAAATAATATGTATAAATAAATCGAACAAATTTTAAATTTTAAATTTTAAAATATTAAATAATAGTAAATTATATAAATAATTTATCTATACACTCTCAAATTAATGTCTTTAATGGTTATTTTTATTTTGACCTTACCACTACAATTACGTTTGTAACCAAACATATATTTTCACCATTAATTTTAATTTCACCGCTACAATATCCAATCCTATCAGTAAAGTATTAATCTCACTTCTATCACTATTTTCGTTCTCATTAAAATCAATCTCATCATCCATCCAAATAAACTGTAAAATAATTACTATTCCATGGGTTGTTATAGAATTTGATGTTGGGCATTCCATTCCTTGTCTTGTTTGATTAAAATGTTAAAAGAAAGGGCCTTATTTCCCCCTTTCAAGGATTTCTTCATTTTTTTCCAAATTGGAGGATAAAGAAAAAATGGCAAAATAAAAGAAAGTTAAATCCTTTTAAAAATTTGAATTTAAGACTTAATTCAATATGTTCATATAATCACTTTTAAGAGATAATATCTAAGTTTAGAATTCAAATCCTAACATTTACAATCGTTTTTTTCCCAAAGACCTTATTATACCTACTCACTTAATTAACAAGGTCAACTTTATGTTTGCCAAGTTGATACACACCCGACTGTCACGTTATCATTAAAAAGGATCTACATTTAGACTTCTCACCATAACATGATTCACCCCTACCCTTACGCCTATGGGAAATGCACTCCCAATTATCACTACTACCATTCCATCAACACATCACAAATAGATCAATTGGCCTTCAATTTGCTTAGGATCATAAATGTAATCTACACTGCCCTAGGATCATTTAATGCCACCTTCACTTACACATGTGAACCTTCCTCGAGCTCTACATGAATTTTTCATCAATTATTAATAATTTTGATCACATCACCACTAATTGCCTCATATATAAGGTAAAAAAAAGGTCGAAATATAGTATTAGATATTTTGAACCCTTTTCCCCTAAACTTCATTGACATTTGTTGTAACTTACCCTTTTTCTTAAAGAAATCTAAACACTTGATTGACTTGGGTATTGGAATGCATTCCAAAAAACCAACTCCTGCATTCCTTGATCGTCCTCTTACTACAGTTACAAACTATTTCCAATTCATCTTTCAGATCACTATCTAACTCACTTTCACTCAAAACATCATCAATAGCCCTCTCTGGCCTCTTTTATAAAAAAAAAAAAAAAGGGTCTCTTTACAATTGAAAGATATAATGATAAAAGAATATTATAATGCATATGCATTTATGGATGAGATTTTTTTGAATAATTCACACGCATTTATCGAAATATGGCAAAGACACTGTTATGACATTCTTATATAATCAAAATGTATTATGAAATAATAGATGTTGTTTTAGGTTTAGTATTAAAATATCTTGGTATTTATTTCATTTACGGTATTGTAGACACCGATTTTGTCCGGGTCTACTATTTTAATTTTTTTTTATAATAATAATAATATTTAACAAAACAAAACAAAAAAGAAAAAAAAAACAAAACAGAAAAAAACAAAACAAGTAAACAAACAAAAAAAAAGAAAGAAGTCAAGGAGTTGGTGCGATGCCGAGCTACCTCGACCAACTCCTTGACCAGCTCCTTATCAGCAACCCAACCAGCCCCCGACCAGCTTCCTGCCAGCCACCCTACAGCTACCAACTAACCACCCTACAGCCAGCAAAATCCCACTTAATTGAAACTCTATAAAATCAACACATAAACTCCAAAAAAAAAAGGGGGAAGAAAACGAAAAAAAATTTTCAGGTGAGAGCTCTGAAACAAAAAAAAAATTTTTCCAGCTTAAGGGTTCAGGAACGAAAAATTTCGATCTACCCACCCAAACATCCAAAATACCCAAACACAAAAACCAACCGAAAACAACCACAAACAGAACCGCCACAAAAAAAACCAAAACAAAAACAAAAATAAAAAAAAAAACACAGTCCTCGCCTACGGCGAGGAACCTCAGCGCCAAGCTTCCTGCACGAAGAAGAGAGAGAAAGGTCAGCTTCAAAAAAAAAAAAAAAAAAAACGCAGAAAAAAAAAATTTTTTTGGCCGAAACTTTGAAGACAGATCTAGGAATTTTGAGACTTCTTTTGGTGAAAAAGAGGTCAGATCTACGCTCAGGGGGTCGAAGAGAGCTTGTGGGAAAATTTTAGAATTTTCCAACCACCGGAGACCGGCGGTGACGACGGATGACGGCGACACCAACGGTTGACCGACGATCTGCTGAAGAAGAAGAAAAAAAAAAGTTTTTTTTCTGGAAAAATGAAAAACTGACCGAAAAAAAAAATTTGAGCCTTTTATATAAACTGCCAAAATCAAAACGACGTCGTTTCATTAAAGGCCCAAAACGACGTCATTTTAAGATCGAAGATCCGCGCGTCAACCCGTGACCCGACCCGGGGTCCGCGCGCCAGACCCGCTTCCTTCATCCGCTCTGCCCGATCTGACTGGACCGGACCGAACCGCCAGACAAAACCGAACCGGTACTGAACCGTTGAACCAACCAGACCGAACCAAACCGTCGATCCAACCGTCGAACCGGTCAGACCGCCCAGACCAGCGTTGACCGGACCGTTTACCGGTCCGATTCAGGTAAAAAAAAAATTTTTTTTTTAATTTTCTAATTTTTTATTATTATTATTTTTTTTGTTATTTTAAATATATTTTTATATTTATGCATGATAAATTTATAAATTTGTTAGAATAAATGTTTAATCGTTTTAATAACAATAAAATTAAAAATAAATAATAATTAAATATATTAAAATGCTTTAAAATAATAATAATAATTTTTCCTGCCTAGATGTTGGAGGGAATAAAAATATTTTTCTAAAACAATAATTCTGCCTAGATGTTGGGGAATTATTGTTAATAATAAATAAACATAAGAAATTTTTAATTAATTATCAAAAATTATTAAAATCGAACTTGCTTCAAAAATCGGCCTAGATGTTGGGGATTTTTAGAGATGTTCGTATTTTCTTAAAAACGAAACCTTAAGCGCTATTTCTTAATCCTAGGTTTCTAAAACCCTTAAAAATCCAAAATCCATTAAATCCAAAACTGCTCGAAATCCAAAATCCTTGAAGTCCAAAGTCCGAAAAATCCTAAGGACACGTGTGAAAATTCTATTGGAAGCAATTTGTTCCCGAATGTCGCCTAGATGATGGGGTATTTAGGAAATTTTACTTCATTAAGTCTTTTCACACGAGTTCATAATTCATATTAATAATAAGATTAATAAATAAAAAGTATAATAAAATTGGGATTTTAAATATAAACAGTCGCACCTAAGCTCTGCCTAGATGTTGGAGAGTCAGGGTGGTCTCATTATATTTAAGAATCCAACTCTTAAATTGTATTTCATTTTACATGACATTCATTAGCATACATACGTTATCGTATTATCATCAATAATTGTCTGCATTATTCTCTCTTTAATTTACTATGGTACTCTACCTAGATGTTGGAGAGTCACCAATAATTTTCTGTAAAGAGTGTTATTTCATTTTAAGGATTGTTGTGATAAATCTTAAGCGAAAAGGGTTACTTTAAATTCTGCCTAGATGTTGGAGAATTTTAAGATAATTCTTTAACTTAAAGATTTTCTCAATATTCCTAAATAAAAATTTTAGCAAAAAAAATATATTTTTTAAATAAAGGAAATTAATGTTAAATTTCAAATTAAAACCATTTTTATCCGACATTGAAAATAGCGC
Organism: Durio zibethinus; assembly: GCF_047325235.1. Classification (NCBI taxonomy): domain Eukaryota; kingdom Viridiplantae; phylum Streptophyta; class Magnoliopsida; order Malvales; family Malvaceae; genus Durio; species Durio zibethinus. Next base: position 5,699,192 of record NC_143169.1, on the reverse strand, counting down.
ATAGTTGAATGGTACCAATTTATGGACGTTATGGGAGGGCTAATCCTTCCCCACGCGTAACCGACTCCCGGACCCAACCTGATTTTTCGTAGACCGAAATATATCTTTTTGATAAACTTTAAACAACCCGTTTTTATAGTTTTATTAAAAAGATAAACTTTTGGGTGGCCAATCACACCCTAATAAAGATTGGTGGCGACTCCCTCTTTTTTTTATTTTTCTCAATTTTAAAACAACTCGTTTTTATGTCTGGCGGTCCCAAAACCGTTACGACAGCTTGGCGACTCCACTGGGGACTTATTTGAAAGTCAGGCCAAAATTTTAATTATGTGCTATTGACAATGGTTGGATTTAATTGATTTTATTTGATATTTAATTTAATTTCTTTTATTTTAATTTTTTTTTCTGAAAACAGTCATGTTAATAAATGAAATAAATTATGTGCTAGTTATTACTTCATTTTGATTTTTGTTTTTGATTTATTACCTTGCACACATTTTGCATATTCACTTGCATACATGAGCTCTATACCCGGGCTCCGTCCTTTTAGGAGGAAGTGAAGTAGCTACGCTCTCGTGAGGTGATAACCTCCGCATTTGCTAGCGAAACACTTTCACTCATATTGAACCCGTTCCGTTAGTAGCCTGTAATGGGTGAGGATCGGGGAGCCTTACTAGTCTATAATGGACGATGATGTGAGGAATAGTCGGGAACCTTTAGACATGCAAATCTTAACCCAGCATATAATGAGCCGTAAAGTCCAACTTTAGGATAGAGCCATACTGTCCCTTTTGTGAAAAGATTACCTAAATTAGGACACTATGTATATTCTGTTATGCTTGTTTATTCATTTACTCAGTTTTATTTATTTGTTTTATTTACATTATTGATTTGTTTTATTATCTTCAATTTTGTTGCATGCATCATATAGGTACCATTTTTAAAAGGGTATTGTTTTGGACCAATCTAAAAAAAAAAACTTTCAAAAAACCTAAAGGATGTCATCTGTGTGTAAGAGCTACTTAGAGGTCAAGAGCCATTCAGAAGGTATTCAGAGGAAAGAAAGAGATTGCTTAGTAGATGGTCACATATCGGTGCTACTACAGTCAGTGCATGTGGATCTCAGTCAGAATAATATATCAGAATTGGAAGCCATTTGGAAACAGTGGAGAATAGAGAAAAAATAATCTTTTTCCAAAAAATACGGGGATATGGCACTGCTTATGTCTGTGAAGGTTGATGAACAGCTAATGAGAGCCGTAATACAGTTCTGGGATCCATCTTATCGATGCTTTGTATTCAACCAAGAAGACTTGGCTCCCACGATCGAAGAATATTCTTCTTTACTCCGGATAGAGTCTACCAATCAAGACAAGATCTATTGGAAAGAGCATAAGACCACTGGATATAAAAAAAAATTAGCCAAGATCATGCAAGTGGAGGTTGAAGAGATAGACAAGCACAAGAAAAAAAAAATAAGGTTGACATCATTCCATCAGCTTTTCTGCTCGAGTACATAAGAAAGTATATTGATACCGATCAGGGGTCGAATGTGTTTGCTTTGGCCATCTATGGATTGATGATATTCCCTAAGGTTTTAGGACATATAGAAGCATCAGTGGTTGATTTCTTTGAGCAATTAGATAAAGGTATAAACCCTTCACCAACTATTTTGGCAGAAACTATTAGATCACTTAATTTTTGTCGAAGAAATGGTGAAAGACGATTTATGGGGTGTGCTCAGTTACTATTTATCTGGCTCAGAAGCCATTTTTGAGGAAAAGAAAAGACATCATTTTGACCATTCTCCGTGCATTTCAGTCTTATCAAGGAGTTTATGACTAAAGAATGGAGAAAAGATTGGACAAAAAGTCAGTGGTTGGCATTCTTTTTAAAGCTCACTAGCGAAGATGTAACATGGAGGGCACCATGGATGCTTTCGATGGCTATCTTATATAGTTGTGGAGACGAGTCATGGGTACCTCTGTTAGGAATATGAGGGGCAGTGAGTTACGCGCCCCTTATGGTTCAAAGACAATATGATTCACGACAGTTCATCCCTATGACTCATAGGCTTGGTTCACTCGAGTTTGATTATGAAACACCCGGTTATATGAAAAGGGTTCGTGAAATCATCAAAGCATGGAAACAGGTCAATCGGATGAGCCCAGCTAGACTCGCTGATAATGTTGCTGAAGGTTACCTTGTGTGGAGGATGAAAAGAGTTAACGAAATTAGGCCTCTACCAGCTGATGTTTCAGAGAAATTGTCGGCTCCTGTTTCAGTATCGGTATTGTCGACTCTTGAGATCGCTCAACGAGAGTTTGAGATTGAAAAAAAAATTTTAAAGAAAAAAAATGTGGCTATGATGGATTAGGTTAACCAATTAAGATATGATTTGATGATGAAAAATTATGCAGTACAGAAGTTGACTAAAGAACGAAAAGTATTGAAAGAGGATCTGCAAGATTTGCATCAAGAAAATAAGAAATTAAGGTTGGATAGTAGACCTTTGAAGGGATCCAAGAAGGTTGTGGAAGAACTACGAGACATGGTGGAATATTGGAAGAACAGAGCTCGAGAGAACAAAGAAATGATCTTCACACTCACCAAAGAGCAACATGAATGGAAAGAAAAACTTTCAGGGGCCTCTGAAAAGGTAACAAGGCACCAAAGAGAAAGTGAAAAGCTAAAAGTTGAGCTAATGAGGGAACAAAGCAAGAACTCTGATTTGCAAAGCAAGAAAAAAGCCTTAGAGCATGAATTAATGAGTTTGGAGCTTCAATTGACAAGCAATCAGAGGCACATAAATGAGATTTTGACTGAGTGGCAAGATAGAGAAGATTATTGGGCTCACACTTGTAATATGGAGGTAGATGCTCGAGAGATGTGGAGAGCAGAAAGTTTAGGGAGGCAGCAATACATCGAACACCTGACTGCTCAAATCTACAAAGCTGTCCAAAAAGCAAGCAACATGGTTGAAAAGGCGAAAGCACTGGAACGAGAGATTGTACCAACCTAAGGCCACAGTCAAAGATTATTGCACTTTTTTCATGAAGCTAGGGAGCAATATGCTCAAATCAAATGTTTTTATGGCTTTAATGCAAGAATGATTGGATGATGTGTAAATACTCCCATGGTTAATGAAAGTTTCTTTTTGTTTCGATCGATCCAAGATAATACCCTAATTTGCATTTCATTCATTTCATGCATAAATTTTCATACTAACAATAATATCAACGACATTATATCATGCGATCTAATTCGTGGTTGATAAACTAAGGTTCAAGGATAGCAAAGCCAAGGAACCACAACCCGTCAATTTCGCATAGATATAATACTCGTTCCCAGACTCGAGCCATGGCAGAAGAGAATACAGCTAGGTTTGAAAGGGTCGAAAGGGTACAGGAGGAGATACAAGAAAGAGTGATGGAAATACAACAAAGAATTGAAGCACAAATAGCTGAATTAAGACAACTGTTGATTGGATCAATGAAAGGAAAAGGAGTCGCTGGTGTATCTAGGACAGGAGATAAGGTTAATGTGGAAGAACCATTATACTCTCCTGGATTCAATCCACCTCAAGTTCAGATTCAAGTTCCTCGGGGTATACACATACAACCACCAAGTGTGCAGCCATACCCCTATGTCAATCATTCTGTAAATCAGCAGTCGACCCACTTGAATGCCAATTCGGGACCCATCCCAGTCGATCCCATCATGATACCAAATCTTGACGACCCTGTTGAGCAAGAGAAGTCTCACGAAATGTTAGAACCTGTTATAAATTCAAAAATTCAAGACAAATATGACCAGCTTGAAGAGAGGCTTAAAGCGGTTGAAGGTAATGACACTTATGGGGTTATTGACTCCAACGAGCTTAGCCTAGTGCCTGACTTGGTTATCCCACCAAAATTTAAGACCCCAGATTTTGAGAAATACGATGGGACAAAGTGTCCATCTGCTCATATCACCATGTTTTGTAGAAAGATGACGGGTTATACCCATAATGACAAACTATTGATACATTGTTTTCAGGATAGTTTGACTGGTTCAGCAGTTAAATGGTACATGCAATTAGATCGAAATAAGATCAGTTCATGGAAAAACTTGGCCAAAGTTTTTCTTGTTCAGTATAAGCACGTCTTGGATACAGCCCCTGATAGACTATCATTACAAAATATAGAGAAAAAGTTGACGAAAACCTTCAAAGAATACACACATCGGTGGAGAGATGCAGCAGCCCAAGTACAACCACCACTGACTGAAAAAGAGATAATCGTGTTATTCGTCAATACACTGAAGGCCCCGTATTATGACAGATTGATGGGAAATGCCACGAAAAACTTCTCTGACATGGTAATTTCAGGGGAGATGATAGAAAATGCTATCAAAAGTGGTAAAATTGAAGGGTCTGAAAAGAAGATAGCTACATTAAGGAAGAAAGAGTAGGAGACACATGTTGTCACTCACACAAATCCCCCACACCATCCTTTTGTTTCATATAACCCACACCCCCATTACTACTCTACCATAAACCAAATCTCTCAACAACCATACCATTACCGAGCCCCCCAACAATCGTTACCCAGATCAAGTTTTAGCCCTCAACCATCCAATTACACCCCAGCACCTTCAGCTCGACCATTTACTCGACCAACCTACCCAAACAGCAATCAAAGAAACTCACAGAATAATAACAATCGAGAAAGACCTCATTTTGACCCAATTCCCATGACATACACAGATTTGTATCCTCGACTTGTTGAAAAACATCTGCTTGCTCCTGTTATTATTGAACCTTTGAAACCTCCGTTTCCCAAATGGTATGACCCCAATGCACATTGTGATTATCATTATGGGAATCCAGGTCATTCCACTGAGCATTGTATTGCTTTGAAGCATAAAGTGCAGGGGTTAATCAATGAAGGAGTATTAAATTTTGATACCAGCCAACAAGGGACTCCAAATGTCAATGGAAACCCTCTACCAAATCATACCAGACCATCAATAAATGCTTTGATTGATGGGCAAACAAGTTACGTGAAAAGAAGAATAAAAGAGGTCAAAACTCATATGGCTAAAGTGTTTGAAACCTTGGTCAAAGCTGACATGATGAAGTCGATAGAACCTCAAAATTACTCTGAAGCGGTTAACTCAACTGAAAGCTGCCATTATCATAGAGGTGCTCTGGGGCATTCTATCAAAAACTGTCACCAATTCCGTCAAGAGGTGCAAAAATTGATGGATGAAGGTCGAATAGAGTTTTACCAAGAGAGAGAAGAGTTGGTGAAAGTGTCTACCATTGATTCAAAGAATAAGTTTGGGCGTAGACCAGTAACTATCTATTATGATGAGAAGCCAACATCGAAGCTAGAAAAACCCGTCTCTCGACCAGTGGTGACAATTAAAGTTTCTGACCCTTTTTCATATCAGAATGATAAAACAATACCTTGAAAGTACGATTATGATGTCGTAGTCAACCCAGATACTGCCAACATAACGGGTGTAGAAGGCATAACTCGAAGTGGGAGGTGTTATACCCCAGAAGCTCTAGAAAAAGCTAGAAAGGAGAAAGTCAAGGTAGGAGAAGAAAATGAAAGTCAGAGTGGTCTTGACACAACCCTAGAAGAAGAATGGCAGAAGCCAGTATCTGAGAGTGAAGTAGGTGAATTTTTAAAGTTAATAAAACATAGCGAGTATAGCGTGGTAGAATAGCTTAACAAGATGCCAGCTAGAATTTCGCTATTGTCATTATTGCTCAGTTCAGAGTCACACCGTAATGCTTTGCTGAAAGTGTTAAATCAAGCATATGTGTCTCACAATGCTTCTGTTGAATATGTGGAACAGCTTTTTGGCAATCTGACGATTTTAAACTATATCTCTTTCAATGATGAAGAGATTCCTCCTGAAGGTAGAGGAAGTACCAGGACTCTTCATATTACTGTGAAATGTAAAAGTCATATAATGGCTAAGGTTTTGATTGATAATGGCTCATCCATCAATGTTATACCTGCGACTACTCTGGTAAAACTCTCTGTTGATGGATCTTATATGAAACCTAGTCATATGATAGTGAGAGCCTTTGATGGAACCAGAAAAGAAGTGTTGAGAGATATAAAAGTGCCATTACAGATTGGCCCATGTACTTTCAACGTGAAATTTCAAGTCATTGACATCTCTCCTTCATATAGTTGTTTATTGGGCAGACCGTGGATCCATATGGCAGGTGCTGTCCCATCTTTATTACATCAAAAAGTCAAATTTATTGTTGAAGGGAAGCTAACATGTGTGGCAGGAGAAGAAGATTTATTGGTAACTCAACCGATAAATACTCTTTATGTGGAATTGGTAGATGAAGCTTTAGAATGCTCTTATAGATCTTTCAAGATTGCCAATGCAACATATATAGCTGGAGGATCTAAATTATATTCACCATACTTATCTGCGACTACTAAAATGGTAGTCAAACAGCTTACCAAGATGGGATGGCGACCTGAAGTCGGACTTGGGAAGAACCTGCAAGGAATTACGAAGCCATCGGCCATATATGAAAAGAGAGACAGGTTTGGCTTGGGATATAAGCCAACAAGAGGGGACAGAGTAAGAATGATGAATGAGAAAAGAGATAAGAGGATAGCTAATCTTAAAGGATATGAGCTGGAGTCAGAGCCAATAGTCATTCCATACCTTTATGATTCTTTTCACTCGGGAGGATACATTTATTCAGATTTACCGAGAACCCCAAGTGCAAGATTCATGGAAAAATTTTCAGAGCTGGCCATTCAAATGGTGGATGATGGAGAAAAGAAGAGTCGAAGTGAAGAGCTATTCGTGTACCCTTGTCCTTCAGATTTTGAGTTGGATAATTGGAAAGTTACAGAACTGCCTGTTGCCTTTAAAACTTTGGAAAAGTAATGTGAAACTTAAAATCTCTAATTACTTTCTACGAGTATTAGGAGATCTTTTATGGTGTGTTTATGTTTGTCATTTTAATAAAAGACTTAGAAGATGCATCCGTATTTTTTCTGTCATTTTTATCTTCGTTTTACCTTTCATCCTTTTCTTTCCTACATTTTCTTGCCATTCCATTTTTGTGTGCCAATATTCTCTCCATATTACCCTTTTGCAGGGTCTCAAACAATGAACATGAGGATAATCATGGCATTAATCTCGGATTTGATTTTGAAAACTTAATTCATGTTGATGAACTTGATAATGAGGAAGATTCAGATAACTATACACTGCCTCTTGATTTGTTAAAATTAATAGAACATGAAGATAAGCCAATTGAACCCCACCAAAAAATTACTGAATCAGTAAATTTGAGAGATGGTGAGAATAAAAGAGAGGTCAAAGTTGGTACATCTCTTTTACCAGTTGAAAGACAGAAGCTAGAAGAGCTGCTACGAGAATATGTAGATGTGTTCGCATGGACTTACCAGGATATGCCAGGACTCAGCACTGATATTGTAGAGCACAAGTTACCTTTAAAACCAGGATGTAAGTCGATGCAGCAAAAACTAAGGAGCATGAAACCAGAGATGCTGCTGAAAATTAAAGAGAAAGTGAAGAAACAATTCGATGCTGGATTTTTAGAAGTGGTAAAATATCCTGAATGGGTAGCCAACATAGTGCCAGTTCTTAAGAAGGATGAAAAAGTGAGAATGTGTGTTGATTATCGAGATTTGAATAGAGCAAGCCCTAAGGATAACTTTCCTTTACCTCACATCGATACTCCAGTGGATAATACTGCTAGGCACTCCACATTTTCCTTTATGGATGGTTTCTCAGGCTATAATCAGATCAAGATGGCTCGAGATGATATGGAGAAAACTACATTTGTGACCATGTGGGGAACATTCTGTTACAAAGTCATGCCTTTTGGGTTAAAAAATGCTGGTGCTACTTATCAAAGAGCAATGGTGACTCTTTTTCATGACATGATACATAAAGAGATAGAAGTGTATGTAGATGATATGATTGCAAAATCTCGTGAAGGAAAGGATCATATAGTCAGTCTCAAAAAGCTGTTCGACAGGTTGAGAAGATTTTAGTTGAAGTTGAATCCTGCCAAATGTACATTTGGAGCCAAATCAAGAAAACTATTGGGCTTTGTAGTCAGTGAAAAAGGAATTGAAGTTGATCCAGATAAGATACAAGCCATTCAAAACTTATCTCCTCCTCATACCTCAAAAGAAGTGCGAGGTTTCTTAGGGAGATTAAATTATATTGCTCGTTTCATCTCTCAACTCACTTATAAGTGTGATCCTATTTTCAAGCTTCTCAAAAAACATGATCCTGGAGAATGGAATGATGAATGCCAAGAAGCTTTTAATAAGATCAAAGAATACTTGTCAAATCCACCTGTGTTGGTGCCACCAATGCCAGGAAAACCTTTGATTTTGTACTTGACAGTGCATGAAAATTCAATGGGATGTGTGCTGGGGCAAAGAGATGAAACTGATAAGAAAGAACGAGCAATTTACTACTTGAGCAAGAAGTTCACTGATTATGAGTCAAAGTATTCACCATTAGAGAAGATGTGTTGTGCATTAACCTGGACAGCTCAAAGGCTTAGACAATACATGCTTTATCACACTACTTGGCTCATAGCAAAGCTGGATCCTATTAAGTATATCTTCGAAAAACCCTCATTGACAGGAAGAATAGCACGATGGCAAGTTATGCTTTCAGAATATGATATCATTTACGTGACTCAAAAAGCTATTAAAAGGAGTGCAATAGCTGAATTTCTTGCTGATCGTGCAGTTGAAGATTATGAGCCAATGAAATTAGATTTTCCTGATGAGGATGTGATGGCCATTGAAGAAAATGAACCTGTTGAAAAATCATGGAGGATGTATTTTGATGGAGCTGCTAATGTTTTGGGTCATGGTATTGGGGCAATTTTGATATCTCCTGATGGACATTATTACCCCATCACAGCCAGATTGAATTTTAATTGCATAAACAATGTGGCTGAATATGAGGCCTGTGTTATGGGTTTACAAGCAGCAATTGAAAAGAAGATCAAAGTGTTAAATGTGTTTGGAGATTCAGCTTTAGTCATCTATCAATTACGAGGTGAATGGGAAACAAGAGACTCTAAGTTGATTCGATACCATAAATACATCTCTGAGTTGGTCAAGCAATTTAAAGAAGTTTAATTTGAGCATCTACCTAGAGAGGAAAACCAAATTGCTGATGCACTGGCTACTCTAGCCGCAATGATCAAAATAGATGCAAATACTGAAATCCAACCCATTAAGCTGGATGTGAAAGATGTACTAGTACATTGCTCAAGTGTTGAAAAAGAAATTGATGGAAGGCCATGGTATCATGATATCATGCAATACATTAAAAGCCAGCAATACCCAGAACATGCAACTGAAAATGATAAGAGGACTATTAGAAGATTGGCTATGAATTTCTTCATTGACGGAGATATCCTTTACAAAAGAGGTCGAGATCAAGTGCTCTTAAGATGTGTAAATGCAGCTGAAGCAAAGAAGATTATTGAAGAAGTGCATGATGGAGTTTGTGGGGCACATGCAAATGGTCATATGATGGCTAGAAAAATTATGAGGGTTGGCTATTATTGGTTGACAATGGAGAGTGACTGTATTGATTATGCTAGGAGATGTCATAAATGTCAGATTTATGCTGACAAGATTCATGCTCCACCATCAACATTACATGTTTTAGCTCCTCCCTGGCCATTCTCAATGTGAGGCATGGATGTCATTGGTCCCATCACTCCAAAAGCTTCGAATGGACATAGATTCATTTTTGTGATGATTGATTACTTCACCAAATGGGTAGAAGCTGCATCATATGCTAGCGTGACCCGATCTGTGGTATGTAAGTTCATGAAAAGAGAGATAATATGCAGATATGGGCTTCCGGAGACAATTATTTCTGATAATGCCAAAAACTTGAACAACAAAATGATGAATGAAGTATGCACTCAGTTCAAGATCCGCCAGCGTAATTCGACACCATATCATCCAAAAATGAATGGGGCAGTGGAAGCTGCGAATAATAATATCAAGAGAATCTTGGAGAAAATGACTGAAACTTACAAAGATTGGCATGAGAAGTTATCTTTTACCTTGCATGCTTATAGAACATCAGTCAGAACGTCTACTGGAGCCACACCATTCTCTTTGGTATATGGTATGGAAGCTGTGCTACCAGTCAAAGTGAAAATTCCCTCACTGAGAGTCCTGATGGAGGTGGAGTTAGAGGAAGCAGAATGGGTCCGAAATCGCTACGAGCAGTTAAACCTTATTGAAGAGAAAAGACTGTCAGCACTTTGTCATGGTCAATTATATCAAAAGAGGATGATGAGAGCACATGACAAGAAAACTCGTCCCCGTTGCTTTAGGGAAGGAGACTTAGTGCTAAAAAGATTCTTTCCAAATCAACATGATAATCGGAGGAAATGGACACCAAATTAGGAAGGCCCGTATGTGGTGAAAAAGGCTTTTTCTAGCGGAGCATTGATTTTTGCAGAAATGGACGGAGGTGATTTGCCTACCCCAATAAATTCAGATGTTGTGAAAAAATATTTTGCTTAAAAAAAAGAAAAAAGAAAAAGGAAAAAAATGATGACTTATCTAAGTTGAAAACCTGAAAAGGCGGCTTAGATGTGAAGCAAAAGCATCATCAAGAAAAGATCTCACAATGCAGGGGCAAGTGTAGTTTGATGAACTCTGAATAATCAAGGAAGTCATCTGATTTAGTTTTAGAGAAAGAATCTGAGAATATTTTGTTCATGATTATCTTGTGATCATTCTTTTGACACCTTTATTTCAATTCAAACACTTTGACATACACTCGTTATCAGCCATAAGAAATACATTATCCTTCATTTGAAATAATGCCTATCCTTTCCTTTATCCTTATTTGATATTTTTTGTCCATCAGAGAAATGTGTGATTGCATTTTATTTGTCTTGAACTTAAAATGATGAAAAGAAAAACAAACATGAAAGATCTCAGCATTACTTTTAACGTTGACAAAGGTAAATGAAAAAGGATGAGAAAAGCATGACAAGACATTGAGGTTGTAGACTTTTGAAGAAAAAATATTGTGGTCAGATGTTGAAGACAGATTGGTCATATAAGAATTTGGATAAAAGAAGCTGAAAGCGAGAGATTTTGAGAACCTTTTTACTACAATGAACGATTTTGATTGCATTACATGCATTGCATCATGAGCACTCAGTACATGCATCCATGAGAAGTTGTAACAAAGATAAAAATTTTCCTTTTCTTAATGAAAAAAACAAGATTTTGGTAAAGACAATGATCAAACAAAGGAATTCAAAAGAGAGGAATTTACTTGTTCAAAGATGAAAACTCAAATTTGAAAACAAATGAGATTTTTAAAGTTGAGCCTCTGTTGAGAGGAGCTTTTTCAAGAAAAGAATTTTAAAGTTGTTGAGCCTCTGTTGAGAAGAGCTTTTTCAAGAAAGAATTTTTAAAGTTGTGGAACCTCTGTTGAGAGGAGCTTTTTCAAGAAAGAATTTTAAAGTTGTAGAGCCTCTGTTGAGAGGAGCTTTTTCAAGAAAAGATTTTAAAGTCGTTGAGCCTCTGTTGAGAGGAGCTTTTTCGAAGAAAGAATTTTAAAGTTGTTGAGCCTCTGTTGAGAAGAGCTTTTTCAAGAAAAAATTTTTAAAGTTGTGGAGCCTCTGTTGAGAGGAGCTTTTTCAAGAAAGAATTTTAAAGTTGTAGAGCCTCTGTTGAGAGGAGCTTTTTCAAAATAAAATTTTAAAGTTATGGAGCCTCTGTTGAGAGGAGCTTTTTCAAGAAAGAATTTTAAAGTTGTGGAGCCTCTGTTGAGAGGAGCTTTTTCAAGAAAGAATTTTAAAGTTGTGGAGCCTCTGTTGAGAGGAGCTTTTCCAAGATGAAAATTTTAAAGTTGTGAAGCCTCTGTTGAGAGGAGCTTTTTCAAGAAAGAAATTTTGAAGTTGTTGAGCCTCTGCTGAGAGGAGTTTTTCCGAAATAAAATTTTAAAGTTGTGGAACCTCTGTTGAGAGGAGCTTTTTCAAGAAGAAATTTTAAAGTTGTTGAGCCTCTGCTAAGAGGAGCCCTTTTCTGTAAAACCAAAAAAAATAACACGATTTATTTTCGGACAAAATCGTTGTCTTTGTCTTTGCCCTATTCCTGATTCTCAGAAACGTGCAAAGAGGGGTAGCTGTAGACACCGATTTTGTCCAGGTCTACTATTTTATTTTTTTTATAATAATAATAATATTTAACAAAACAAAACAAAAAAGAAAAAAAAACAAAACAGAAAAAAACAAAACAAGTAAACAAACAAAAAAAAAGAAAGAAGTCAAGGAGTTGGTGCGATGTCGAGCTACCTCGACCAACTCCTTGACCAGCTCCTTATCAGCAACCCAACCAGCCCCCCGACCAGCTTCCTGCCAGCCACCCTACAGCTACCAACTAACCACCCTATAGCCAGCAAAATCCCATTTAATTGAAACTCTATAAAATCAACACATAAACTCCAAAAAAAAAAGGGGGAAGAAAATGGAAAAAAATTTTCAGGTGAAAGCTCTGAAACAAAAAAAAAAATTTTCCAGCTTAAGGGTTCAGGAACGAAAAATTTCAATCTACCCACCCAAACACCCAAAATACCAAACACAAAAACCAACCGAAAACAACCACAAACAGAACCGCCACAAAAAAAACCAAAACAAAAACAAAAATAAAAAAAAAAACACAGTCCTCGCCTACGGCGAGGAACCTCAGCGCCAAGCTTCCTGCACGAAGAAGAGAGAGAAAGGTCAGCTTCAAAAAAAAAAAAAAAAAGAAAGAACGCAGAAAAAGAAAAATTTTTTTGGCCGAAACTTTGAAGACAGATCTAGGAATTTTGAGACTCCTTTTGGTGAAAAAGAGGTCAGATCTACGCTCCAGGGGTCGAAGAGAGCTTGTGGGAGAATTTTAGAATTTTCCAACCACCGGAGACGGCGCCCGGAGACCGGCGGTGACGACGGACGGCGGCGGCACCAACGGTTGACCGACGATCTGCTGAAGAAGAAGAAAAAAAAGTTTTTTTTTTTTGGAAAAATGAAAAACTGACCGAAAAAAAAAATTTGAGCCTTTTATATAAACTGCCAAAATCAAAACGACGTCGTTTCATTAAAGGCCCAAAACGACATCGTTTTAAGATCGAAGATCCGCGCGTCAACCAGCGACCCGACCCGGGGTCCGCGTGCCAGACCCGCGACCCGCTTCCTTCATCTGTTCTGCCCGGTCTGACTGGACCGGATCGAACCGCCAAACAAAATCGAACCGGTACTGAACTGCCGAACCAACCAGACCGAACCGAACCGCCGATCCAACCGTCGAACTAGTCAGACCGCCCGGACCAGCATTGACCGGACCGTTGACCGGTCCGATTCAGGTAAAAAAAAATTTTTTTTTTTTGAATTTTCTAATTTTTTATTATTATTTTTTTGTTATTTTAAATATATTTTTATATTTATGCATGATAAATTTATAAATTTGTTAGAATAAATGTTTAATCGTTTTAATAATAATAAAATTAAAAACAAATAATAATTAAAATATATTAAAATGCTTTTAAAATAATAATAATAATTTTCCCTGCCTAGATGTTGGAGGGAATAAAAATATTTTTCTAAAACAATAATTCTGCCTAGATATTGGGGAATTATTGTTAATAATAAATAAACATAAAAAATTTTTAATTAATTTTCAAAAATTATTAAAATCGAACTTGCTTCAAAAATTCGCCTAGATGTTGGAGATTTTTAGAGATGTTCGTATTTTCTTAAAAACGAAACCTTAAGCGCTATTTCTTAATCCTAGGTTTCTAAAACCCTTAAAAATCCAAAATCCATTAAATCCAAAACCGCTCGAAATCCAAAATCCTTGAAGTCCAAAGTCCGAAAAATCCTAAGGACACGTGTGAAAATTCTATTGGAAGCAATTTGTTCCCGAATGTCGCCTAGATGATGGGGTATTTAGAAAATTTTACTTCATTAAGTCTTTTCACACGAGTTCATAATTCATATTAATAATAAGATTAATAAATAAAAAGTATAATAAAATTGAGATTTTAAATATAAACAGTCGCACCTAAGCTCTGCCTAGATGTTGGAGAGTCGGGGTGGTCTCATTATATTTAAGAATCCAACTCTTAAATTGCATTTCATTTTACATGACATTCATTAGCATACATACGTTATCGTATTATCATCAATAATTGTCTGCATTATTCTCTCTTTAATTTACTCATTGTACTCTGCCTAGATGTTGGAGAGTCACCAATAATTTTTTGTAAAGAGTGTTATTTCATTTTAAGGATTGTTGTGATAAATCTTAAGCGAAAAGGGTTACTTTAAATTCTGCCTAGATGTTGAAGAATTTTAAGATAATTCTTTAACTTAAAGATTTTCTCAATATTCCTAAATAAAAATTTTAGCAAAAAAAAAATATTTTTTAAATAAAGGAAATTAATGTTAAATTTCAAATTAAAACCATTTTTATCCGACATTGAAAATAGCGCATAGTTGAATGGTACCAATTTATGGACGTTGTGGGAGGGCTAATCCTTCCCCATGCATAACCGACTCCCGGACCCAACCTGATTTTTCGTAGACCGAAATATATCTTTTTGATAAACTTTAAACAACTCGTTTTTATAGTTTTATTAAAAAGATAAACTTTTGGGTGGCCAATCACACCCTAATAAAGATTGATGACGACTCCCTCTTTTTTTTATTTTTCTCAATTTTAAAACAACTCGTTTTTATGTCTGGCGGTCTCAAAACCGTTACAACAGGTATTATAAATTTTTGATGTATATAGATTGCCTTATTTGGTGTTAAATGAACATGTAACATGCTTTTTCCTTTATTTTAAAGAAAAGGGTAAAAAAGCTCTTAAGTAAACAAATTCACAAATATTTCAATGAAAAAAAAAAGATAATATGAGATATAAATTACCATTTATTATACTTATTTGCCCAGTTAACAAGGTAAGCCCTGTTAGTTGTCTAGCTAACACAAGCTAAACTATCACGTCACCACTAGAAGGTCACCATAAAAAAGAGTCATCTAGAACTGATTCTCCTTTATAAAGGAAAGACTCACTCAACACTTTCATTGACATCCTATTAAGGCATCACTTCAGAATTGAATACTTGATTTTTAACTTGCTCGGGACTATTAAATATAGCTCACGCTTGCCTAAAATTATTAAATACAGTTCGTAATCACTCACGCGAACCCTATTCGAGTTTCATGTATACTCACTATCAATTGTCAACTGTCTCAATCAAGTTAGTGTGCTTCGTCTCATATATAAGATAAAAAAAAAAAGTGCAAGAATGTAAGATTTAACCATTCTTTTCCATTGTAGCTTCCTCAACATATTTTACATTCCTCATTAGCAATCCTTAAACATTTCATTGAGTTGAACGTTAGAGCACATCTTGAAAAATCAATTTTGGCATCCTTTAATCGTATTTTTTTTTACTACAGGTCCAAGTTTTCTCACATTTAACCTCTAACCAACTCCCATCCAATGAAAACACCATCAACATCAATTAAATATAATGTACTTTGAAAAGGATTTGAAATTTGAGGATGACACAAGAAATAAAATACAAATATGTTTTTCGAAAATTTTAAAATTTTCATATACATAATTCATCTATCTCCATAAACATATAGGGTATAATGTTATCTTGGTTTTAAAGTGTTTCCTACATATCATTAACATTCCAAAGGGTTCTTAACGTGAAAGGTTTTTTTTAATTTTTTTAAAATTTAAATAAACATAAAAGTATTTAACTATTTGATTCAATTATAAATGTATATATTTTTATTAAAAAATCAAAATCAAATTCTCATATCTAAATAAAACAGCAAAAAAATTCTTGAATTAAAAGCAAACAAGGAAAAGAAAGCAAGCCTTTCTCTTATTTTGTATAAAGAAAAAAAAATAAGTTTTGATAATTTTAAATATAATATGAAGTCATAATGATATATAATAAAAAAATAATAAAAAAATAAAAATAACATAATTTAAAATTTGAATAAAATTTTTATTTAAATTTAATAAAAATAAAAAATATATTATATATTTAAATATCAATATAAATTATAACATAATAATATTTAATGTTTATATATATTAAATATAAAATATATAAATTACCTATCTAATTAAAAATTTTAAAAATTGAAAACAAGGGAGCAAGTAACGCTTTTATTATTTTTTGTTTATTACAAATGGATTAAAAGCAAGAGCTCAAGATAAGCATTAACGGTGAATTAAAAGAAACAGTTGATTATCCTATCATGTGGGGTCCAAATTAGCTTGGTAGGTACAGTCTTTCATAAAAGCTGCAATATCACGTGTTTATTCTTTCTAATAAATTTCAAACTCAAACATGCATACTCCTTTTCGTTCATTTTCTCATATCTCTGCTCTTTCAAAATTTTAAATTATAATATTTATTCCATGCTCTTCTTTTAATTTAAATAATTTAATCTTCACGAAACTTCGGAAATCTTTTGAATTTTGATTTGGACCACCGACAGCAATGCTTGCTATGCCACCCTGTTTAAAAATTTTAAATTATTAATTTGAATCAATGTTTTTTTTTTTTTTCAAATAATCAATGATTAATTCGAAAGCATGTACTCCGACCCCAATTGTACATATTACCATCATTTTCAATTGGAAAAAAACTATGATGTTAGATCTAATTATTTTACTATTCAAAATTGTTTTTATCGTAAGGTTTTAGATTTAAATATTGAGTATTCTAAACTTAATACTTGAATTTCAATATATTATAGAATATGATATGTGTTAATTTTATATTTAATTTAAAATTTTATATTTAAATATTTAATTTAATATTAATTAATTTTAAATTAAATACTTAACATAACATGAGAATTCAAATCCTAAATCCTAAACCAAAATCTTTTTTTCTTCTTATATCAAAAGCCTCGACACACTACAAAATTATTTGGTGCGTTTTATACGTGGAATTACCCTCTATTATTTCACGATTGCTAACTTGTCTCTGGTTTACATATAATGAAAGACAGTTGAGTGGTATTATTTCATATCTATTAAGTCTTAAATTATTTATAATCTTTATGTTAAAGTTGAATATCTTTATCTATTATTAATTGATATTACTAATTAATTTTAAATTTGATAATTAACAATTTCATAAGTAAGAAAGACTTTCATTAAAAAAAAAGTTTTTTTTAACATAATGTGATAATTGAAGTATATTTTTAGATGTTTTGCATGTTATAATTGAAGTGTTCAAATGTTTTCCTAAATGCTTGGATGTTGTAATTGGATTTTCCCATATTCCTTATTAAAATTACTTGATATCATCAATAGGAAATTGTCACAATTGTTTTTGAAATATTGTTTTTGAAGGATATTAATATCAAAAGCACAAGCAAAACATAGGAATTATATTTTTAAGTATAATATTGAAATATATAAAAAAACAAAAAAAAAATTTCATTTCATAAATCTAACCATCCTATGAAGTTCGAATCCTACCTTCAAATAGAAATATCAAATTGAAAAACTCAATTGATAATAATATTGAATGCTAAAATGTTACCAATTGTTTCCAAAAATAATTTGATTGGAATTTATTCTTACAATTTTCTTCTTCTTATTTTTTTTCTTTTTAAAGATGAATTATTATCATTCTCAATGTTTGTTCTTTATATATAAAATTTTTTTATACAAAACAATCTAAAAATAAAAATAATTATAAATATTTAAAATTTATTAAATATCATCTTTTAATAATAATTACATTACACGTGTATCTGTCTATCCCTGTATATTAAAGTTGTCCCCAATCCTCAATTTATTGCCAGAAATTTTACTGTTCATTTGAATGCCAAATCACAAAATAATTGCCACGTCACCTTAATTAATTAGTTATTTTATTGTCATATAAGCTTTTTTAATTAGCCACTTCATTATTACATCAAATTAAAACCCAATTAAATTAATAGATTCATCTCCTAAAAAGCAAAGAAAAAAGTAATAAAAATTTTGAAGGTCCAAACTTAGGGCTGCTGGAGCCAATGCCGACACTTGCGGTGGCCAAGACGGTGGCTAGAATGAAAAGAGAAAAACAGTGTAAAAATTTTTCACTTTTGCTAATGTAACGAGAAAATATCATTTCATTTTTTGGAAAAATTCACTCGAGCATAAAAAATAGCTCCAAAAACAAATAGTCATAATTTCTAATCCACATCAATTCAACCTTAATCAAGACATAAATTCAAGCTCAATCTAATACAATAAGCAAATGAGCACAAATAAGTACCTCTTTTTTAAATATTTGTAATTTTCTGTTGAACCTTGAATGGGTCTGAGAACTGACTTAGGTAACGAAGGCCCCTTTCCATTGTCCAAATTTTATGCCTACATGGGTGAGTGGGATGAACTTTGAATCGAATCACTGGTAGGGCCAAGAAAGGCGGAAGAGGGAGGTCGACGGGCTACTTTAACGGAGGGGGAAGGTGATATTTTGGACTGTTGAAAATTGAGTTTGTGAGTTGAGAGAGAGGAGATAGAGAACAGAGTTTGAGAGAGATGAGCCGTGAAAGATAGATGAGAGTGTGAAAGAGACGAGAAGGAAGAGAATAACATGGTTAAGACTTATGACTGGAAAAGACAAAGAGTTTAACGGTCTGTGGGCTACCAATAGAGACATGCATAGGGTGGGGAGGTGTTTTATTTTTGCGCAAATTCTTTTAATTTAGAGAATAATTTATTAATTGAAATTTTTTTTTAAAATTTTAGTAGGAAAAATATTAAGGGTAAAATTTTCTAAGAAAAAATTTAAAATTACAAATTTAAGAATTAGTATATCATAAATAGAGAAATTCTAAAAGAAAAAATTTGATGAAAATTGAAGGGATAAATTTTTTGTATAAGTTATATGAAATATAATTAAAATTAAATTGTTATATATTGATTTTATTATTTATTAATTTATGATTTTGTATTTAAATTTTAATATTTTTTTTTGGTTATGCCATTTATATTGTTGGTAATTTTTTTAGTATATTAGAATTGTTCTTATTATTATTCTTTTATAATTAAATAACAATTGAAAATGCCATTCAATATATAATAATTTAAAAGTAATTTACAATAAAAATTTTAAATCAATTAATGCGCCTAAAAATTAAATTATTTAATAGATTGAACATTTTAAAATTTATTACTCCTAAGATTAAAAACTACTCTAAATAAAAATTAAAAACTACATTTATCTCAAATAAATAAAAGATATGAAGTATCTCGAGAAAAAAAAAAGAAAAAAAAAACCCTAATAGGAATGTCATATTGAAAACTAAA
The DNA here is from genome assembly GCF_047325235.1 of Durio zibethinus. Lineage (NCBI taxonomy): Eukaryota > Viridiplantae > Streptophyta > Magnoliopsida > Malvales > Malvaceae > Durio > Durio zibethinus. The sequence continues at coordinate 5,679,780 of NC_143169.1, read as the reverse complement.
AGTTTTTTAAACCATCTAATTAGTTGTTTTTTTTTTAATCTTCAATCTGCTTACAAAAAGAAATTCTATTTTTTTAATAGGTTTGTTAAATTTTTACTCATATCCACAACTCACATTTATAAAAATTTTATAACATCTTTCTATAAATATAAACGTGAGCTATTACTTAAATATGTAATAGATATTTGTTATGAAAATCAAATTTGAGTTGGCAATACATTTAATTGTACAAAATTTTTGCTTTTTAACTTTTTAGATTAGGATAATGTAGTTAAGCTGACAGTTTTAAATTTGATTACTTTACATATTATTAAGTTTAAATTTTAAATAATTTATATTTCATTAAAATAAAAAAAAAAATTTATGACCCGAAGCGAGCATAGGCGGGCTAATTTTCTAGTTAACATAAATTTCAAGTTTATCAAATGCTTTGTCTTCCTACTCATCCAACAATAAATCCAATCTAGCGCTCAAATTGACCATCGTACCCTTTAATGCCTAGAAGCAGTAAAGAGGCCAACGAATCGAAGTCTAACCAAAGGTCAAACACGTAGAAACATCAGCGGTAAAATAAAAGCAAACAAAACTAAATTTAACAAACCCTAGGTGGGACTATGAACTGTCTGTTTTCAGTATTTTTGGTCAACCGGTTAACCAGCAAACTCTCGATTAAAATATTCTTAATCCAGGCTTAAATCATTTTTATTGGAAAAACAAAAGTTTAAATCATTTATTTTGTTTTATTTTAATTTTCCTTTCTTTTTTATTTCTAAGTTTAAACCCCACACTCCACCCCGCTCACTTCACTCTCTTCGTTTCTTTTTGGTAGAGAAAACAAAAAACCAAACATTTCCTTCTTTTCTTCCTTCTAAGCTCTAAGAGATGTTTCTTTGAGCTTAGGAAAGGATAAAAAATCAGGTCAAAATTTCAATCTTTATACACATTCTTTTAATTCTATGTAATACGCATTTGCCATAGTTTCTTTTCTTTTTTTTTTACATTTTTTTGTTGTTGAAGTTCAAAGTATAATGATTCATAAGTCACCGAATCGATTTGGGTTTTCTTGGTTTTCTTCAATTTTTGAAAATTTTGAAGCTTTTAGGGAAATGGGTATTTAAGAAAATATGGGTTGAGTTCTTTTTGGTTTTTTGGTTTCAAGGATCTTGACTTTTTAGTTGAATCTTTTTTCAAACTACTTTATATTTGGAAACATTATTGAGACAGAAATTTTGTTTTCTTTCATTTTCTGGTTCTTGTTGTTGTCAAATTTGAATGTACATTATTGTTGATTGTTGATTGTGTCAAATGTTTTTGAATTTTGCATGTGTTACCCTGATTTCTGGTTGTTCTAGATTGCTATTTAAAGCCTTCATATGTAAATACTATAACCAAAATTTAGAAGGAAGCTTTCTTGTAAGATTTCAAATCTATGTTTTGTTTTCTAGATCCTAGGTTCTCAAAGATCTCAGATTCAATATTCCATTTGTTTCCTTTGATAAAGTTTTCAAGGTCTTTTCGTTTTAGTTTTTTACATTGTCTTAGCTTTTGATTTGTTTATTCTGTTCTTCTATGTGAGGGGGCAACCTTTTTAATTTGTTCATATTTCGGGATTTAAAATTATGTCTATATTGATAGGTGAAATGGGATTTCTCATAGAAAAAAACATTGAGGCAGGCAAATTTGTCTTACAAACAACTTGAAAGGACCAAACGTTCCCTAAATGCATCACCCGATTTACTATGTAGTAAGTGGTTTGGTGAAGTTATAGTAATTTCGTGTTCAAATCTGACAGAACAAATCATAAGTGTAAAGAGACATAGTTTGACAAATATTAGTATGGAGAACAATTATTTTGGATGGATATACCAATTTGTGTTCTTATTGTGAATTTGAAGTATATAAGGTTCTTTGTTGTGGCATTATCTCATCTGCCTGTGAGATTTATTATCTGACATTGCCATATCTTTTACCAATCTATGTTTAAGATATAAGTGTTAGTGAGATCTTGTTTTTTGATCTCCTTATTCTGATATTGACTTGGTATGATTTTGACCATTGATGCAGATTTCACTTTTCTAGCTTCACTTTAGTGCTCTGTCTTGTAATTCTCCAAGACTTGTAAAAATGAGGAAAGAAAATGTAGTTTCTGCTAATGTTGTAGCACTTAATGGTCGAATTACACGTGCTCGAGCGGCTGCATTGCACGCTTCTGGACAATTGCCACCTCTAAATGCACCTAATCAACCAGATCAGAAACGGGTTTTGCAAGCAAATACAAAAAGAACGGCCTTGGAAGAAAATAACATCAATGTACCTGAAAATGCAGGTCTTCAGTGTAAGAAGAGAGCAGTGCTTCAGGATGTCACTAATGTTTGCTCTAAAAATTCATATAATAAGTGCTTTAATGCAACCAAAATCCAGGTTAACATTCCATCCTTAGTGAATTATAATATCAGTTTAATTGTGGTCTTGCATGTATACTTTTTAAAAAAATATTATGGTATGCATATTCAATCTGTTCATGAAAACTGTCTTTAACTACTCAGATACCGTTGTACTTTCACCTGTTGATAGATATTTTTGTTGCAAAATAATAGAAACACAATACCACCTATTACTTAAGATTTATGATTTTGATATTGCCAGGCTAAGAGCAGCAAACGGGCTAGAAAAGGGCCAGCCATTGTGTCCAAAGTGGCCCCAGATGGAGTAGCACAAGTCCAGCCAACTCAAGCCAATTTACAAAAAGAACGTATTCAAGAGAATGCAAAAATAGAACCTAAATTAGAAGTTACATGCTCTGTTAATGTTAAAGGAGATGCTACTCTTCCGTTAAATAGCATAAATGATGGCATACATTGCCATTGGCTTGTAAATCAAAGTTCCACAAAGCCTTCACAACCCCAAAGTCCTCCAAGAAATGGTTAGCCTTCTCCTCTACCCTTATCTCCAAAGTTGATGATAAAGTGCTTATGAAAGAATGCATAATATTAGGTTTGGTCGGCATTGGGGAAAGTACATCGTGGAGAGAGAATTGTGTGCTTAACAATTGTGTTGGCATTTGAGTGCAACTGTTGACACCTATATTGATAGGTGATACAACTTATTGATATTAGGTGGGGTGATCAGCTCTATGAAAGGGCGAAATTGATTGTTCTCAGCTTTAATTTGAGGTGCTTTCAAAACCAAATAGTTGCTTCCTCCTATGTACAAAATGGGATTTCTTCTGAATGGAATAACTGACAATCTTTTGAAGAACATAAGCAACAAAGCTAAGCAATGACTGTTTATTTCCAAACACTAATCGAAGCAATACCCAAAAGATAGCTTTATAAATTTCTTGTTTTAGTTCGCTGTGTCATCCGTATCTAGTAAAATATAAAGTCTTGTGGAGACTTCTCATAGTAATACATTCGTAAAACTAATTGTCTTGGAACCTTAGTTGCAAGCAATATGTTTCTTTCCAGATTGGGAAATAAAATTTACATTGCATTGCTTGCTTTCTTGTTTTGGTAATGGTTATAAGCTGGAGATATAGCCATATAGGTTGACATATGCTTGTATTTTTTGTTTTATATAGCTTCATGCTGCAAATACTGACATTTTTGAAATGGTTACAGCAGAGAAGGTTAGCTTTTCTGGGACCTCAATAACATCTAATGATCCAGACTTTGTAGACATCGATTCAGATGAGAAGGATCTTCAACTTTGCAGCCTCTATGCCCCAGAAATCTATAACAACTTGCATGTTGCTGAGGTATGTGCTTTGGCTGTAATCTTATCTTTGTTTCGCTTTCATGTTCCCAATCCATTATTATTCCTCCCCTTAGATTTACGAAGCAACTAATGAATTTCATCCCCTGAACCGGCAAAATTGGTAACATGAGTAACTACTTCAAGCTCAATATAAATTATATGACTTGAATTTACTCATTTCTATCCCATAACATTTGTGGTTTCACTTCTGAATTCATACTTCAGTCAGGGAGTGAACAGGGACACTTTTTGTCTTTCTAGTGTCTTCCCCTTAGCTAGAACTTTTTATCCTTGCATTTGGTTTAATCTCTTTTTCTTTTTTCAGCTTGTCCGCAGGCCATATCCTAATTTTATGGAGACAATACAGCGAGATATCACTCAAAGCATGCGGGGAATTTTGGTTGATTGGCTTGTGGAGGTTAGTATAGTTCTGCTATCTAGTTATTGTTTAGTTGCATAAAATGTAGTCATTGAAGTTAGGCTTTTAGATTTTTAACTATCAAGTACAAACAGGCATTCCCCATTTAATTTTGGTCCACAAAATATTTCTGGCTATGATACACAAATACATTGTCAAATGTCATCTTGGGGCAACAGTGTTTATGGTGTGGATATGAAAAATGTTTTGCTAGTTATTTATTATTGCTCCTGATGTATATCAACATTAAAAGGTATTAACTTTTTGATACAGATAAATGCTTGCCTTTGGTTGAAAACCATTGGTATATTTTTAGCTGTTTATAATAGCTATTCAATGACAGAATTCTTTTGTTTGTTTCCAAGACAAATGTTAAATGGAAGTACCATCTTGGTTTCAGGTATCTGAAGAATATAAGTTGGTGCCTGACACACTTTACCTCACAGTGCATCTAATTGATTGGTTTCTCTCTCAAAATTACATAGAAAGACAGAGACTTCAACTTCTTGGGATCACTTGCATGCTGATAGCCTCGTAAGCTTTCGCATCCATAGCAGAGATTGTTGCATGATTGCTTTTTAGTCAAAAATCAAAAATTTTAGTTTGTATTTAGTACTACAAATACATTAGATGTTGCAATTAAAAAATAAAAATGAACAACAAGGAATCTAAATAATCATCGTTTATGCTAAGTACTGCTATGCCATAGTCTTGCCTCACACTGATAGTGATGTTGTGAAGAAGATAGTTGTCGCATAATGGCAACATTTAAAAGTTAAAAAATATGATCACAGTGCCTCAGAGACAGTCCAAAATTCGAACGATTAGAAAAGTTTCCTGTCAAGTTTGACAAATGGCAATCTTGCAAGCAGGGGAAAGTAATCCCGTACTGTTGTCATATCAGAGCCTTAAACTTATTCTTGTGTGAATGTTAATTTAATCATAATGAGCCTAGTTGGGTAGTATACTTAAATGATTTAATCTCAGAGCTTTGAAGATTACAATGGTGCATTCATCATGAAATAACTTCTGCATTTGCTTTCCTATTGTAATTCTAACATTAGTTTCCCTTTATCCTTGAAGCAAGTATGAGGAAATATGTGCACCTCGTGTAGAAGAATTTTGCTTCATCACAGACAACACTTACAATAGAGAGGAGGTATGTCATTGTTATTTCATTAACATGCATCTACTTAAGCATTCGTGATATTTTTGGTATATCCTGTTACTATTTCTCTTTTGGTCTCTATTTTGCACATAGTTTTTACTTTGTGCTGTAGGAGATTTTGTCAACAATTCAGTGAATAGGTGAGAACATGGGGCATGGATTGCTTTTGGTGTCTTTGTTCAGAGCAAAAGGACCAATATAGGGTAAAAAGCTTAAAAAAGAGAAGAATTATGTAGCTTGAAACTGGAATTTTTCTGACTTTAAAAAAAAAAAGAGTTGGGAAGAGTGCGTGGTATTCTGGTTGTTTCTTTCTTTTCTTTTTCCTGGTGGCTATTAAATGACTTTTAAAAGTTTTTGACCCAGGTTTTCTGCATTGGTAGTACTTAGGTTCTAGCTTTGATCTTGAGCTAAATAAAATGGGGTTCTTAAGGGTCCACAACAGCTATATTTGGGCCCACGCTTGTTCATATATGTATACATATAAAAGTATATGTTTTTGCTTATGTATGCATGCACCCTTGCATGTAGCTATGTATTATACTTTGCATGTAAATGCTGTGCTAATGAAATTGATAGGGTCACCTGGATAGAACTAAAATGAGCCAACTGAGGTTTAAATCTGGATTATATTTTACTATATTCTGCCTTCTTCCCTTGTCCACATACTTTTAGTTACGTTGCTTACTAAAAGAAATTGGCAGGTGCTAAAACTGGAGAGTCAAGTATTGAAGTATTTTGGTTTTCAAATATTTGCACCTACCGCAAAAACTTTTCTCAGGTATTTTAGGCTTTAGCCCAATCCAGATATCCAATGTATGCATATGAAATACTGATACTCTTAAAATACTCTATTATGTCCTAATTCTCTTTCTTGCATAAATTGCTGGTTTTTAGGAGATTCCTAAGGGCAGCACAAGCTTCTTACAAGGTAACATATTTAGTTTGGGGTAAAATTGGTCTTAATTCAGGTGGCACCAACTACCAAGTTTCTTTTATTTTAGCATATGACTGAATTTTCTGCACCTAATTGTCAGTTGCAGAGCCCTAGCATAGAACTGGAATACTTGGCAAACTATCTAGCAGAACTGACACTAATTGACTATGGTTTCTTAAATTTTGCCCCTTCTATCGTTGCTGCATCAGCTGTATTTCTTGCCAGATGGACTTTGGATCAATCATGTCACCCATGGGTCAGAACTCTATTCATCGGTCCTTCATTTGGTTCTATTGTATACATCTAGCGCTTTAACTTTATTTTACTTTCTGGCAGAATCCAACTCTTGAACACTACACCGCCTACAATGTATCAGATCTCAAAACCACAGTTCTTGCATTACAAGATTTACAGCTGAACACCAATGGTTGTCCTCTAAATGCCATTCGCCTGAAATATAGGCAACAAAGGGTAATAGATTCTTTGAACTTGTATTATACTCGATTGATTATGATTGTCGATTTGCATCTTGGAAGACTTTTATAAGAACTGTAGTAATATTGATTCAAGTGTTTCCTAAGATATTCTCTAATGAGCTTGTTGTTATACAGTTTAAATCCGTGGCAACCTTTTCTTCTCCAAAACTGCTTGAAACACTATTCTAAGAAAAAAACCTGGCCACTTCCTGATGACTTCAAGGGGCTGCTAACCAGATAACACACTTTTCAGGTGGAAGTTCCCTCTAAATTTTGCCATTTCTCATGAGGTTGCACCTAATCTACAATGTTCATATTCTAACCTCTTCATTCATGTTCAATCCTGTCCATAAATTCTTACAACTCAGGTTTTGGTTCTTCCAAAACTGTATCGTCAAGCTCAAATTTTAATTATCTAACTGTTGATATGTTGTTAAATTTAAACTAGCATAATAGTACTGTGACTGAGACTAATTTGTTCAATTGTAATGTTTGTAAGAGGAGAAATATGTAACCGGCTACATGTAAGGCTGACAGATGAAGCCTCAATTGAAAGAGCTGCTTTTTCTTTCTAACTTTAAGTTACTATAATGTTATTCCTTTAGAATGCCTTCTGGTGTTTGCTTATTGAGATTTTCTTGGTTCGTAGGGTTATGACTTGTTACTGTAAAGTGAATTTTTATCATTTAAGAAGTAATATTTAGCATAAGAAGTGATAGATATTTAGCATGTATGCGATTTAAATTTTAGTATTTTTAACTTTTTTGTTTTATGTCAAACTATAACTTTTTTTAAAAAATTAATAATTTATTAATAATTATAAAACTGGTTAGTATGAAATATTATTTGGAATGTGATTGTTCACACACAAACAATAATAATACTAACAATAATACATTTAAATCTACATATTTTCAAAAATAAAATCTGTATCATTTCCTTTGAAAATTTTAAAAATATTGTCTTTTTTTTTTTTAATTTTTACTTTTGCAAATAAAAAAATGAAAGAGTGAAACTTGAAATCTTTGCTATATTTTTGAACAAAGATTTGGAAATTAAAATGATTTCTAAGTAGAGATAGCATCGGGGTAGGTTCTGCTTATTTTAAATCCGATCTGATTTTATGTGTTATTAAATTTGAATTTGATCTTTTTTAAAATTTTTTTATTTTTTTATATCTGAATTCGATCTCGATCTTATCTCAAATTAATAAATTATTATTTTTTAAAATATAAAATATTATTATTTTAAATATAAATATTTAAAAATATCATTATTTAAAATATATATAAATAAAAAATTAAATAATTAATTAAAAAATAATTTTTTATATAATATCGGGTTGTGTCAGATTTGTCTAAAACTCAAATTCGATTTGATTTAATCCGAAATTCGAATTTCAAAAAAAAAAATTAATCTCATAAAATCGAATCAAATCGAAACTCGTCGGAAATAAATTAAATTACCGACCTTTTTCTCATGTGCAAGAATTTGTATGAAAACAGAAAAAAAGGCAAATTATCCACCCCATAAAAAGAAAAAAAAAAAACCTATATAAATAGGCCTAAAAGCTAGTCTCACATTATAAACACTGGTCATTTTATATTTCAATGTTTCAAACATGGGGCGTTTGATTTATTGATAACTGAATTTATAATATTTTAAAAATTGAATTCAAAATTTTTATTTTTAAAAATTTGTACCTTTGCACAATTTTTTTATCAAAATTTACAGTAATGTGAATGTACGAAAGAAATGTGAGAAAAATTAAAATAAAAAAATTAGAACACGTCACTATTCTCTTGCTTTTACGAAAAGAGAAAGAAAATAAAAATGGAGGAAAATATGAAATTTAAGCGTGTATCTTATTTAATAAGTTGGATTTGCATTCTTTTTTTAAATAAAAAAATAATAATAATAATAAACCAAAAAACAAGGAGAGGAATGCTGATATTGTCATGGTTTGGACCGTCCGTTTGTGTCTTTTGAAAGAGCAAACTGAGAACTACCAACCGCTTTTCTTTCGTCCACCTTCTATCTCTCCCGAGAGAGAAAAAAAGGGTGGCTTTCACTACGATGACGCCATGGCAAGCCACCAGCTTGCATTCTTATAAATTATAATAATAAAAATTGCCATTATCGAAATCAAAGTGTTACTAGTTTTTTTTTCCCGGAAGCAAAAAAATCAAAAGATATATACAAATTAAACTATTAGTAATAAATTTAAATAATTATAGGAAAATTAAAACCATAATTTGAATAATAAAAATAATATTTTTTTTAATTTTACTTTTTAAATGGAGGAATGAAGAGTTGTGAATGTGAATATGTGATCTCAATTTCCTTCCTGTCCATATATATCTACAGTACCCTTCTCGGCGTCATGTTAATGGGGTCACTTCGATGTTTTTATTTTTGCAAAACATTATTATTTCAATGCTTGCTGGCCATCCAATTTAGCAGTTCATGCCCTATACGAAAGAAACAACAGTATCCAAGATGTTACCTCAATATTCATCTTAGTTTATGGTGGGAAATGCATAATCATTGAGACCAAAATAAAAAAAAAAAAAGTAATAATCAGGATTTTAATCATTTGATTTATTAATTCCTATGTATAAATGTTGAAAAGGGCATATACAATCATGGCAACAGTTGAATTTTGGTTGTAATTGGTTGATCAAATCATGAACCTCCTAAGTTTGATTATTAAACACGTCATTGAAAACCATGGTTGTAGTTAAATCTGTCAGTAGACTATGATCAATATTAAAATTTGTCATTATACTTTAATTTTATTCAAATTTTCACTATATTTTTAACATTGTTGATTTTTAGACAAAAAAATAAAGAAAATGAAATATTAAATATTTTACAAATGCAAGGGGTAAATTTTCATAAATTTTGTTATTTTTTTAAAAATAAAATAACAAAATACATAGTCACAAAATTTAATAAAATTAAAGTGCGACAAAATTCAATACTAACATATAATATAATGACAAATTTGGTTATAATCATTTTTCATTCTCAATTTCTTAAGCACAAGCATCCTTGAATCACACATCAAGAAGTAAATTAAACGACTCATATAATTCAATATAACATCAAATCATCCAAACATTTGATATGTATCCAAATAAAAAAGTTGGGTACAAAATTTTCTTCTCCAAGTTATAATGCTAAAAAGAATCAATTAAGATGTGTTGAAAGTATTACAATTCATGTGCTGTATCTCAAAGAGAAGAGAAAAAAAAAAAAAGAAGATAAACCTGAATTTAGATGTGGAGGAAAAAGCCGACAACATCAATTGCACCAGGACTTAATGGTGCAACTTAAAGAAAATTACAGGCACGTATCTCTTATTTATTTTTTCTTTCATTTGACTCCCTACATAATCAAAAACTCTGCCCACCATGATCATCAATGGTGGAAGAAAACAAGAGCCTCTGTAATCATTCCTTTTTTGGATGCTTAATTAAGGCTTCTTTCAGTTGTGCTTGCGCATTTTGGAGGTGTCCTTGGAGCTGCATCAACAATAATTACCACAATTAATCAGATTTGAACATTTTATAAGTACCAAAAATCAGGAAAAAAAAAAAAAACATAAAAAGAGCAAAAATTATTACTAATAATAGAATTTAATTTTTACCTAATCCGATTGCCTCTGAGCTTTTCTTTAACCTAAGACGTCTGCATGATTCAACAAACATTCTGATAAAAAAAAAAAAGAAAACATTATTAGTATTAGTATTTAAGAGAAAATTAATAGGTTAAAGGCATTTTTGGAAACTTACTGCCATGGTACATCTCCAACCAACATCCAATCTCCATCCTTGTCCTCATAAGTGGGCACATACTCAATTCCATTCATATGGTCTATTATTTTCTTCTCATTCAAATAATTCCCTGTAAAAAATATATATTTAAAGACCAAATTACCCCTTATATTTTTAAAAAACTGCGACCATTAAAAGAGAAAAAAAAAAAAAAATACAGATGTGATAAAAAGTTTACTTACTTATGGTGAAACACGAGAACATTTGTTCAAGGGAACTTAACAGCTGCTGATAACTATCGTACATCTCAAGATCAACTTTCCTTAAATATGGAGCTCCATCCACTGCCACCTTTACATATTTGCAACTCGTCATTGCGTTCTTTCTAAAGCCTCTCACCGGTGGCCAACCCTCCACTTGCACCCTATACTCATCAATATTACAATCTTACAATCTTACTTTCAATATGATTCTAATCTTTTACTAACTATCAATTTGTTTTAGCTACCAGAAATTACTTAACCAATACGATTAAATTAATAATTTTAAATATGATAAAATTATATAATATTAAAATGATATGAAAATATAAAAATGATGTGATTTAAAATTTTAATAAAAATTATATATTAATTTAATTAAAAAATATATCTTATGTTTAATATATTGATATAAATTATAATCTAATAAATTTTTTATATATTTAAAATAAAATAAATATAATATAAATATACAAATTATCTCATCTAAGTGCGACCTAATGCTAAAATTCAATATTTTATCGTTCTGATTCGAAAAAATGGATAAATTTAGAGAAAAACATGATTGAGTTTCGTAACTTACTTTGAAACGGGAGAGTTAGCTGCTTCCTGGACATCAATCTGGGACTGACCACAATCCTTGTCACCAAAGTTAAGATCAACGGTTTCAAAAAATCCACGTTTATTGCCCAACTTAGCTTCACCATCAGATGTTACCCTAGACTTCCCTGGCAACCCTAAAGTCAACTCGGTAGCCTCAAAATTCAAGTCGGCGGCATCATTTTCCGGCGAAATTTTCCCGTTGTCAGGTGACATTTCCTTTCCTCGAAAGTTTCAGAACTTGTTGCTAGCGGAAGCAAAAACAAATGCAGGTTGCACAAAATTATTGACCGACACGTTTGTCTTGGTTTGGCGTTATATTATATAATAAATATGAAAAAGCAAGAAAGAATCTAACAGCCAAAAACATGGAATCAGTCCTGAAAGACACGTGTTCATAAAAAGAGCGGCTGTGATTTGTCCATGTAGGTGACAGGAATTATAGGACGGGATACGTGTGCGTGTTTGTGTCTGATTTGTGGACTTTATTCAGTGTTGTTATTAGGATAGTAAAAAGATACGCTGTGATTGTGTGAATCCTCCACTTCCATTTGATTATTGCAAAAAAAAAAAAAAAAAGACTGTAAGTTTTTTAGTGAATTGTTTGAAATTTAAAAATTTGATTCGATTAAATTTTAGTAAATTTATATTTGAAAATTATTTTATTAAAAAATAGACCTTAAACCCTAAAATTTTAGTTAATAATGTTTTATTATAAATAAAAGTAAATAACTTAAAATTTTGAACAAAAACTGGCAAACTCAGTACTAATTATGGAAATGAAGAAGTAGCTATGAACTTGGTTAGAAATGGACTCTTTTTTCTTTTCTGGAATTATTTCAATTTGTTGATCAAATTTCAATTCTACTTTTTGACCAAAAAAGGTTCGAATTGCATAGTAATAGTTCATTAACTGAAATCTCTTTTGATTTCAAAGAGATGATAAGAAAGTATTGGTCAAATTAATCACATTTCTTTATTATTTCCTTAAATAAAGTTGCTCTTTGGGGAATTATCAATTTTATTTTATCTACTGTAAAGGAGAAAGGGAATAAATTTGTTAGGGTTCAAACTCCCACAATTTTTCCTTTTAAGTTGTAAAGAATGTAGGTGTTTTTGATGAAATTTTCATATGCTACTAATCAATCTCTTTTCTTTTTTACCAGACACCATTAATTTTCTTTAAGATTCAACTTTCCACCAAAAGGATCAATTTTTATTCCTTTAAGCAAAGTTTTTTTTTCTTTTTGTTTTTTAAGTTAAAACCTAACACCAAAACCATACTTAAAATTTTTCACTGATCACCATAGTGAAAAATGGATAGTTGAGATGTCACTTAAAAATAATAAAAAATAAGAATACAATTAATTTTTTTATAAAAGAAATAGTTGTCTATGAATAAGAAAATTATTGAAATTTAAATCTAAAATATGTTAAATATTTTTTTAAATAATTAAATTAAATTAGAATTCATAATACAATTAATATTAAATACTTCAATTTATTTTTATCAATAATAAAATAATAAAAGAAAATCAATGGCGAAAATTGTGAAGTTTAAATTCTCATTAGCACGGACCCACACGGAAAATACATGTGAAAAATAGAGGCAAAGACACAGAATCAAAGAGAACGAAATTTATGGGACCCACTATGTTGGGGTTTTTGGAGTACAAGTCAACTTTACGTGAGAGACAACGCCCTCTTGGGTCCCACGGCTTCCATGTGAATATGTTTCTTTGTCGGCTAATTGAAAAATTCTTTTATATAATTTAAAAACATTTTACAATATTATTGAAATGACAATTGAATGCTTGATTTAGATTCGAATTATTTTTATTCGGATTTAAAAATTATTTTTAATTAAAAATGAATGGTTTCCAATTATTTTAATTGGATATTATTTTGAGTTCTATTGAGTTTAAATAATTTTGAGCTATTTAAAATATTTAAATTCAAACTTAATTTATATTGATTTGATGTATTTTTTTTAAAATTCTAAATAGTTTAAAGATTTTCTTATCATTTAAACAAAACTTCATCAATAGTAATATTTTATTTGGAGAGATCAATATTATTGGTATCAAATTTCGAGTTAAGAGGTAAAATATTGAAAATATAAAAGAGAGAAAAAGAGCGATTAGGAGTGAGCATAAATTGGTTCAAACCGACTTAACCAATTAAAATTATAAAATATGGTCATTTCGGTTCGGTTTAGTCGATTTTCGGTTATAATCGATTTTAAAATAGCTTAAATTAGTTAAATCGATTGGTTATCGATTTTTAAAATTGATAACCGAATTAACCGAATTAATCTAATTAATCAATTTTATAATAACTAAGGGTAAATATGTAAATTTTTCTAAAAAAACCCTAAATTTAACTTACTTTTTTTAATTTACCCACCCACGCCGTTTTTCCTTTCTGCTCTTTGCTCCCGTCAATCTGTTGCATCTTACCGTGCCTTTGCTCTTTGCAGTTTGCATTCCCTCAATCTCTTGCATTTTTGCCTCCCTCCTACTCTCTTGCTTAGCTGCTTGCCTCTTAATCTCTTGCTCCCTCTAATTTTCTACAGACAGTTGTAGAGATCGATCTGCCCAAGACGCCATTGTAAGTTCTTAAATCCTAATTACTTTTATTTTTTCTTTTAGCATGACACTATGTCTTTGTTTAGAGCTGTATTCTTCTTATATGGTCTAAGCTAAAGTATAAAAGGTGCCAACCCAAACCCCAACCCCAGGGTGTGCCCACGGTAATGAAATAGAAGCTTCATTTTTTTTTGCTGGTATTTTTCAGTACCTTTGACAAAATGAAATAGAAGCCCCATTTTCTTTCCTGGGCTTTGGCAGAATGTGTAAGGGTGCGGGAGGTTTTATCAGAGATGTTTTGGAGAAATGGTTTGTGGTTGTCTTTCAAGATTACAAGAAAAAGAGTCTTTCTATACTAATTCGTATTAGCTTTCGCTGCTTCTAGCTCATCGACGGGCTCATTTTGGCCACTCTATTTTAACCAATCTAGCATCATTGTGCCCTATCACTACCACTTCCAGTCTACCCTATTGAGTGCCACTCATCACTACTACTTCCAATCAATATAATGTTTAGATTGCTCACATTATTAAGAAAACTCTTTTGCAACAACTTCTGATTCAACCCATCTTGAACCTCTAGGCATTGAAGCTGTCGTAATTTTCTCCCATCAAAAACTAAAAAAAAAACTCCCATTATACAAAGTGTCGAAATGGGTTTTAATTTAATTTAAAAGAAGAGGCCAATAAGAGAGATACATATGAGGGCTCATTCTTGCTTTCTTGGCATCGGGCTTCTTGGAGATAGAAGAAGAGAGCTTAAAAGTTGAGATTTGAGATTCTTTGGGTTTGGAATTCTGTAAAAATAAGCGTAGTTTATGGTTGAAAGAAAAGAGTAAAGCTTTTACATTGAAGTTGAAGAAGAAGTGTTTTACTGTTTTGTAATGTTAAAAAAATATTGGTATGGCAATATGGTAATGACGTGGACTAAGATGATTCGAGGATGGTCCCACAACTCACGAGCGAAAGACAAAAATCAACGAATGGAAGAGAGCTAGACGATACCCTCTTGTTGTAAGTGAGCAGATGATTTCTCCTTAACATCATAGAAGATGATTTTTTTTATAGCAGACTTTTTTTTTTCCAAAGGAATGAAAGTACTTACTTAATAGAGTAAGGGAGTTAGAATGTGCTTTGGTTCACAGGTTTGGTGGTATATCCCTATATAGATAGGCTCTGTAGATTAATACAGGGAATTGGGGAATAAATAGTTTAAGTGATTTACACCTCGAAGTAGAGTGTGTAAATACTGGATGCATACATAGAGAAATAAGTTTAAAACACAACTATTCAAGAATAAAGATTTTAAAGAAGTCTATTGTCAGAGATCTAGCACTTTTAAGTTTTAACTTTCTTACTAGATCTAGCAACTAATTAATCTAAATTATGCTAGATACTTAAATCAAAAGTTAAAATAAATTAGCCTAAACTATGCTAGACACTTACATTGTTTGTTGATAAAATAAACAACTAATATATAGTTTGATCAACAAACTATTTCATTATTAGAATATCCAATGTGTTCAATAATTGTGTGACTATTACTTTATTATTTTTTCATTATTTGAATATAATTTTATTTTTATTTATTATTTTAATATAATATAATTATTTATTTTTTATTGTTTGGATATAATTTGATCACTTATTTTTTTTTTTTCTTTGAAGATGTCAAATGAAGTGAATAATATGATTTTGGATTCTACACCTAATCAAACACAATTGGCCTCTTAACTTCCTGCATATGATGAGGTAACAAAAAGTGAAACTGTAAATTTCAAAGTGATGAGACGAGCATCTAAGCCATGGTCAGAGGTATGGGACCACTTTACTAAATTTGTTAATGAGGAAAGTAATCGTAAAGCTATGTGTAATTGTTGTGACAGAGATTTTTTTGCTGATCCTAAAAAGAATGGAACCACCGCTTTAAAGAATCACATGAATTCTTGTAAAAAGCTTCCTCGTGTTAGTGGGGATGATGGTATTCAAACAGAATTGGTGTTGCCGTTAGGAGGAGTGGAATCTTTAGGCACTTGGAAATTTAATCAAGATGTTGTTAGAAAAGCTGTAGCTAAAATGATCATTCTAAATGAGTTACCATTTAGATTTGTGGAGTCAGAAGGATTTAGGCATTGCATGTCCTAGATTTCATGTACCATCACAATGGACAGTTGCTAGGGATTGCTATTAGCTTTATATTGATGAAAAGACTCATTTGAAGCAATTCATGAAATCATTTTTCACAAGAGTATCTCTTACCACTGACACATGGACCTCATTACAAAAGGTCAATTATATGTGTCTTACAGCTCACTTCATAGACAAATATTGGAAACTAAATAAAAAGGTATTAAATTTTTATCCCATTTCTAGTCATAAAGGTGAAGCTATTGGTAAGACGGTTGAAAAATATTTGCGTAATTAGGAGATTGATAAGATTTTTACTGTTACAGTTGATAATGCTAGTTCTAATGATGTTGCAATTGCATATTTAAGAAAAAAATTTAACAATGCTGGAACTAGTATTTTTGGGAGGCCAATATCTTCATTTGAGATGCATTGCACATATTGTTAATCTTATTGTTTGTGATGAATTGAAAGAAATGAATGAAACAATTGCTCGTGTTAGAGGGGCAATAAGATATATGAGACAATCACCTTCCAGGTTAGTTTAAAGAGTGTATTGTGAATGAACATATTCAAAGTAAAAGTTTATTGTGTTTGGATGTTAGCACTAGATGGAATTCTACTTATTTGATGTTGGACACAACTCAAAAGTTTGAAAGGGCATTTGATGCATTTGATGATGTTGATCCTTATTATAGAGGTGAGCTTTTGATGAGAGACGAGGTACCCGATCAAAATGATTGGGCAATTATTAGAAAGTTTTACCTTTTCTTGCAACAATTTTATGATCTCACCGTGAAAGTTTCAGGTACTTCTTACATCACATCTAATACTTTTTTTTATGATATATGTGATGTTTATTCCACTTTGCAAGAATGGCAATTAAATCCTGATGTTAAGTTGAATGCAATGGCAAGGATAAATATGATAAGTATTGGGGAAATATAGAGAAAATGAATATGTTGGTTTATATTGCTTCTCTTCTTGATCCTTTAAAAAAGTTTCCTTTTGTTGAATATTGCTTCATGAAAATGTATTCTTCTGATGAAGCTTCATTGATGATTAAAAAAGTACAACAAGCAATAAAAGACTTGTTTAATGAATACAAAAGAATGTTAAAACCTCAATCTGAGCAAGTTGGTGAAAGTAGTTAAGTGAGCCAAATGTCACAGCCCACCGATGATGAAAGTGAAAATGGAATGAAAAAAAAGAAGGAAAGCTTTAAGTCCAAGTACAAGAGGTATAGGATTGAACATGATAAAGATGAACATAAATCAGAATTGGCTAAATATTTGAGTGAGGAGCTGATGATGATGATAGTGATGACTTTGATGTTTTAACTTGGGGGAAACTTAATAGCCATAGGTTTCCTATCCTTTTCCATCTAGCTCGTGATGCATTAGCAATTCCTATATCCACAATTGTTTCCAAATATGCTTTTAGCACTGGTGGTCGTGTGCTTGATGTATATAGGAGCTCTTTAACTCCTAAAATTGTGTAAGCCCTTATTTGTGCTCAAGATTGGTTACGTAGATTTTCTAATCTTGATTCATTTCAACCTGAAGATGATTTAATACAGCTTGACAAAATGGATTTAGGTAATATTTTAGTTATACCATCATTTATTTTTTAAGGATTATTATTTTTTATTTTTCTATTTGTTTAAAGCTTATTTTCGTTATTTTTTGTTTATATATTTTTAAATTTGTCAAAAATTACCTTAGTCCAATAATTGATTAAAAAAAAGGTACATGGACCTTTTGAGGTAATTTCATTATTAATTTCTATAAATATTAACATTTAAAAATATTTATTGTATTCTTTAACAACTAATTAATGTTTTAATCTCTTTAACATTTTAGAAAAAAATGAAGGATGTGCACCAAAGTTATGGGGTTCATGTATGAAGAATGCTGATAGAACTTGGAATGTCCTTTAATTAGCTTGTTTTATGTTTTTTTATGAATTTTTATTTCCATTTGCCAACTCGAAATGTTCTTAGCTTGTTTTATGTTTTGCATGAGCTGTTAGCTCAATTTGTCAAGTTAAAATGTCTTTTATGTTTTGCACCAAAGTTATGAGAAGCATATGTGTTTGATTTGCCTTTTTAAGTTGGCATGTTGACCGTTGAAAACTTGCTTATGTGTTGAAATGACAATTATTATGTATTGATGGCTTTGTTAGTTATTTGATATATGTTAGAGTAATACCTTTTAAAACTTATTGTTTAATTTATTTTGATTAAATAAGTTTAGATGAGTATTTATTTGTCATTTTTCTTGTAAAATATTGTAGAAATTATTAAATTCTTTAGTGATTTAGTTTGAATGGTATGTGAATTTGAGTTTTATTAGATTGAATTTGTAGCTAAATAATTATTCAAAATAAGAGAAAAAATGATAAAAAATTCGCTTATTTAACAGAACTAACCAAATCGAACCATTTTTTGATCGGTTCGATTAAATCGATTAGTTAAAATTTTGTTGGTCGGTTCAATTACTGATAAAATAAAAATTGGTTAATTCAGTTATTGATTTTTTCAGATCGAACTAACCGAACTGACAGACTGCTCACCCTTAAGAATGATTAAAGATAAAGATTGAAAGTTTTTCAAACATTTATATTTTGACGCTTAAGTCAGACATCAATTAAAGAGGAAACTATGAAAGAGAAAGTATGAAAGTAAAAAAAAAAAATGATGTCTAGATAATACTTAGATTGTTGTATTTATTGTTAAAGGTGAGAGATTTTAGGGTAACTTACATGCCCACAATCAGTCTTATGGTCAGGATGATGTGGTAGGCTGACCTTATTTGGATGCTATTATTCACATAGGGAATGAAAAGTTAGCATAAAAAGGGATCCTTTGGGTAGGTTGATGAGGTGGTCGAGTTGGCATGGCACTGTATATGTTAGGTCAGCCCAAAAGTTATAAATGCTTTTGGCTGTTTGCTAGTAGCCTCTAATGGAGAAAAAAATCATTTTACCTTTTGGACCTAATTTCGTCCCTTGCCTAACAGTCTGAATATTAGATTGTTGAGTGTAGTATTGGTTGATCTTGTTTGTACTGATCTTATGCATGCTCAATTTTTGCCAAGCTTAATGTTAAATGTAGGCTTTAAAATTTACACTTAATTGGTCCTACCTAAAGTCACTGAGATTAATGACTGTGAATGTTGAGGTGGATGAGGATCGAACCAAGAAAATTTATGAGTGATTATCGATGTGCCTTATATGTTTGATGCTGTATTTGACCATGAATTGATGGCTTATTGTTGTTTAGGTTGATATGGAACTTATGTTTTTTTTTGGTTTTAAAATTTATTTTTTGACCTGAAACATGGTTCACTTGGTGTGTCACAAGTGTTTGATCGATTTGGGTAAGTAAAATGATCGATTTGCCCTTCTATTATTTGAAAATAGCATTTAAAGAAGAGAAAAAAAATTAGGCAGTAAAAACTCAAAGCTGGGAATGTGAAGGTTATCCTTGGTAACCACTTTAGACACGTGGCATGATTTGAAGCATTCATTTGATTTCTCTGTTGGCTATATAAAAGGTCCCTTGGGGATTTATGTTTTTTTTTGTTTTAAAATTTGATATTTTGACTTGACATATGGTTGACCTTATGTGCCACAGGTGTTTGATTGATTTGGGTAGCTAAAATGATTGATTTGTCCCTCTATTGTCTGAAAATAACATTTAATAAGCAAAAAAGAAATTGAGTGATAAAAACTCAAAACTTGGAATACAAAAGGTCATATTCGGTAGTTGTTTTAGACATATGGCATGATCTGAAACATTCATTTGATCCTTCTGTTGGTTATATAAAAGGCCCTTTAGGCCATCTGTCTTTCACTTTATAGCCTTTTTGCTTTCGTGTCGATCAATTTTTATCGACCTTCAAACTTTTTAATTCTCTTTCAACTAACCTTCTGGTTTTCATTTAGTTTGGTACTTTTTTTTCATTTAATTATGTCTTTTGATTCAAGTTATGAGAGTTTTAAGGTAAAGCCGATGAGAGGTTAGCTTAGTCATCAAAGTTCAAATGATGAAGTTTCTTCTATAGTTGTAGTAAAGGATTATACCCAAGCTATTTTTTGGTTGAATTCAAGGTTTGTTGAAGACCAAAAATAGGTTGAAGATAGTGCTTATGCTAAAGGAAAATGGGTTTATTATAGGGTAGATGAGTTTTTTGCTGTAATAAATCATGATCTTTAAAATCTATTAGTCCCAATGTCAAAGGTTAGTCTGGCTTATTCGACTGACTTTTCTTCTTTTATTCCTTCTTTTTCTTACCCTCACATTTTTACTTTTTTTTCCCTTATCCATTTTTTTTCTTTTTCTGTTCTTTCTTTTCAACCAGAATCTTATACTTCTACTTTTACTTGACAAGTTTACAGGTTGATCTTAGATTTTGACCCTAGTCTAGGCTTTATGTCTGAGGAGTTTTTTGTCATTTGCTCTTTTTTTTCTTCCCAAGTGAGAAAGATCCTATCTTCTGTTCGAATGGTGGCCTTTGCTACCTTTTTAAGGGATATATCATTTGGTGATGACTCCTCTAAGAGTGAATAGAGTTTAAATAATGAATTGGTAGAGAGGTTTGACCAAGCTGAGAAAAAAGGTGAAAGTGAGATAGGGAAAGAAGGAGAGGTCTCCCCAGATGATGATGTGTTAGACCAGATCCTTTTTTATACTCCTTATTATAACGTATAGACCCGTGGACCTACCACTAGATATAGATGAAAAGGAGTCACCACTAATCTTTTTTGTTAGGTGTGATTGGCCACTTGATTGAATCTGAGCTACAAAATAGATGTTAGGTTTGGGAGTTGGTTATGCTTGAAGAAAGTTGTAGCACCCCCACAACGCCCATCCAAAAGATGGTACTAGTTTGATTTCGAATTATCCAAGCCTTAGTCATTTTATGATTTTACCAAATAATTTAGTATTAAAAATTTACCCTAAAATTGTCCCAATAGTTTGGTAGCAATTTAGGATAATTCTCTTATCTTAGGAGTATTCATGGCGATTAGTATTCCACTATGAAGAAGCTCCGTCGTCAAATTTATTAACTTTTATTTAAAAAAAGAATTAGTGCAACTTCCCAATAGTTTGGTAGGGCTCACTTTAAAGCAATCCTCTAATAGTTTAAAGGATGACAATTATTTATGTTTATTTGAAAAAATATTTTTTTTATTTATCATTTTTTCACTTTTTTTTGTAGAATTATTTTTCTTTTCTCTTTTTTGAAAATAAAAGTGGTAGAAATAACTCTATTTTTTTAAAGAAAAAATAAAACCAAAAAATAATAAAAATAAGTTAAAAATAAAATAAAATAAAAATAAAAAGAAAAAAAAGAAAACGTGTGATCGGGTAGGGTCAAGGCGCGGATCAATATGCTGGTGGACGGGTCTGCACGCGGATCCTGGCTTATCCAAAACGGTGTTGTTTTGCTGTAGTATAAAAGTCAAATTTCAGCATTTTCCTTTAGATGCACCTGAGCCACACTCTCTCTAGCCTTTAGCTACTTTCCTTTCTATCTAAAACTTTCCCTAGAACCCGTCGAAAAGTTCAACTGAAAACTGAAAATCCCATCGATTTTTGAAAACTTCATGAAAAAATTCAACTGAAAATTAGAAAACCTATAAGATTCTGGAAATCTGATGGGAATTTCATCAAAAACTTCAACCGGTCGGCAAAAAATTCAAAGTTTAAAAAAAAAGACCAGAAAAACCTAAAAAAATTTAAAAAAAAATCTAAAAAAATAGCTCCAAGCCTTCCCCTAACCTTCTACAACCCTAAATTCACCTCCAAAAACCTAAAATCACACCAAGAACTATGAATTAACACTAAAATCCCAGACTTAACCTCCTAGAATCCTTTCTGCCCAAAATTTTTCAAAATTTTCCCAAAAAGCTTAACCTAATATTTTTCTGTATTTTTGTGTGTCTGTGTTCTGTGTAATCAATCCAATTTATAGGCAGTCCTATGAACAATTTTAAGATATGGATAGAATTAATCCCAGGCTTGAATTCTAGAATTGCATTCTGTCAAGACAAGATTTTATGTCCAAAATTTTAGCAATAATATTAATTTGATTTTGTGTTGACCAAAGGATTCTGATCCTGATTTTTTCATCCATGTGTAAGTTGAATAAAAAATAAAAATAGCAAAAAAAAAGAAAAAAAAAGAACAGAAGAAGAAAAATGAAAAATGAAAAATGAAAATAATAATAATAATAATAATAATGACAATTGAAAAAACTCATTAATTAGACCTAGACACTGATAGGCCTAATCGAGCTTGGAAACACTGACAGGCCTAATCAGACCCAGACACAAATGGACCTAATCAGGCTCGAACTTCAATAGGCCTAATCAGGCTTAAATGTCAATTGGCCTAATAGGGCCAGACGTTGATTGGACCTAATCAAGCCTGGACATAAATTGATATTTATAGTTGCCCTTTTTTGCACATTTTTGTCAGATAGAGATGTTGCAAAGACCTAGACTCCCACTATGTTCGAGTCAAATCAGAAATGATTTGTAAATTTAGAAAATGACTTGGACTGAACCAAGATCGGATGATCGAAATGAAACCACGAGCCAAGATGAAGTGACCAAGATCTAGTCGAAGTTAAAAGTAATTGACCAAGATGAAATCACGAATCATAAAAAATGATCTGGACTAAGCCAAGATTAAATGATCGAGATAAAATCACAAGTCAAAATAAAGTGACCAAGATTGAGTTGAGGTCGAAAATAAATGATCGGGGTAAAACCATGAATCATGTGACTAGGATAAAACCACAAGTCAAAATAAAGCGACCAGGATCGAGTCGAGGTCAAAAATAAATGATCAGGATGAAACCATGAAATCATAAGACCGAGATCAAACCATGAGTCAAAATAAAGTGACCAGGATTGAGTTGAGGTAAAAAATAAATGATCGGGATAAAACCATGATTCATAAGACCGCGATGAAATCATGAGTCAAAATAAAGCGACAAAGACCGAGTTGAGGTCGAAAGTAAATGATCAGGACGAAACCATGGATTATAAGACTAGGACAAAACTACGAGTCAAAATAAAGTGACCAAGACCAAGTCGAGGTTGAAAGTAAATGATCGGGATGAAACCACGAATCATAAGATCAAGATGAAACTAAGAGTAAAAACAAAGTGACTGGGACCAAGTTGAAGTTAAAAATAAATAATCAGGATGAAACCACGAATCATGTGACCATGATGAAACTATGAGTTAAAATAAAATGACTAGGACTGAGTTGAGGTCAAAAATAAATGATCAGGATGAAACCACGAATCATGTGATCAGAACCAAATCACAATCAAAATAAAACGATCAGGATCAAGTCGAGGTTGAAAATAAATGATCATGATGAAACCATGAATCATAAAACCATGACAAAATCACGAGTCAAAACTGAGTCGAGGACAAAAATAAATAATCAGGATGAAATCATGAATCATGTGACTGTGATAAAATCATGAGTAAAAAAGTGACTAGGACCAAGTCAAGATAAAATATAAATGATCGGGACGAAATCACGAATTATAAGAAATAATCTGGACTGAGTCAAGATCAAGTGAGGGAATAATATAAGTGCATGTGCTATCTAGAATGCAAATGAAACATCAATTGTGGTACTAAGGCTTTTACATTCTTATTTTTTCACATTCTTACTAAAGAAACCATCTTTCATTACCCTGAATATTTATCTTCCCTGAATGCACTTCTTTAGCAAAGAAACCATTTTTCATTAACCTGAATGCACGTATTTGGCAAAGAAACCATCTTTCATTAACTTGAATGTACATCTTTGGCAAAGAAACCATCTTTCATCAACCTGAATGCACATCTTTGGCATTAGCCTGAATATTTATCTTTTTCTCCAAGAGGGCTATGGAAGTTATTTTGCTCTTATTTAGGAGGAGCTCATCTTTGGTCTTTGTCTTCTTTAATCCTTCAAAGTAACATACACTTCTTATGATTTTGTTCAATTATTAATCACTATCCCAATTTCAAAGTGTGGGCATGCAAATTATGCATTTTTTCCATTCATGGCAAGGTATAAAGAGAAATGGCAATGTATAGGACTAAAAGAATAATAAGATAGCTTTCATTTATTTGGATAAGCAATAAATTACAAATGATGGTATAGAGATAAAAAGAGAGTATTTAAGAGCAACTATTTAGGGTAGCAATGCCCCAAAACAAATGATTAGATAACTATGACAACAAATCTTAGATCTCCTTTAAAAACTCAATCAAAACTTGATGTCCTAACACTTCAAAGCTCATCAAAATTTATTGTCCCTGGTATGCCTTCCCAAGTAATGCCAATTCAAGTTGCTTTTCAGAGTTTCAATTCAAACCTCTTCCTTTGGATTCAAGTCCCCCTTTTGGGTTTTCAACTTGAACTCTTTTTATTTTGTTTTTTGTTTTTTTTGTTTGGTTTCAAACCGTCTTTTCGAGTTTTTAATTTGAACTTTTTTTATGTTTTTTTTTAGAATTAAGCAAAGTACTTCTTTATGCGTTAGAATTGATAGGACCAGAAAGTTCATCTTCATCCATTTCTAACAAGATTAAAGCTCCTTTCAAAAAAGCTTTTTTTACCATATATGACCCTTCCCAATTCGGGGTCCATTTTTCTCTATCATTATGTTGACTTGGAAGAATTTTTTTCAACACCAACTCTCCTTTTCAGAGCTTATGAGGTTGACCTTTTTGTCATGAGCTCTCATCATTCTCATTTGGTACAATTGGCCATGGCACAGTGCTATCAATCTCTTCTCCTTAATAAAGTTTAATTGCTCATAGCGCTCTTGAATCCATTTAGCTTTTTCTAATCCCACTTCCTTTAAGACCCTTAGCAATAGGATTTCTACTTCTATTGGCAATATAGCTTCCATCCCATAAACCAAGGAAAAATGAGTTACCCTAATAGAGGTGTGCATAGAAGTTTGATATGCATGTAGAGCAAAAGGTGATTTGTCGTGCCAATCCTTATATGTTTCAGTCATTTTCTTAAGAATCCTTTTGATGTTTTTGTTTGTAGCTTTTACTGCCCCATTCAT
Source organism: Durio zibethinus (assembly GCF_047325235.1). NCBI lineage: Eukaryota > Viridiplantae > Streptophyta > Magnoliopsida > Malvales > Malvaceae > Durio > Durio zibethinus. The sequence continues at coordinate 5,654,577 of NC_143169.1, read as the reverse complement.
TTTTGGGCAGTATGGAACTAAATTGTGGTGTTTGATCTTGAACTAAACACATACTTTCTACATCATCTTGTTATCAAATTCTTTGCAAATCTATTATATAATTAGGTATCGTTCCATTACCATAAAGATGAGGGGATGAAAGAAGAATTCAACAACAAATATTAGATAGAGAAAGTGTATTTCATTATTTGACCATGAATAAAGTGTATTTCATTATTTGACCATGAATCTTTTCTTTAAACTAAATTATGTCTTCTTTTCAACATCTCGCTTTATATTTTGTAGACGAGAACCATATAATCATTTTGAAAATTCCAACAAAATCATAAAGATTGATTTGGAAAAGAAAAAGATGAAAGAAAATCAACATTATGACTTGAAATGGGGATTGGTTGCTCCCTTCAACATTGTTATATGCAATTAATTCTTTCAAGATTTCCCATTATCAACTAATTTGGCAAATATCTCTTCCCTTCCAACAAATACAATAAAACAAAGAAAAAAATGACATAATCATTAAAAGCAATTCATTATTTTAACACTAGATATCTTTTTCGGCACTTAACGACCATATGCTTAATAAAATACTAACATAATTTGCCAACATAATCATGTAGTTTGATGAAAGAAAGATCAAAAGATAAAATTAGTCTCCTTGTATAATTTTTTTTCTTAATTTTTGAGTACAAGAAATCAATAGACGGATATATCATTCAATCTCATAAATTAAAGCAACATGTATGGTATTTGATCCATGAAAGACATCATGTATTTGAGATTAGTACCAATAAGTGCTCATCGATAATATTAATTCAAATCCAAAACCACTCATTAGATCAATAAATTATTGATCATTGACAAATGAAATAAGATGCTGATGGTTTATATATATATAAAAAAGGGATCAACTTATATTAACGTAAAATTAAAAAGTTTTATACTTTTTTTTAACTATTGATTTGAATAGATCCAAATGATGAGAGAGCCAAGTGAAAATGAACAAAAATATTTAGTTTTATCCTTTGGATCTATTAAAATCAATAGTTATAAAAAATATAAAACTTTTTTGTGTTAGTTAATCCCTCCCATAAATATAATTATTTGATACACTAATAATGAAGTTTTTTAGCTTTAAAGTTAGGTTAAGATGGTGATACATATCTTATTTTTTTTTAAATTAATTTTTTTTAATTTTTTAAATATACACTAAAAAACATATGTTATCATCTTAACTTCATAGCTTTTGAATACAAAAATAATGTTAAACAAACTATTATTTGAGTTAAAAACATATTTTGACTGTTAAAAATGAGTCCATCGCAGAAGCTAATTGGATGTGCAATTGCCAAGTTTGAAATTTATGATTTAGAGATAAAATGATCAAATACCTACTCCATTATTTATTTTTTATCCTCTTTAGATATTTTAATTTTTCATAACAAATTTAGTGCCAAACATTCAAAAATCTGAAATCATAATTTTCATAGCAATTTTTTGCAATATTTTTTAAATGCTTTTTTTTTTTTAAATTTAATTTTTTCTAATCGCAAGAACAATGCTATATGAGGCCTTAGATATATTAGCCAGAACTGAGTAAACTGGATTGATAGTAGTGCAACTTAGTAGAAATTACATGAATGAATTAAAGGAAGAAAGAAAGAAAAGAAGATCAAAGTTCTTGGCCTGGATGTTTTGCATCAATTTCTTCCTTTGAGCAGACATATTAGTATTTCCCACTGCCGGAATTGTTCTGAATCATCAAAGAGGAAATGCGAATCTCGTTGTTCCTTGACCTTCTTTTCAACTCTATAAAGGTAACCCCATATTTAATTTTGGTTTAAAAACAAACCAACCTTCTAGAAAGAGAAATTTTTTCAACTTTCTTTTTTGTTTCACTAATTTACTATGCTCTCTCCAACTTCCTGTCAGTTTCTCCTATAATTCCCCCCCCTTTTTTTTTTCAATTACGAAAAGCTTTTTATACATAAAACTATGGATATTTTTGGCCATTTAAATTTTGACCGAATAAAAAACTATCCCAACTGCAATATGTCAGAAATGAAGTAAAAAATGTTAGGTTTATTAGTTGAATTTAGAATATCTAGATAAGAGATAATATTGCAGATTAGATTATGTCCCATGCGATTTTCTCATCTTGTTTGGATGACTAGGAAAATATGGAAGAAAATATAGTTTTATATATGTAGATCAACAAAACAAAATTTATGTTTTCAATCCTAAATCCTAAACATAGAAGTTTCTTTGTTTAAAGCAATCAATTATATCCATAAATATAAATACAACTATTACTATTATAGATTAATCACTCTCATCACAAATAATAATCATAATTTTTTTATTAGAAAAGTAATTATTATAATTATAATCACGAATGATTTTGTTAATATTTTTTTGATACATATGTAGAAGGTCAAAACCTTGCTAGAATACCCTTCTAAAAAAAAGTGAGTGAGCTTTCAACAAGTTCTTAAAAGTTTTTTCTTGTTACAAATCAATTTAAAATAAATTTATTTCTTGAAAAAAAAAGAAAGAATACCAATATCATTGGTGTGAGAATTACACTTAACATTCCCTTATCACAAACCTATTTCTCACCCCTATGAAGCCTCCTGATTCTCCATTGTGGCCTCACCCAGCCATGACCACTTCCACAAACTAACCCCTCTGTTTGAATTGGATGCCTGCCAGTCGAAGCAATGAAACGGTCTAAAGGTGAGTGGATGGCTTTCGTCTTTTCGTTTGAGCAAAAGGAGAAGGTCTCGATTTTTTCCACGATTTTTTTATAGGAAAATGGGGGAAAACTTTTTGTTATAATTTTATTATTTAAAATAAAAAACGATAATTAACATGGATTAAAATTTTAATAAAAATTATATATAAATGTAATAAAAATAAAAATATATTTCGTATTAATATAAATTGTAACATATAATTTTCATATAAAATATGATACAAAAACACGAATTATCAATATTTTAAGAATAAAATTTAATGAATTTTACCTACAAAACTTCCTTCTTTACCATAAATTTTTCTAAAAAAAATGTAACTAGAGTACTAATTATTATATATAATTGCTGCATAGGAGGGAATTACAAATCTAGAATCATATTCATTGATTTAGAGGAAAATAAAAACAATTAAGCCTTAATTATATATATATATATATATTTATATATTAAAAAGTCATATCAAGCACCAAACAGCATATAACAACCTCAAATTCATAATGCGAAAGCAAATTATGTTTCTTACCTATGATGGGTCCTATATCCCAATTACAATATAACAAATTAAGTCTTAACATCAATAATCCAGAAAAGTAGTATTGAAAACAAGAATCGTCTTCTTAATCAAGTAACTTATAACCATCATTAACCTTTAACAAAGTATACTATCAATCATAGAAACTATAGTCACGTAATTCTTCAACTGGCTTTTCCAGTCACTTTTTTTTTTTTTTTTAAGTTCCATTTAGAATTTCCTTGATCTCAGCACTTCAAAACCCTTAACATCTGCTCTTTTCATGATCCTCAGCCTTTTGCATGATTCAATAAACATCCTGCAAATTATCAATTAATTATTAGCTTTGGCATCATAATTTTTATTAATTTTTTTAATGAATTCATTTTCCCTATATTTGAAAAAGAAAAAATTTCATCGGTTTATATTAATCTGCTATTAGCTTTAGATTTTAGGAATTTGTTGTGGCCAACAGTCATCTGTCACTAATAAATATTTCTAGGCTTGACTCAGGTTTGCTAATGGAGGGCAATATCGTAGTCAAACCGACATCATTATACGGATTTATAAGCTAATGTCGGCAATATTGGTCCAATTCATGGAATCCAAGCACGGTGCAAAAGTCATAAAAAGACAAATTTGCCACTCTGTTTTTTCTATATGGAATAAAAATTTTGTTTTTAAAGTGTTATTTATTTACTAACTAGAAGCAGCTAGCTAGCATTTGGTTGTCAATTTCATGGTGTGGAACATGATTTCTCAACATTTGTTTGACAGCCAGATTTGATCGTTTCATTTTGTATAGGGTTCGAACCTAAGCATCGGTTTTCTCATCCCTTATATCGTTTAATTTGTATAAAAAAATTTAAGGTTCTTTGAATCTAGTTTTTAGTATTATAATTACACAAATTTTATATGAAGCAAGCTTGTCAATTATGCGAATTTTCATGACCATTTGTCAATAATGAAAAGAAATATTAAATAATGTTGAGTTTTAGGAAATAGAGTATTTTTTATTTTTATTTTCTTAAAAATCAAAAGATATAAGTGAAAACGTGTTTGATAATTAAAAATACAAATAAATTTTAAGAAATCAAAAATAAAAATAAGTTGAGATATGAAAACAAAAAAAATATTTTCAATTGTGAAAAATAAGTGATTTATATTACTTTTTTCCTTATATTTTACAAGTTATCATATTTGAATATTTTTTAATGTCATTAATTAATAAATATATATTATATTTATAATTAGATGTCATTAATAATATTATTGAATATTTTATATTTTTAAAAAGTAATTTTATTCTCATTTATTAAATATATTTTTTAGAAAAGAAAAATTATTCTTTAGAAAATAGAAATAAAAAATAAAAAAAAATTTCTCAAAGCAAACAAATTCTTAGTTTTGATTTTTTAGATAAAAACTTTCATTTATCACTTTCTGTTCAGTTCAAATGGCTTATTATGTCTAGCAAACATACATATATCAAAGTATACTTCTGAAAACAGAACATAAAAGCATCTCCCCAAGAATTTTACAAAACAGAGAGGGAATTTATAATTTAAAAAGAAAATTCCAATTATTATTATCTTCTAACAAATCGACGTGCAATTACGTATCCGGTAAACACGGCAGGTAATCATGATTTATCCTTTAAATAATCAGTACTTTGTGAGAAAGATTACTTCCATAAATATTTTCCCCAACAAAATTTGACCAATGAAACATTTTCAAATAATGAAATGTCATGGTAATTAGAATTTCTTTGCCCAGTCTAACTATTGATGTCTAAACTATAGGAAACAAGGATGTGATATAGTTGACTAGCAAGGATCTAAAATATTTCACCATTTGATAAAAGCTTCATTTCGGAATGTGGTGGGAGCACTACAACTTTAGTCATAAAACGTATCATTCGATGTAATAAAAATATTTTCATTATACTCGTCCAGCCATAAACATATTTTTCGACAAGGTGAGAAGACTCCCACTACGCTTCCAAATAAAATCAAGGTTTGAACTAAAAAGTTAATCCATCAAATTTCAAATGAATTAGCAAGTTATTTTTAACATTAAATTCGTGATTAATCTATGGAATAATAGTTATTTAATTGTGAAATTGGTAGTTGGAGAAATAGACTTACTCCCAGGGAACATCTCCTGCTAACATCCAGTCTCCATCTTTGTCTTCATATATGGGAACAAATTCACAGCTGTCTGCATCCCTCAACGCCTCTCCTGTCAACAATAATAATACACCAAAATAATTAATTTTTTGTTTATTTTTTTTCCGTTTATTTCTTGTACAAGCATTCAATTAATTAATTGATTGATTTCTTTCTTTGGATAGTTTTCTTTGATTATGAGTTTGATAAGATGAGGCTTATAGTTCTTTTATCTTCATCTTCGTGCAATTAAAATTTGTGTTTATAACCAAGAACAGAGATGCATGGGGGATAAATTAAGCTATGGAGGAAAGTATACATCCACATGACAAACCTCCTACTAAAAAATCCTAAATTCCAACACGAGGCTGGAAAATTTGAGAAAGGATGAATTTACTAATCTCTCTCTCTCTAGTTTCTTCTATTAATTGACCTTTATATATTATTATTTACCTACTTGTTGAATGTTTTGATTAATTGACTGAATTATACAAGTAATTAAACCCTGTTTTCTCATTCTATTAATATAGCATGCGTATTCATTCATCCATTGATATTACCTTATAAAAATTGGGGAATTAATTGATTTTGAAAAGTATATAGAATTCAAATTCTTACAATCTTAAATACTGAAATTTTTTTTTTTTGTGGAAAGCACAAAAATGGATAATTAAGAAGAAAACCAGCTTTTTACAGCTGGATACAGAAAAAAAAAAAAATCTAGTACTTTGATTACCCTGAGGTCTGGATTTTAAGCTTACTTAGAAGCATTTTTGTTTAATCAATGAGAAAAATATCATTCTTGACAGTAATACTTCTAAATACTATAGTTATTTTTGCATGGTGAAAATAATTAAAAGATGAAGGAAAAATATATATATTGGAGCTATAAGCACTCACCAAACAGCTTCTCCAATGCCGTAGCAAGATCAGAGTAACCTCTGTGCATGCCTAAATCAATTTTGCGAAGAAAAGGAGCTCCATCCATGCTAACTTTCACGTACATTTTTGATGTTTTAGACCCATCTTCGTCGCTGAAGCTATTCTTTTTTCGATACGAACACACCGGAGGCCACCCCACAACTTGACTCTTGCCTTGCATTTTCTGGCCATCTCTGATCTTGCCATTTCCCTCCTCCTCGGAAATTTCTGAGAAAATTCTTTTCTTTTCATTTTTGTCAATTCCATGATGACCGGAATCACCAGGAAGACCCAACCTAAGCTCCGTGATTTCGAGTCCTAGACCTTCGACCTTGGCCATTTTAATTTCTCTGATGATTGCTTACAATTTTCAGTTCTCTTGTTTTCCCTTTGGGCTTTTATTGTGTGTTTTTATGCTAATTATGAAGATATATAGGTAGAAAAATTGGAAAGGTAGTTTTTATACAAGGCAAGGAGAAGAAAGAACATAGTGGGAGCAATTACAGGTCAACTTAGACTTAGTGGTAGGTCACATGAGAGGCAAAAGTGGGGACTTTGTTCCCCCTCACTACAGAATCAAAGGCTTGCACCATAAGTTGGACATGGGACATGATCCTAGGGCTGTTATGTGATTTGGTGGAATTTAATTTTGATCCTGACCGTTTGATTTGGTGAATTTGGAACAGGTCCACGTGATATCTGTCCTATTTAAAGGGTCTTTTGCAATAAACTATGGAAAGAAAGACCGCCCGAAAGCAGCCCCTATGATATAGGGGCAACTATGTTTTCGCAACATGCATTTTATTAGCCATGTAAGGTTGCGCACCATTCATACCCAGAATGCTTTGTTTAGAAATGCCATTGGTATACTACTACCATACAATTCTATAGCGATATTTTGTGGAATTTAAAATTTCTATATTATTAATGCAGAAGATAGTTTTCCTCGTTTTTAATTATGAATCGAAGACCACATGCTAATTCATTTTCATTTTCTGCTTATAAAACTTACAAAGAATTTTTATAGTTCATTAGCACTAAATCTTTAATGGATCCTATGATGGTCTCAAATATAGGATTATACAGCAGATTCTAAGTACCAAGTACTAACAGCAAAAATACCATGTGTTATCATCAAGATTTTCTCTTTTATATTATGCATGATAGGAAAACATGTATAATTGCATGTCTTTGATGCTTGGGGTGCATAAATGATTAGTCAGATATTCAGATACTTAGACCATGATCATTGTGTTTGCAGACACAACAGTTCAACTATTGATGGTGCATGCATGCATGGTCATGAAGAATTATAGCAAGTATACTGTCATTATTGACATTTGATATGTGGCAACACATGCACTTGAGCTAGCTTATGTACGATCATGTCTGAAGGATAGAATGTCATGCATAAGAAAACGATGTGCATTCATCACCATCATCACATAGCTGACAAAAACAGAAGAAATGATCCAGCAAGTAGGACCTGACTGTAGTTTCTTGTAAGGGAGCTTCCAGCAGAGTCAACTCCAATTTACAAACTCTGGGTCCCCATGGCCATTACCGCGTGCTGTCCAAGGTAATTACCTGTTATACGCCAGCGATGGTACTGGAGCTGGAAAGTGCTTGTTCCATTTTTCATCTTCAAGAATTTTTGATGTGGCAATTTCATTTCAGTGGGAAAAGTACCCTTCTTTAATTTCTATTGGAAATTAGCATATTTTTTAAGTCGTATATGAGAAAGAACAATTACTCTTCCATCATACGGTTTTGCATGTACGATAAGATCATAGGAAGAAGATTAGACCCATGAAGAAAAAAATGTAGATAGCAGCCGTACTCTTCAGTTTTGCAAATAATGTGCAGATATAATAGCTGCATACCTCATTAATGATAGGGGAATACAAAATAAAATTACAAACAAAATTTAGTTCGTCAAATGACATTTGCCTCCATAAATGTGCACTCGCATCTTCAATGTTGATTCAAATTTCAAATCATGCTCAATTACTTAAAGCAGAAGGTAAGAGAAAGACTTGAACCAACCGAATTGATTATAAACAGATGATGTCTTATTGTTAGGGTTACCATAACTGAGGAAAAAGACAGTGTCCATCGGTTGGGATTACTGTAAGTGAACACACTGTTTTTTTTTTTTTTTGCACATGGTTCTCTCTTATCATTCTCTTATAAAGGTTTTTAATTAGGCACACAGCTATTCCTACTCACTTAAAACGCGTGTGTGAATATTTATACAGAAGAACATCGAATTTTTCGGCAGGTCCTCATCAGGGCCTTTTGATTTTGGTGTGTCTCCAGACATTTTGAACAGCTATACAAAGATATTGGGTTTAGGTTAATATATCTAGTTGCACTCTTATGTCTCATTGGAGGAACCATAGAAATTGATTAACAGCTACAAGGGCCAATTCCATTTGCACTACCGTATCTTTAGCTGTAATCGATTCCTTAATTTGTTTGGCTCTTGGAAAAAATGAACATTATGTGAGGAAAATGCTTCAGAATTGCATTAATTCCTATTTAACTTGGGTTATGTTTCCTTGGTAGTAAAGAGTTGTGCGTAAGTATTTTGCAAATAATGCAGCCTTGATTGATTGCTTCCCTCCTTAAAAGAAAATTGTTAAAGCAGTATCTAAGATAATATTTTTAAAAAAATACATTTAATGTATTGTTTCTTCTTGCATTTAGTAAAAATAATACATTAAATGCAAAAATTTTACCTAAAATACTAATTTAATTATCTTTAACCAGTACTGTCTATAATTATACCTTTTATAAAATTATTATCTTCTCACCTTTCAAAAGAAAATTAAAAAAAAAAAAAGCTTCATGAGTCTTCTTCAAATCAATAGATCTAACTTTTTGCATTTTCAATAATTGTCAAAGTTAATTATTAAATTATAGACCTAATATTGCATTGAATGGTGCACTTTTATTGTTCAATGAACATTAGAACATGTTCATTTCCAACATGCAGTAAAGTAATTTAAAGTTTCTGGTGTTTTGTGCTATTTATAGATATATACATTTCATGGTCGTCTATAATTAATCTTAGTGCTTTTCTTTTCTTAATTATCAAATCTAGTTTCACATTTTTGTTTTTTCTTTCGATGCAAGCCATTGCGAGCTTTTCACTTCTAATGGCAAACAATGAATAATTAATAAAATTAATAGTAATAAGAAGAAAAATGACAATTAATTTAGTCTGCATGGGTTTTAATTTGAAGGTTTTAAGATCAAAATAAAGTAGGATTATTACTATTAGAATTAAAATCAAATGTGTCAAATGGGTTGGACGGTCTATGACATGACACAATAGGGTATGGTATAGGCTGCGCTTCACATAACGGGCTGTTAAATAATCAGGCTGAGTTAAACAAGATAAATATATATGTCATATTAGACTAAAAGCTTTTAAGCCTATGAATTTGCACAGCACGGCTTGTTAAAGGTTAATACTAACACGTAGAATGTGAGTTAGCATAACATGGTACATAAATCTAAATGTGTTACGTTATATTCGCCCATAATTATTATAAATGGTTTCTGGTATTTGAGTATATTTATGTTATTTTTTTTTTATATTCTAATGAAATTATATTTATTTTTTGGTAATTTATAAAATAAAATTATATTAAATAAATTTATTTATTTAATATTTAAATTATTGATGGATAAATTATATCTAATTAGTTTGCAAACTATTCAATGCACAGATTATTTTTATTTATTTTAAATTTATGTGTATAAAAATAAATTAACATTCTTTTCAAAATTATATGATCAAATTCTTCAAACTAATAACATTATATAAAAAAGATTTTAGTTGTAAAATAAAAACAAAGACTGGTCATTTGAAAACATATAAAGAAAAATACAAGGTTACATTTGTCGCTTCTAATGATTTCACATAAAATACACTTAGTCAGCATTTTAATAGGTCTTTAGGTTTATTTCATTTTTTTTGTGATATAATTAATGTAATTAATTAACTAAATTTATAATGTGGTTTAAACAACCATTTGTTTTTACAAATGATGGACATTTTAATGATTTAATTAGAAGTGGTATAATATCTAATTATAAAACAATTTAGAGAAATACTATTAGATCATATGCTTTTAAAATATTTTTTTATAAAAAAATTAATGTCTGGTTTATCAAAAATTTTCTTTAAAATTTAACTTACGTCTGATATATGGATCAATTGGCCAAACCTTAGTTATATGTATATTAACGGGCATTTAATAGATGATATATGTGTGTATATATATATATATACATGTATTTAATATTAGGATTATAATTTCAATATCTTTATATATGTCATTTTATTTTATTATGTGTTTATTATCTCCCACATATTATTTTTAATAATAATAAATGAAGCATAAAAAATAATGTTATGCTTGGCATAACATTACCCATAAAGATTATGAATCATGTGCCATGCTGAATCATACTCTTAATTTTCATAAGTCTTATTAGTATGAGACATTAAAAAAAAGTTGAATTGACACAATCTATTAACATATAAATTAATATTTAAATGTCATTAACATATAAACTAATAAGTTATGTCAATCTAACACGGTTAATTTGACACATCTATTTAGAATTGAGAATTATTTAAGCTTATATGGAATTAGGGGACGAATCTAGATCTTTCTATGAATTGGTGGCGGCCTAGGTAAGCTTTATCAAGTTTGGTTTATAAGAATATTTTATTAATAAATAATAATTATTTTAATTTTTTAACAGTTAATAATAAAATTTAAATTAAACAACCTTAAATGGACAAACGGAGTCAAACCTTGTAGACAAACTCTGAGATATGAATTGGTTCAACTCGACTGGAAGATATATACAATGGAATTATAAATGCTTAAACCCCACTAGCTAAGATTGAAAATGATCGGAACAATAAAGTTTGATCAAGATCTACATGGGATTGAGTTGCCAACTAATCAAATGTCAATTCCGTGATATCCCATAAAAGGAAATTAGATTTGGGTGATCAATAAGTTTGATCAAAGTTCAAGCTACTAATTTAGTAAAGAGAATGCATCTACAAAGTGGTGATTGATGAAAAAGATCATGCATCTTCAAAGAACATTTATTACACCAAACAAACAATGCCATTCGTATATTTAATTTGTTTATGATGAATTGAGAAATAATAAAAAAGAATTGTGTTTAACATGTCATAGAACATGAAAAATCGCCCCTGACAATTACACACTTGACATGATCACCTTGCGACTTCATCAAATTTTGATTCAAAATATAATAAAAATGAAATGTTTCTTGGCAACCGAGCAAGTGTTTCTTTTGGGTTTGACACGACAACAAGATTCATGGCAGGGTCCTAGAGTAGGGCACAAGTGATGGAGATGTCACCGGCAAAGCACTGGATCACTCTGTCTTAAGACTAATCATGGTTAGACAATGTAACCCACATCATAAAGATATGCCTCTTAGCCCCCATTAGGGCATCTCGATGTTAGGTTGGGATCACCAAATCTTTTCCGTTGAGACAAGAGGTCGATCCTCGACCCTATGGCTCGCCGCGTGCTTGATTTGTGACCATTCATCAAGATACAAACCGAGTGACAAGTTTCTTGACAGGTGTAAAATAATTAAGATATAAACAGTCATATATATATATATATATATATATCCACGTATGCATGTAAATTGTATGTGAATTTTTTTTTATAAAAAAATCGTAATTTGATAATAAAAAAAGAGATTATAAATATTAAAATTTGAATATCAAATTTATTAAATATCAAAATTTAAAAATAATTATGCAATAAATTAAACAAAATATTATGATTCAAATTATTTTTGCTTTTGAAATAATATTAGAATTGCGAGGAAGTTTAAGAAAAAATGTTATCATGGACGTTGAGTCATTAGTGAGAAATTCGTTTTGGTACATCAGGAAGAAACTTTTTTTTTTATATACTTGATTGATAAGTATAGCTCAAAAAGTGGTAATAGAAATTGAAATAGAGAAATTATAGTAGAAAGGGAACAGATGAAAAACAAAGCAAGTAAATTCAGATTTATTTTCCTGGAAAACATAGTCGTAGGCCATGCTGTAGCGTCCTTTTCTTCTCAGGGTCGTCTGTGAAAAGTGATGGTAACCAGACATGAGAAGAAGGGAGGTCCCATAGCTTTTATCAAGCAAAAAAAAAAAGGACTAAGGATTGCCGCAAACTTGGTCTTCTTTTCTTTCATTTTCGATCATTTCTTTCGGTTGCTTTTCTCACCGAGTGAAAACAGTTTGAGACACAGAAGCATAGGAGAACCATGGAGAATCAACTTTGGTGGAATATTTTTATCTTTTTGTTTTTATAAATAAAAGATGATAAAAATTCAAATTTTAACTTAATTATTTTATAAATTAATTTTTTTAAAATAATATTTAAAAAATTTAATATTCATATTTCAATACTTATAATTCTATTGTCTATCATAAAATTACTACTTTCGTTATATAAAAAAAAATGGAACTTCCGTTGAAAAAAAAAATGATAAAGTGAACTATGAAATTGAATTATGAAAGTAGTTAGCAACTGATATGGTATGGAGTCATTTAGGTTTTGATTTTCTCTTTTTTTTTTTTTTTTTTGGAGTTTTCTTGCTTTTTTTACTTGAGAAAAACTCATTTAATTTTTTTTTATCAAACTCATTTAGTTACTCTTTATCTAATACTGGCTTCATTAAAGTGCGATTCATGCACGTGTAAATTATATTTTTACGTTAATTATTTGAATAAAAATATTACTTAATTATAAATTTCTCTAGTAAATAATTAAGAATTAGTTTGTATTAATTATGAATATATTCTGAAAGTTAGTTTCAATTGAAAATTTTTAAATGATTAGGTTTTCCAAATTTTTTACTTTATTAAGTTAATTATTTTTTTTATATTTGAAGATACTCAAATTTGAATTCTAATAATTAAAATTAAAAATTTACTACTTTACTAATAGATATGTGATTGATTATTTTATTAAGTTAATTATTGTTTGTTCAAGATTTTCTACTAATTTTAGGATTCCTCACTTCTATAATAATAGGACTGTCCCATCAACGGACATGTTTTGTTATACTGGTGATCAAAATAGACGTGGTCTGAGCCTTGGACTGATCAAAGTTGGATTGATGGACCAGACCAGTTTTTTGCTCTTAAACAGTGGTTAGGCCCGTTTCTTCGTCTTCACCCAGATCAAGAGGGATTTATAAAGCAAGCGGGGCGAAACTTGAAAAATTATTGTATGGTGTCTCTATGAAGCAATTAGATTAAGATTATTATTTTTTTCTTTTAAGGATAAAGTGAAAAGTTAGTTGTCATCACTACTATATGGTTCAATCAAACATAAGATGATTTAGTTCAAAAGTTTTTAGCAAAGCTTTTCCTACTAGTGAAAACAACAAAGCTAAAGAATAATATCATCATCTTTTTGTAAGTAGATAGTGAAATATTATATGATGGATGAGAACGATTTGAGTTGCCAAGAAAATGCCCACATCATGGATTACCCTAATGATTTTAGATCCAGATCTTTTACAATGGTCTCACACCACCTATGAGAACCACTTTAGAATGGCTTCAGATCTATGAAGTTTATTTAAGCTTAACAAGTCATAGAAGAAAAAAGGTAAGAAGAATTCCCTTAAAAGGCAATAAAGCACAATTACACTAGTTGTGACCTTTGCTAGGCCTTAACCATCATAAATCCTTCAAATTGTGTCCAAATAGTTCAAATTTCCTCCTTATTCATATTTTCACCTATACATTGAACAATTATGTATGTAGGAGTATTTTTGCCAAAATTCTCAAAGTTCGAGCCAAAATATGAGAGAAATTGTACTAAAAATAAGTAAAAAAATGCTAAAATATGAGTGCAATCAATATCTCCAACATATAACTGCTTACTAGGAAAATCATGAATTCACATAACAAGTGTTATCCTTTCATCCTTGCACTAAAAGGTCAAATTTGTTATTAATGGCTACCTTGTTTGCAATTCTAGATAAGAAAATTTATTAGTGATACAACCTTTATCCATTCCATATTTAGATGCAGTTAGTGACGCATTTATAGATTTTTTGAAATAGTCAATGCAATATATTTGGGGGGAAGGATCAAAACTCTGTACTCTTTAGCTGTTTGCAAGTACTAGCATCATGTTCAAACAAGTGATTGAAAAGGGTTGGCATCTGGAGAAGGGACTAAGAAAGAGTCTGTAAGGCATAAAATGACCTCCAATGATACTAGACAATAAAGATAGAAGTGGTTTGAGATACAAGCCAACAAGGACAAACAAGATGAAGATGGTGAATGCAAAGAAGAAGAAGAGGATAATTGATCTCATGAGGTATGAACTTGAGGTGAAAAGTTAGTTATTCCTTATCTATATGATACTTTTTGTCTTGGAAGTGCATCCATCTCAAGTTATCTCAAGCTATTAATAAGGATGTCGCATGGAACATGGGTAAAAGTTTTTTTTTTTTTTTTTGGGCTCTCTACTATGATGATAAATGATGAGGATGGAAAATAAGAAGAGAGGCTATTTATGTATCTCACTTTACTAGGCAATGAAGTGAAGAATTGAAGGATGTCAAAGTTATCTACTATCCTTGAACCTATGATAAAGTAATATACAGAGTTAAATCCCAACTGCATAGGCCCAAGCATTAGGGTTATCTTTTATGTATGGGCTAGTTTATTTATAATTATTTTAATAAAATGATTTGCATAATGCCTATTCATTACATTTTCTTTTTAATTTTTAATTCTTTCTCTCTTTTTGCATTTACATACTCCCACATTCCTTCCATTGTACCCATTTTTATGTTTCCAAATAATGAATGTAAAGACAATTATTATAGTAATCCAAGATTTGACTTTGACAATTCTATTCATATTGATGAATTTGATAATGTGAAAGTTTCTGATGACTATACTTTGCCTTTTAAATTAATGAGATTAATAGAACAAGAGAAGAAACCAATTGAACCATATCAAGAAGCTTTAGAAATGGTTAATTTGGGGGAGGAATAAAATAAGAAAGGGGTTAAAATTGGTATAACACTATCACCAGATGATAAAAAGAGGCTAATAAATATGTTTTGTAAGTATGTGGATGTATTCGTATAGTCCTATAAAGATATGCCATGACTCGATACTGATATAGTAAAACACAAACTACTTTTAAAACTTGAATGCAAGCTAGTACAACAAAAGCTAAGGTGCATGAAGCCTAAAGTGTTGCTAAAAATCAATAAAGAAGTCAAAAAACAATATGATGTTGGCTTTCTCAAAGTCACTAAATATCATGAATGGGTGGCTAACATAGTCTCAACCCCAAGAAGGATGGCAAAGTTAGAGTTGTGTATGGATTATAGAGATTTGAATAGAACAAGCCCCAAAGATAACTTTTCACTGCCATATATTAATATAATTATGCATAATACTACCAATCATTCTATGTTCTTATTCATGGATGGTTTTTCAAGCTACAACCAAATTAGGACAGCTCTTGAAAACATAAAGAAAACTAAATTTATAACAATGTGGGGAACTTTTTGTTACAAATTAATGCCCTTTGACTTAAAGAATGTGGAAGCTACATATCAAAGTGTAATGATAACTCTTGTTGATGACATGATGCACTAAGAGATCGAGGTGTTTGTTGATGATATGATTGTCAAATCTTAAGAGGAAAAAGATCATGTCACTAATATCAAAAAGTTGTCTAAAAGATTAAGAAAGTTCTAACTCAAGCTTAATCTTGCCAAATGCACATTTGGTGCAAAATTTGAAGAATTGTAAGGATTAAGAGTTAGTGAAAAAAGGATAGAGGTGGATCCAGATAAAGTACAAGCTATTCAGAATCTATCTCTTCCACTAACTTAGGAGATTAAAATTAATTACTCATTTTATCTCTTAACTTACCTTGAAATGTGATCTCATTTTCAAACTACTTCACAAAAACAATCCAAGTGAGTGGAATGATGAATGTCAAATTGTTTTCGAAAGAGTTAAAAACTACTTATCGAGCCCATTAGTGTTAGTACCACTAGCCCTGAAAAGCACTTGATATTATATCTAATGATGAATGAAAATTTTATGGGAAGTGTATTGGAGCAACATGATGAGCTGGGCAAGAAAGAATAGGCCATCTACTATTTGAGCAAGAAACTCACTGATTATGAGTAAAGATACACACCTATGGAAGAAATGTCCTATGTACAAGCTTGGATAACTTAAAGACTTTGATAGTATATGTTATACAATATAACATGGCTTATTGTAAAATTAGATCCTTTTAAGTATATTTTTGAGAAGCTTTCACTATCTGGGAAATTCACCTAGGTGGTGAGTCATTCTCTTAAAATATAAAATTATTTATGTGACTCAAAAATCAATAAAAAAAGTGCAATTAGTGAGTTCTTGTTAGACTAAGCTACTGATGAATATGAGCTAATGAAGCTTGATTTTTCTAATAAAGACTTGATAACTTTTGAAGAAGAGGTATCTATAGAAAAGCCACGAAAGATGTTCTTTGATGGAGCTTCAAATTCTTTTTGACATAGGATTGGGGTAATTTTTATCTCTCTAGCTGACCATTATTACCCAATCACTACTAAGTTGGATTTCAGCTGCATTAATAATATGGCTGAATATAAAGCATGTGTAATGGGTTTACAAGCCATAATTGAGAAGAAAATTAAAGTTTTAAAAGTGTATGGGGATTCAGTAATAGTAATTTATTAATTGCACAAAGAATGAGAAACAAAAGATGCTAAGCTAGTGTGATATCAGAAATATATCTTTGAATTGATCAAGCAATTTAAAAAGATTCCATTTGAACACTTACCTAAAAAGGAGAATCAAATTACTGATGCATTGGCTACATTAGCTGCTATGATGAAAGTAAATGAAAATTCTAAGATCTAACCCATGAAGTTGGAAGTAAAAGACTCACTAGCACATTTTTCAAATATTGAAAAAGAAGTCAAAGGGAAACCTTGGTAATATGTCATCATGCAGTACCTGAAATATTAATAATATCCTGAGCATGCCATAAAAAATGACAAAAGAATCATTAAAAGAATGGCAATGGGATTCTTTCTTAATGGAAAAGTTTCTACAAAAGAAGTTGAGACCAAGTGCTTTTAAGATGTGTAAATGCCACTGAAGCAAAAAGGATAGTTGAAAAAGTATATGATAGAGTCTGTGAAGCCTATGCAATGGTCATATGATGGCCAAATAAATAAGAAGGGCAAGATATTACTGGCTATCGCTGGAGAGTGATTGCATTAATTATGTAAGGAAGTGCCACAAATGTTAGATCTATATGGAAAAGATTAATGCTCTTCCAACCAACTTGCACGTTCTGACACTTCCATGGCCATTCTCAATATGAGGCATGGATGTGATTAGACACATTACTTTAAAGGCTTCAAATTGGCATCGATTTATTTTTGTGATGATAGATTATTTCACAAAGTGGATTATTTCACAAAGCGGGTGAAAGTAGCCTTATATCCTAGTGTTACAAGGGCAATGGTGAAAAATTCTTGAAGAAAGAGATAATATGTCAATACGAGCTATAAAAAAAAATAATTTTTGATAATGCTAAGAACTTGAATATCAAGATGTTAAAGGAAGTGTGCACTCAATTCAATATCAAACATCATAATTCTGCACCTATCAATCAAAAATGAATGGGGCAGTAGAGGCTGCTAATTTGAATATAAAAAGAATCCTAGAAAAGATGATTGATACTTACAAAGATTGGCATTGCAAGCTACTTTTTGCTTTGCATGCTTATAGGACTTTAGTGCAAACATCTACTTGAGCTACTCCATTTTCATTAGTTTATGGTATGGAAGCAATATTGCCAATTAAAGTAGAGATTCCTTCCTTAAGAGTTCTAATGAAAGTTGAATTAGAAGAAGCAGAATGGGTTAGGAATTGTTATGAGTAACTGAACCTCATTGAAGAGAAAAGAATGACAACATTATGCCATGGTCAATTGTATCAGAAGAGAATAATGTGAGCACATGATAATAAGGTTCACCCTCGACACTTTTGAGAAAGAAAATTATTTCTAAAAAAGATTCTTTCAAACTAGCTTAACAGTCGAGAAAAGTAAACACCAAATTGAAAAGGTCTATATGTGGTAAAAAGAGCTTTTTTGGTGGGATTTTAATTTTGGTAGAAATGAATGGAGATAATTGTTGAACCAAATCAACTCAAATACGGTAAAAAAAATACTTTGCTTGAAAAAAAAAAGAAAAGAAAAGAAAAGAAAAAAGAAGAAAATATGAAAAAAAAATAAAAAATAAAAATGAAGACTCAATGTGAAAACTTAAAAAGGGTAATTCAAGTCAAAATGTGGGCTTCTAAATTGAAAACTTGAAAACGTAGCTTAAATGTAAGGATGGAATAGCATCATGAGAAGATTTCACCATACAAGGGCAAAATTAGTCTAATAAAGTTCAACATTGTAAAGTTTGTTGATAAAATAGATTTGGAGAAAAGAATTTTAGCTTAGATCGCTTAAGATTATTGGAACATTCATGACCTAGTTAAACATTGATTGATCATTATCCTTTTGTTTAACTAGATTTGTTTCCTTTAATAAATATTTTTTGACAATTCACTTTAATTGTTTCTTTGTTCTTTGCAATAAATTCCCTTTGATATTAATCCTTGTTTATGTCTTTTTCCATTTTGATTGAAAGAAATGCATGATTGGATTATGTCTATTGTCATACTAATGAATAAATGAATAAAATTTAAAAAATATCTCAACATTACTTTAAAAAAGGGGATAGAATTATAAAGGTGATAAGGAATAATAGGAAAGGTTGGAAAATGAAAAATTGTAAGCAACCCATAAATGATTTTTTAAATGTAAAAATTTCAAGGTTGAATGACAAAATTGGTAAGATTGTTCAATAGTGCTTGATGATCCATGATGAGAAGATAAGAAAAAAGCTTTGAGAACTTTTGATTGACCACAATAGAAAAAGATGAATTACATGGCATATATTGCATCTTCTGTATGCATTACATTCATGCATCAAATTGAGAACATCGCATTTATTCATGGCATTCATTATGCATGTTTGAAAAAGGTTGAAAGATTAAAGTTTGAACTGAGAAATTTGATTGGAAATTTTGAAAATCTTTTCATTCATTGCATGCATTCATTGCACATGTTTGGAAAGTAAATGAAGAAAGAAATTTAGAGATGATTTTGAGAGGAAACAATAGGAGATGATCAATGATGAAAGAAACCATTTTGAGGAAAGAATTTCTAAAGTTTTTAATGCCTTTGTTAAGGAGGAGCTTTGTCAAAGGTAAGAATGATTTATAAGACCTTAGGGCATGATCTTGAAAATCCTAGATATCTATTTTATTTTCAAAAGTTTCAATGCCTCAATTGTGGATGAGTTTTTTATTTTCAAAAAGTTTCAAAGCCTCTATTGAGGAGGAAATGAATGTCTTTTGCCTTTGTATAATTCTTATTTCATAGAAAATGCATAAAGAAGGGCAATTGTAGATACTCCATTTTATCCAAGAAATATTTTGAAATCAAAATGGGCTTTGAATTGAATTGGGCCTTAATATAAAGAATTTTGGGCTCAAAGATTAAAAGCCCAAAAAGAAGTTGATTTTGGTTTTGATCTTGATTTTAATTTTAATTTTAAAATTTCGGTTTTAGGTTTAATTTTAATTTTTAGTTTAATTTTATTTTTGGTCAAAGTCAAAGAAGTTAGTAAAAGTAAAAAATCAGTAAAGTTTAAAAAAATCAAATAAGAAAAATACATGTGAATTGTTTTTTTAGAAAATTTTAAATTTTGATCTGCCTAGGATTCAACTTGAATTTGTAAAACTTCATGATATATTAATCTTGGGAAGCATGGAGCTTAATTCAATGAAAGCAAGGAAAGATTACAAAAATAGAATCTTAGGAAGATTTTTCCTTGATTTGGTATAGTTTCATAATTTCCAAAGCTAAAGGGATTGAATCCCTATAAAAGGAGCCTTAATATGTGAACAAGACAATAAACAATCAAGCAGTTAAGAACTCAAGCAATCAATAGCAATTAAAATCTTTTTGGGTTTTTATTTTTTTAGGAATTAATTTTTTTCGGTATTTCAATCTTAGGTGATTCTTAGATTGGAAAACTATTGGAGGTTTGAATTTAGTGTTCTTAGATTCCTTTAATTTTGCCTTTTTTAGGATTTTGGCTTTTTGGTTGATTTTTTAATTTTTTAGATATTTTGGGAATTTTCTTTAGATTTTGGATTTGAACTTGAATTTCTAGGATTATTAGGGGGTTTTTTTTGGGGTTTCTATTGAATTTTTAAGCAAGCCTTGAATTTTTTGATTGAATATAACTATGGTTGGAAGAATTCATGGTGGAAAAATTTGGGTTTTGTGGCTGTTTTTTGGAATTGGATAAATTTCTAGTGAAAATCTTAAAAAGAAGGTAGAGGATTTGATCATAGAGAGAGAAAGGAAAGCTATTCTGAAGCTTTCTAAGGATTTTTGGCTTTTATACAGATAGCAAACAGCGTCATTTTGAGAGGAGGTGACTCATGTCCTAACTTGAAGCAGATCTGTGCATTGACCCTGTAAGACACAAGCTGAATCGCATGATTTTGCTTTCCTTTTTCTTTTCAATTTCAATTTCATTTTATTTTTTATCTTCCTATTTTCTATTTTTTCTATTTTTATTTATTATTTTAATTGTATGATAAATTAAAAAGGAATGAAGAAAAGAAAAAGAAAAAATAGGTAAGATTTTATAGTTTATTTACATGATTATTAATATAATTATTTGCATGATTATTAGTATATTTACTTGTGTAATATATTTTATTAATATATTTATTTGTGTAATTTATTAATATATCTATTTGTGTGATTTATTAATATAATTGCATGATTATTTATATATTTCTTTGCATGATTATTAATATGTTTTTTGTGTGATTATTAATGTATTTATTTGTGTAATTAATTAATATATTTATTTGTGTGATTTATTAATATCATTGCATAATTATTAATATATTTATTTTCATGATTATTAATATATTTATTTGCATTATTACTAATATATTTATTTGTACGATTTATTAATATATTTATTTGTGTGATTTATTAATATGATTGCATGATTATTAATATATTTATTTGTATATTTGTTAATATATTTATTTATGTGATTTATTAATATGATTGCGTGATTATTAATACATTTATTTGCTTGATTATTAATATATTTATTTATATAATTTATTAATATATCTGCATGATTATTAATATATTTAGATGTGTGATTTATTAATATATTTGCATGATTATTAATATATTTATTTGTGTGATTTATTTTATATTTTTTGCATGATAATTTTTGCATGATATTTTTTGTATGATTTATTATATATTTTGCATGATAGTTTGATATTTTTGATAGAGTTTTTTTTTATGACAATGTTGTGTAAATAAATAAAAAGGATTTGAATTGATTTATTTGCATAATAAAAACTATCTTTGATTAAGGCATAGGTAAGATAACACAAAATTAATTTGGTATCAATTTTGGATGTAATGGAATGCTAAAACCTTCCCTACACATAATTGACTCATATACTTAGTTCTATAGATGTAAACAAGAAACTATTCTTTTTAGGGTCCTTAGTTTATACTTAGGATAACTTTAAAAAGAATAGATTTACATAGATAGCCAATCACATCTAAGTAAAACAGATTGGTGGTAACTTCATAGTTTTTGTGTTTGTTCAGCAGGTTCTTAGACTTAAATGTTATAACACATCCCATTGTTACAATATTAAAATTTTCAAAAGAATCACTTTACATGCTTGTACTATTTGTAAGCATTATCCAAAAATTTAGCCAAATGTTTGCCATATTATCCCGAATTTACATCTTCCTGTAATTGCTTAGCTTCTTAGGCCATGTCCCTCGCTTTGAAGTCAGCTTATCTTATTTGTTCTACCGGCGAGTGGCTTAAGACCCTTTCAGCATGCATTCATCCTTCTAGTATTATGCTTCTCGGGTTTTGATCTTGAATTGATCTTGCTTTTCCCTTAAGATTTGATTGGTTTCATGTTGATAACAAATTTGCTATTTCAAGTCATCAATGAGGCTTTGTAGCATTTTCTTTTCTTCCATTAACTGAAAAAACTCCTCTTTTTTAGACAACAAATTAGACTAAAAATGCTCTGTATTATTTTTAAATTCTTTAAGCTTAGTGGTCATTGAAATGACGGATTTATACAAGCTTTTAGATATTTCTTCTTGTTTTTTTCAAGCTTTCGAAATTTCCCCTCATTCTCTTTAATCTCAAGCTGAAGTCCTTTTTTTTTTTCAAGCTCCCACATTTCTTTTTCTTTTTCAAATTTGCATTTCATAGCTTTCATGTCTTCAAGGACGATTTCACGATAGGCGTCTTCTTGAGGGTGTGATTTTTTTTCCATGGGAATAACATTCTTTTGGATGCATTTTCTTTTCCACACCAGATATTCAAGTGTAAGCTTATTTATATATCCTCTACAATCTACTTTTAAAGTTTGCTTCCATTCTTTGATAATTTCTTTTAACTTCTTAAGAAAATATTGATTCTTCAAAAGAGAATTCCAATTCACAAAGCCCATGAGTCATTGGAATAAACTATTTTGACTTCAATTATTTACAAATCATTGCTAGAGCATAGCTTATACCTCTCCATAGTCCTAAGAGTGGAACCCAGGCTTATCACCACAATTCTATAGCATGGCTTCTCATGGCATTTGTGGAACCTTTCATATAACTTAAGCACTGGTGAGATTTTGCAAAACTAATAACCATTCTTCTTTGGGTTTCGATTCCAACCATCCAATGTTGCAAAATTCTTCAATTGGCCTACTTTTTTACTGTAAGTATGGTAAAATTTACCCATAGGATGCTGAAGATGACTTTTTGCCCAAATATAAAGTAGCTATACACACCTTATGAAGTGTTCTCCCCTTCTTTGATAATGATTCAATGACCTAAAAGTTTCTACCAATATGGATGGAATAAGATTGATTTTATTGTTCACTTGCTTAAGGAAAAGGATTACTGATTCCTCAATGTACCCCAAGACCTTTGAGAAAATGATCAAGCCATAAATTACCAAAGCTATCATTTTCATACATTATTCATCCTTTAAGTGTTTGACATTATAATTACATAGGATTACCCTAGGATGTTATTGCTTATGCCATTTGTTTGGATATACGAGCTCACATCCTGAATGAAAACTTTTATCATATGAGCAAATTTCTTTCGAGATCCAAGTTTTTGACCTCAAAATAGATCTTACTTGGATTAGGGAGGTGCAATCACAACAACGTAGAATATTCTTCAATTGTCAAAGACATATCAATTTTATTGAATGTAAAACATCAATAAGTAGGGTCCCAAAACTAAATCAAAGCTTTTATCAACTAGTGTTCCATAGGCACCTTAAATAGTGAAGCAATATGATGAAATTTTTTCTTGAAAGCCATCTTTTTAGATTTTGTTACACGATGCCAATTCTCAGTTAGCTTAGACATTTCATTTTTTTAAAGCCCCAATATCATTTCTTCAGGAAAAGTTTCCTCACTAAATTTTTTCTGACAATCTCCCTTTCTTTTTTAGGGTTTTGATGATTAAGTTATATTCTCATTAACATCTTTGTACATGTTAAGCTTCGAAGCGAAAAACATCATGATGGTGTTTCAAAGCAAAACCAAAAATGTCCTGACTAATATTGGTACATTGATAAGCACATTCCATATATAGATGTTTATGATGATGCATGATTATGAAACAAAAGAAAAGCAAAATAAACCAGTGTTAGCAATTGAAATAAGTGCTTCTTCATGTGTCCTAATTTACTGTGTAATCTACAAAATGGTATGGCTCTAACTAAGGTTGGTTTCTTAAGGTTCACTATATCATGGTTTGTGATTTATCAAAGGCTAAAAGATTCCTAAATTAATCCTCACTATCATCCATTCTAAACTAGTAAGGCCACTGATCTTCACTTATAACGGGCTATCAAGAAAAAAGGTTCAGCTTGAGTAAAAGTATTGCACTAGCCTAAGCGGAGGCTTATAACCTCATGAAAGTGTAGGTACTCTACTCCCTTTTAAAGGAATAGATTCAAAAGCTTAGCTATAGAGCTCGTGCATGAATGCAAATATGTACATGTGTGAAGGAATATAACAATTATTAAAATCAACAATATAAATATTCCATAATTAACAACAACATAAAATGAACAAAATAATTAACCATAACAATACTAAATAAAACTATCAATTTTTCTTTTTTGAATTTTGATTTTTGTTCTAAAATGAGATAAGGAATTAGAATTAAATATAAAAAAAATAATAAAATCAAAGTTTGGACAACACATGCTTATTTTGGCCTTACTCTTAAGAGTCTCTAATGAAGTCATCAAGCTGTCTAACAATTTTTTGTTTAGGGGGACTCAATTGCTAGACTTAATGAAAATTTATGGAGTCATCACCAATCTTTTTTAATTAGGTGTGAGTAGCCACATAAGATATCATCTTTTAAAACTTTTAAAATTAATTAAGATTTACTAAAAGATATTTTAGTTTGCAAAATCAAGATTGGGTCCAAGAGTGCAATTATATGTGAGGAAGGTATAAGCTCTTTAAAGTCGCTCATTTCAAGAACGTACCAATTAAGCACGCATTATCGTTTAATTTTGATAATATGATCTTTTCAAAATTTAAAATTAATTTGCTAAGAATTTATTTATGAAAAAAATATTTTTATGCATTTTATAAATTCTTTGACATTTTGATGGAGTTTATAGAAAATATCTTCAATCATGAAATTTTTGAAAAAATTGACCATTTACAAAATTATCAAAATTTTGTCACAAGATATTTTTTATTATATATATTTATTGTAAAACTGATTTTAGGATTATACTGACTCTTTGATGAAATCTTAAAATTCATTTTTCAAACTGATATTAGGATTATCTCGACCTAAAAAATCATTTTTCAAATTGATTTTAAAATTTTCTCGACTCTTTAGTAAAATTTTAAAAAATTATTTTTTTAGTAATAATTAAGAAAAATAAGACTTTTCGAATTTTTCTAAAAAATTTCCACTTAAAACATTTTTTATAAGCATTTTTATTTACCTCTTTTTTATTTATTTAAAAAATTGTTATAAAAAAGTAATTTTTAGATTATCCCAACTCTTTGGTGAAATCTAAAAATATTGTTTACTTACAATAATCAAAGAAATTTGGACTCTTTCAATTTGCTTTAAAAATTACATTATGAAAGATATATTCAAATAATCAATTATTTTTAAATTATTTATTCTTAATAAAATTTTATTCCTAGCAAAATGATTCTCTGAATAATCCTAACACTTTGGTGAAATTTAAGAAATATTTTGCTTATAACAAAATTTCGATTTTCCTTAATAATTATATTTTAAAGCTTTATTCACCTTTTTTTTTTTATAATTTGATCAACCTACTTTTTATTTTAATTCTATTTTTATTTTTACTTATTTCTAAAAGAATGAATAATAGAAACAATAACATATAATAATAATAATAATAATAATAATAATAATAATAATAATAATAATAATATAATAATAATAAAAAAACAAAAAATGAAATAAAATAAAAATCAAATCAAAAAATTAAAATAAAAGAAAGAGGAAAACTAACCGAATGAATTGGCTTGCCTACGGGTCAACGTGTGGGTCAACATCGAGTTCGGCATGGGTCAAATGTCCAAAATGACGTTGTTTTGGCTGCCCTATTTAAGGCTTTTTTTTTTTAATTTTCTCTTTCTCCTCTCTCTTTACCCCAGACCCTTTTCTCTTTAGAAAGCCAAAAACCATTCGTTGACCATTGTAAAACCTAGATTTCAGTTGACTATAGCCCTACGCCATTGCCAAAATTTTTAACCGACACTAGAAAGTTCAACAAATTCTAGAATCTAGCGAGATACCTTGTTCTAGGTGGTAGGAAAATTTAACGGTTACCAAAAAAATTACAAATTCCTAGAATTCAGCTACCCCAAAAAAATTCCAAAAAATCCCAAAACACTTCTCTCAATCTCTTGAACATGTTTCTTAGATTGATTTTTCCAAAAAAAAATCCCAAAGTGCCTAGATGAAGAAATTTGTCTTCATTTAATTTTTTGTTTTGTTTTTTTCTTTACTGATTCTTCGCAGTAGGATGTGGATACTTTTTTTTTTTTTTATGGCTAGGTTTCTTTTGATTGTGTGTGACAAGTCTCTAGTGGAAATTGGTAAAAGGGTCAATTCCTTTAACTTCTCTATGAAATTCCTCTTTGTCTCCTTGTACTCTATAAATTGACTCTCGATTTGTAGAGCCAAATTGTCAACCAAATTCTAGGTTTGATAGGATTGTGAATTACTTTTGAGGCATCAATATGAAAAAATTTTGCTTTCATGATTTTTGTTGCAGGGGTCTATGTGTCAAGGTGGCTAGTGGTGTTAGCTGGTATTCGGTGCAATAAATGCACTGAAGATTTTGCAAGAATAAAGAAAAAAATAGGGTGATGGTAGAATGAACAAAGAAATGAAGAAAATGTAAGAAATAATAATAATTAAAATGAAAATAAAATAAAATGATGCAGTACAAAATAACATGATAAACTCAATTATGTTATTCAACTAAACCCAATAGAATAGAGAATCGATTCAAATTTATCTTGACATAGCATTCAGTTTCTTGAACAAAATAAATATCTATAGTAGGTATGAATATTATATTTTATATTGTTTATTTATGACTTTTGATTTTCCTTTCTAGATTATATAAATGCTTTCAATCTATTATGTATATTACTTTTAAATTTTTTTATGTATAACATGTTACTAGTCATGAGATTGGCTAACATTCTCTTTATGTTTGCATCTTTATAATTTTATTTTTTATATGACGCATGATTGATGTTTTTACTGTTTAAATTTATTTGTTGAATATTTAAGACACATTTAGAACTCATTTTTGCTTATGATTTTTGAATTTTTTCTTTTAAGTGATAAATTAGTTATTGCAATGAGGTTAAAAGGTTTGGTTTGTCAATTGTATTATAATTTTTGAATTATTTTGAGAGTATGCATTAATATTTTATTTGCATCTTATTTTTATGCAATCAAGTTAGCATAAAGTTTGCTCTTTTCCATTTTCTTCATTGTGTTTGATTTTTTTTATAGGAAATTTAAAATTTGGTAATATATGATTTCATTGACAATGGAAGGTGATACTCAAGTTTTAATGTTTCGATGAGATTTTGATTCCTTTTGTTATCCTATATTTTTCCCTTTTTTTTAATCTATTTATTGATCTTCTTTATTCCATTTATTTTTTTTCATATTTTTCATGCGATAATTAAACTATAGAATATAAATATTTTGTTTTGCCATATTCATTTACATTCTTAACAAATTTTTATTTTTGTAGAAAATTTCTTTTGACTTTTGACTCTATGTGATTATAGTTTGATTTTATTATGTTAGGGTAGTAGTGTAAAGTTTTTCAAAAACTCAAAATCAATATAATTTTTCCTCAATAAAATAGCAGTATTTGTTTTTTATGGGTAAGTCATTTTCTCTTTTCTTTTTTAAACTTCTTAAATTAATTAAAGTGATAGATATAAAGGTTTACAAAGATAAAACTAATAAAACTAATTATACTATGATTAAAATAATAATGTAATTCTTATAATTTTGTAAGATATCTTGTATAACGTACTTATAAAATTGACTAGTTTTACGAAATAAATGCATTTCAAAATAAAAATATTTTTCTTTAAATTTTAAGTATTTAAAAATTAAATGTGTATTAATTACACTTGCAATTGCATTCATGGTATAAGTTTATGTAGTTTATAGATAATTATTTTCAATATATTTGACATTTTAACACTTTAATCTTAAAAGCTAAAGTATAATTTCTATTTTATTGATTTTTTTCCTAAAAACTCTATTAGCAATCTAGTTATATTTATTAATGAAATAGTGAAAAAAATAAAAAACATTTTATTTATTTTATTTATGGAGTAAATAAAATATTTTTATAATTATTTGATTATTTATCATGCTATAAATTCAAGAGATCTAAAAAAGTAGCCTTTTTTGTAATTTGAGATTATGAATGTTAGCTCAAGTGTAGATAATAATTAAAGAGGAAGTTGATTTGGATTGTCTCTAAATTCTTTCCCAAAATTGACTTTCAGTAAATTTGAATGAAAATTTTAAACCAATAAAATTTTTGATGGAAACTTGATGAGATTAATAATAATAAAGAAAATTAAAGCACATATAAACAACAATGAAAAAAAAAAGAATAGGGTTAAAGAAATTAAACAGAAAGATATACAACGGTTTTGTTCTTCTCCAAAGGCCCATGCATCATTTCCTTTAGCCATCCTAACCAAGAACAATTTACTATATCTTAAATCTTACAAACAGCCTATTTAAGGTTAAGAGTACAACAAACCAAAAACCCTTAATGGTTTTTCCCAAAATCTCACAAACACAGTCAAGTGTTTCATTTCCCTTGAACCCACAATCTTAAATGAGATACAAGTGTTTTTGCAAACTAGATAACCTTACAAAGGTTAGATGTTTGCCGAATAAGTATAAGAAGAGACTAAATGAATATAAATGGATATTGAATACATATTTTTTCTTGAATTTCTTGAAGAAATTGAATTAATGCTCTTGAGGTGTTGTCTTTTGGCTTCAATAGTGTTGGAAGAGTTCCTTTTATAGAGAAAATATGTTTGGAGTCGTTGGGGATTGTTTGAAGAAGAAAATGCTTATTTATCTCTTGAAAAACTAACCATTGAAAGTTGTCAAGATGAAGAGATCGAATGGGTATTGAATTTCATTTAAACTTTAACCATTGTAGGATAATAGGTTGATCCATTTTGCTAAGGGATTGATCTGGTCAAGTTGATTTTGCATTTGGAGTAATTCTAGATGAATAGTGCAATCTGTGCTTTAAACTAAATCCTATTTTGCACGTTACTTAGTAATTTGATTATATCTTAAGTTATACAATTTCAAATCGAGATCCATTTTAAGATTTGGAAACTAAATTTAAAGTGCTTTCTATCCATATAAAATTCAACATCCGACTCAAAGAATAAAAATTATAGTGAATTTTTAAATCTACTTTTATGCAGTTGTTAAATAACTTACGTAGTCTCTAGTAAAATTTTAATATCTTTGCTTAGAAATTTTCAATTTTGGCTTTATTTAATCCATTAGAAAGTAGCCTAAAAAGGCTTTCCATCCATATAAAATTCAAATATTAAAATTTTGTAAATCAATATAGAAAAATAAAACAAATTCAATGTTGGAAAACTTTGTTCTTACAAAATAACTTTCTCAAGTTAATTCATTTATCAAAACTAATATTATCAAAATCGTATTGAATTTAAAATAAATAAGTCCACTTTAAAAACAATAATTGAACTTTTTTTTAAACTAAAATAAATAATGTTTAAAGATAGTTTTTGTTCAAGAAATACAAAAATATTTTAAAAGGAATTGTCAGTTTTGAAAATTTGTATTTTTTATATAAACATTATGACCAATCTTTTAAAACAATTTTCCAAAATACTTTTCAAATCAATATCACTTAGAAAAGCATATTGTTTATTTAGTACAAAAAATAATAAAACTTAAGAACATGTCCTAAATAAATCTTTTTCAAAATCTTAATCAAACTTATTTAGTTTAATATTTTATCATTTTGAAATAAGGATCAAGTCAAGGCTAATAATCTTTTCATTTTTTATTTGACAAAACTTAAAAATAAATTTGCTTGATGAAAACAATTTTTGAAAATCATTTTGAAAAACTCCCTTTTAAACAATGAATGTTTCCTAGCAAAACTCCCCCTTAGCTAATGCATTTTTTATCTTAATCCAACATTCATATTCAATGCCATCCAATACTCATAATTCAACATACATATATGTTAAGGCACATATCAATCTATTAAGCACATACACATATATGTATGTGAAAGCATATTTGTCCATAAAATATTTCCAATCATGAGCATAATGAATTTGTGTAAGCAAGCATAATAAGCATAATGAAGACCAAATATATGTATCCATATACAAGAACATAAATATTTTAATGTATCAAAATTTACTATTTTAGCACACTAGTCATAAGATCATAGAATGACTGTTATGAGTAAAGTGATAGAAGAATACTACTCATACATCATGTTTTAATAAAATATGCTTAGAATTTAAAACATCAATATCATGTAAGTATGTATTCAAGCACATATATTCAAGTTCATATGACATGTTGAATAAATATTTATCATATAAATAACCATTTTAATTCAAGCAAAATTTTTGTATTCTAAGATTCTCATTAAAAAAGAAGAAGAAGTGATTAATTTAAGGTACACACAATTTTGCATGAAAGGTACAAGTTATATCAAAGATATGCATATATTTCATAATAAGCACAAGCATCCATTAAAGTTGAAAAATTGATTAGCAATTTTATCCACTAAATTTTAAAGAGCAAAAATATGTCATGCATATGAAAGATTCATTCAATAAATCCAAAATGATTAAAACCAATCTTTTATAAGCATATCCTATGCAAAGAAATTGTCAATAAAAACCATAACTTATATTTAATTAATAAGACAGGAGTACTAAGCAATAAAGTTCAACTCGTTATGTTATAACTAAAATTATATAAGCATGGTTTCTCAAACATGATGAACACATATGCTATAGCAAAGAAATTGTTAGCTTTGAATTGATCCTTATTTTGAAACGATAAAATATTAATCCAAATATGCTTGAACAAGATTTTGAAAAAGATTTATTTAGTTCATGTTTTTAAGTTTTATATTTTGATAATAAATAAATAATATGTTTTTCATAATGTAAATAAACCTTTCTTTGTTTTCATATTTCTCAAACCAAATCTATAATTAAAGATTGTTTATTTAAGCTTAAATAAAGGTCCAATTGTTGTTTTTAAAGTGAACTTATTCATTTTGAACTTAACACAATTTTGACAATATTGGTTTTGAGAAATAGATTAACTTAAGAATGTTGTTTTACAAAAAGTTTTCCAACATTAAACTGTTTTATTTTTCTATATTAATTCACAAAGTTTTAATATTTGAATTTTATATGGTTGGAAAGCTCTTTGAGTCTACTTTCTAATAAATTAAACAAAATCCAAATCCAAATCCAAATTTTCTAAGAAAAGATTTTGAATTTTTACTAGACACTTTGTAGTTGTCTAAAAACTAAACAAAGGGTAGATTTGAAAATTCACTATAATTTGAATACAATGAATTAGGTGATGAATTTTATATGGATAGAAAGCCCTTTAAGTCTAGTTTTTAAATCTTTAAATGGTTATTGATTTGGATTTGTATAACTAAAGATATCATCAAATTAGTAAGTAGAGTGCAAAATATTAAACAACTACCCAACTTTGACAAGATTGATCCCCTCAGGGAAGGGAGCAATTGTTTTTTTACCTTGAAGCAAAATTTTTGAAATCACAAGAAGAGATCGATTACCCTATGTAGGGGATCGATCACCCCCTTGAACCAATTGATAGTCTCATGGAAGGGATCGATCAAGTCATGTTTTTTCAAGCTGAGAATTGGTTCCAAAACATGAACCAATTAATCCCCTCTTGGAAGGGATCGATCTGGAATTGATCGATTAGGATTTCACAAAAAAAACTCCAACGGCTAGTTTATGAAGCTTCAATAGCTATTTTCTTTTCCCATGCATTCCCAATGGCTATTTCCTTAATTCCTCTATAAATTAGGCATTCCAATACACTAAGAAGATTGATGAATCAAGAGAGCAAGAGTCAACAAGCTATATTTTCATTCTCTCAAAGAAATTAAGAGTTTTAGAGCTTTAAAGTCTATTTCTTTGTGTTTATTGTATCCAAATCATATATGTTGTTCATTTATCATTTTCTTGTACTTAAACTTAGCAAACACTTAGCCTTAGAGAGATTGTTCTATTATTTGCAAAATTACCTTCGATATATAAGGGTGGTAGAGAACAAGAGGTGAGGTATCTTCTTCAGAGCTTTG
The DNA here is from genome assembly GCF_047325235.1 of Durio zibethinus. Lineage (NCBI taxonomy): Eukaryota > Viridiplantae > Streptophyta > Magnoliopsida > Malvales > Malvaceae > Durio > Durio zibethinus. The sequence continues at coordinate 5,621,968 of NC_143169.1, read as the reverse complement.
TAGTGAGATTGGGAAAAATACTACAAAAAGGTAGAGGTTTCTATCTTAAGTCTTACAGAGAAAAAGATAGGGTTGTGTTTCAATTCAAGATTAGTGGATTGAAGCCTTGGTGTGGAAAACCAAGATAAATGGACATAGGTGCATTATGGAGAAGGACCAAACCTCTATAAATTTTTGTGTTTGATTTCTCTATCTCTATCTCCCTACATTTATTGTTGTTAATATTTGATTCTAGATTCATTGATTGTTATTGCTTGCATTATATCTTCATCAAAATAGCTTATTATTTTAATTCCTCATTCAATTATTTTGAAATCATCTTTTGGGAAGAACTTGGAGAGATCCAATTCACCCCCTTTTGGATCACCATCTCACCTAAAAAGCTAATAGAAATAATGAAAGCATAATTATTAAATTATATTTTGAATTAATTCAACGCATAGCAATATATTTAATCCAAACATATATTTCAATGAAAATCATACAAGAATATGTGAAAACATTTTAAATCATACCTACCAATATACCAAAAAGGATACACATATTTAGACATAATGCGGTACGTGCTATCTCAATAATCTCAATAAATGAATATATATAAAATTTCAAATCATAAGTTTATAATCTAGGAGTCAAAGTAATTAAAGTTAAAGAAATCAATATATTCAACTCATAGCCATGTTCAAAGATTCATCTTAAATAAATATTCATGCATTAAAAACCATTAATCTCATCAAAGCAATCATGAATTAGGCATAAATATAAATCAAAGTGCATTTAATCAATCCAAGCTTTTAAGAGTAGTAAAACAATCTTTATCAAATAGCTTGATGACTAATTTTTTCAAAGTATTAACCCATTCAAGTGCAAATAATATTTTTGCACATAATTTTTAAAGAAAAGTATTCAAAACAATCAAATGTACATATATATATATATATATCTTTTAAATACATATTGAAGCAAGCATGTATCAAAGCATATGGTAAACTTTGTGTATGATTTACTTATAATAAGATAAGCAATGAACCAATCATAAACTTGTAAAGTTTAGATTCAATGCATATACCTCTATCCTTATCAAGCTTTTGTTGTTGAGCTCATTTAGCTTTGAATTCCACTTCATTTGAGCTATTCTTTTGATAAACTTGGCATAATTGATGAAGATAACATGCTTTGCTTTCTTTACTTCAAATCCTAAAATGATTATTAACTCATTTATGCATATCTCAAGTTCTCTTAACATAGACTTAGAAAAATTACTGTTAAAGAAATAATCATTAGTAGTATCAAGAACACCAATTGATAAAAATTATACTAATTGTAGAAGATGATTTCCATATTCTAAATCATAGGTAATTTTTTTTTTGATCATTTAGCACAATTTTCCAATATGAAAGAAGATATATTCAAGAAATAATTATCATCTTGAGCTATAGACCTTATATAAAATTAAATATGAAATTAAACAATGTTGGCACTAAAGCTAAAGTTCTCAACGTAATGTGCAAAAATCAATCATTCTAAAACAAATATGAAAATAATAATTAGAAAGAAGATATATTCAATATTCATATATATTCAAGAAATCACAAAAGAACATGTCAAAACCAATTTTAGGCCATAACTACTAATAACTTAAGGCAAAAATAAGCATCATAAGAAAACCATTCACTTAAGCCATTTTCTAATCATATGAAATCTAGGCTTAAAAATTTCCAATATCAAGTTAAGCTAAATCATATTTATCATATAATAATACACTTGACAAGAAGAATAGATGAACTAACAATATATTTCATTTACAATCAAGAAGTTTATTATGCATCAAATTTAAAAGCAAAAATCAAGAAATAAATCAATTAAGCACAAAATAACCATAATCCAATGATATTTCAAAAACATAAAGAAATTAATAATTTATCATTTTTAAGAATCAAGCAATAAGATCAAGTTAAATCAATGATCATATAAGCATATATTTTGACTATTACTATAAATGAACTAAGAATTGATATACTTTATTTAGCTTAAAGAGTTCATTAAGTCACAAAAAAAAAAAAAATCTTGAGTTAACAATTAAGAACATGTATAAAGCACATTTTAGGATTATTTCAAATCATAATCATGTTTAAAAAATTGAATTAATAGTTAAGCATAAAGATAAAATATATTTTAAAATTATTTCACAAAAAAGAAATAAACAATTTAACACTTTTCAAGAATCAAGAATTTTGACCACATAAGCATTGCATAAAGAGATAATTTCATCCAATGTGCACATGATGATTTATGAAAGTAATGGAATTGAATTTAAAAAATGGGAAATAATAAATTAAAACATTAGAGGCAAATTCCCAATGTTGACACAAATAAATGTTTTGAGGTAGTATTAAAAAATATAATCAAATAAATATTCATAATGCATACCTTTTTTAATTCTTAAAAATTATTTTTAAAAAAAATATTGAAAAATTTAAGGTCAAAGTCAAAATTAAAAATAAAAAATAAAAAGTCAAAGGGTCAAAAGGTGTAACATAAGCTTGGCACATGAAATCCTAACCCATTTGAAAAGCCAAATTCAATTTGGCTGCATTTTGCAAGAATGGATCGATTGTATCCAAGAGTAGATAGATCCATTTTACAATTTTGAGCAAAAGTTACATTTTGAAACAAAAATGGATCAATCTAGTAAAATAAAGGATCAATCTGTTTTTCTGTTGTGTAGACATCCTAATTTGTTTGGGGTTGTAACTATTTGTTTTTTAATGTTTAAAAAAAATATAAAAAGAAAAGTTAGGAAAGATTAGGAGGTGGTCAAATTTGTTTATGACTGTTTCTTTAAATTATAAAGTTTAGGTTAAAATTAAAGTTTAAAGTTTGAATTAAAGGGAAATTGAAAGTCTTTTTAGTTTAGGGTTTTTATAATTTGAAACCCTATAAATATGAACCCAGTAGCAATCAAAGTGATGCAAAAAAAACACGAATAGGAAAAAAAATACACAATAAAAGTAGAGAAAGTATAAGTGTGAGATTTTTTTTTAAGAAAAGTTTCTAGCAAAAAAATATTTGGGTTTTCAAAATTGGGAAGGCTTGATTTGGTGTTGCTAAAAGGTTATAAAAGATGAAGAGAGAGACATGGTGTTAAAGTGAGTTTTCTAGAAAATTTTCAAAAAATTTCTAGATTTTGGTGAAAATTTTCAGTGAAATTTATCTTTTCAGGTGGTATTTTCCAGTTTTTGGTGGTTTTATTTAGTTTTCGATGAAGATTCAACTAGAGATTCATCTGTTTTCTAGAGAGAGAATAAAGAAAAAAGAAGATGAGAGAGAATAAGGAGAAGAAATCTGAGGAAAAAAGAAATTTTGGCCCTTTTATACGTCTACCAAATGACGTTGTTTTTGGCTTTTTAGTTTTTACAGGATCCGTACTTTTTTGGTGATCAACCCATGCCCGCGTGTGACTTGGTTCGTGACTTGCTCCCAGCATCCTTCTTGCTGCTGAGCCAAGCCAATGTGTAAGTCAGTTCAGCCATTTGTCCTTCCTGCAGTTGAGTCATTCAAGCCTCTAAAGTAGAGCTGATTTCTTTTTATTTGGTATTTTATTTAGTTTTTTTTATTTTTTTTATTTATGGTTTTATTTGTTTATTTATTTTTTGATTTTTTTTGTTTGATTAATTTTTAAGAAAACTAGAGAAAAAGTTATAAAATAAAATAAAATAAAGTAAAAATTAATGAACTTTTTAGAATAAATAATAATTATCCATAGATAAATTTTAGGAAATTACAAAAAGTTAATTTCTATAAAATTTCTAAATGAGAAAATTTTTTAAATAGACCTAAATGGAGGAAAATTTAGATAAAGTTTCAATAACAATAACTAATATTTATTTTTTAAATTAAAAAATGAAGAAAATAGAAAATATAATAAATACTATAAAAATTTAGGATTGAATTAACAATTACCTAAGGATGAGATTCTTAGAAATTTCAAATGGTAAATTTTCTAAGAAATCTCTAGGTGAGAAATTTTTCTAAATTTGACCCAAATGGTGGAATAATTTAGATGAAATTTTAATAAAAATAATTGTATTCTTTCCTAAATAAAATTAAAAATATAATAAAACATAACTAAAAAATGTGGGTGAAAATATTCTACAATTTTCCAATGATGAAATCTTAAGAAAAATAACAAAATGGTTGAATTTTTATAAGATTTCTAGATAATTTTTTTTAATTCAACCTAAATGGTGGAAGGATTTGAATGAGACTTCAAAAAATAATTGTCATATTACTTTCTTTCCAAGGATAAGGAAATTAACAAGAGTTTAGATTCTAAATAAACACAAAGGAAATTTAGAAAATGAAACTTGCAAGAAATTTTTCTAAATAGACTCAAATGGTGAAAAATTTAGAAATAAAAAAAATTGTAAAAATAGAATTCTAATGATGAAATTCTTAATAATCACAAATGGATGATTATCTAAGATATTTCTAGGTGAGAAAATATTTTTAATTTAGGCCCAAATGATGAAAGAATTAGATATATTTTCGATAAACAAAAATGATTAAGTTTTTCTGATGATGGAGCCTCTTCAAGAAAACAAATGGGATTCTTGAATACTCTCAAGGGGAGGAAGTATTTTTAAGAATTCTGCCAAATTGATGGAGAATCTTAAAAGTTATTTCCAATATTTAAATGTTAATAGAAGACTATTAGAATCAAGACCTTAGGATAATTTAAAATAAAATGGTATTGTCTTTTGGATGGGCATGTGAAGGTGATATAACCTTTCTCATATGTAATCGAACTCCAGAACCCTATTTTAATTAGTAGACCAAAACCTATTCTTTAAGGACCTTTAGTTAAGCTGGGAGCTTCTTAAAAGGATAGATTCATTAGGTGGCCATTCACACCCTAAAATAAGATTGGTGATGACTTCTTAGGTTGTGTCTAGCTATAGGTCTATGGATCTATATCTTATGATAATTTGGTGACTCCATTGGGGACATAAAGAGTCAGGCCTAACATGTTAAATTTATCCTATCCTTTGATCTATTGTTTTTAAAATGTAAAGATTTTGTTATTTTTCACTAACATTTTTTTTCTATCTTTTTATTTGATTTATTGGGGTTGAAACTTATATGTTCCTTCACATACACTATCACATGCATTTGCATTACATGAGCTCTATACCCAGGCTTTATCCCTCTTAGGAGGGAGCAAAGTACCTATGCTCTTATGAAATGATAATTTCTGTAATGGATAACAAAATACTCCCACTGAAATTGAATCCTTTTCGTTGATAGCCTGTGATGGGTGAGGATTGGAATGCCTCACTAGTTTGTGATGGACAATGATGTAAGGAACAATTTTGGAACCTTTAGTGATCAAAATCTATTAGCCTTACATATAATCTACACTTAAGAAGCCACTCTTAATGTAGAACCATTCCTACTTGTTAATAGATGTAACCTAAAGTTAAGACACAAGAAAAAGCAATTTGTGATTATCTAATCATTTTATTTGTTTGACTTTGTGCAATTGCATCATTTCAATTATTATAGTGTTTCCATTGCCATATCATTTAATTCTATACATCATTGTCATGTTTAACATTGTGCATTTGCATCATTCTCATATAGGGAATATGTGCCACATATCAGTTATTGATAAATCAAATCTCATACCTACATCCATAAAAGACCAAATGCAATCAAAGTTTACATCAGTTCGTTACGAATTTGCTCACCAGTTAAAAATCATGTTAGAGAAAGGTTAAAGAAAATAAGGTAATTGCCTATTTGAGGGTTTTTTCTCATTATTGCCTGAAAGAGTTCATCTTAATCTCCAACAATAACTTAGCAGACTTAAGCAATGTTTGAGGATGCATGAGTGGAACAAAGCAAAAGGTATTTGAGAATAAATATAGGGATATAGCTTCACTACTCCAAGTAAAAGTGGACAATAATCTAATTAGAGCTATTATGCAATTTTGGGATCTTTTTTATAGGTTTTTTATTTTTAATAAAGCAGATTGGTACCAACAATTGAAGAGTGCATGGTCTTACTTCACTTTGATTTGCTAAACCCAGGCAAGATTTATTGGTCAAACAAGGTGGGTTATTGTAGAAAGCTTGTGCAAATCCTTGGACTTAATTTGTCTCAAGTTGATGCATGTGTTAAAACAAAAGGTGAGAGTAAAGGTATTTCATGGGATTTTCTAAGAGACTTCTTTCATGAGCATTTAGGTGATAATCAGGGAATAGTAGTGATGGCTATAATTTTATATAGATTGGTGATCTTTTAGAAAATCATTGGATATGTTGATGTCGTAGTGATAGATTTTATGGATCAATTAGAATATAAAGTCAATGCAGCACCAACCATTTCGACAGAAACCATCTAATCTTTGAATTACTGTCACAAAAATGGTAAAGGTCAGTTTAATGGGTGCCTACAATTGCTTTATATATGGATAAAGAGTCATATTGAATGTGAAGAAAGAAAGTTCCACAAATTGTATCTTCGTTCTAGTATTCCAATTAGGGAGTTTTTTTGTAGCACATAGCCCAAAGCAAAATAAAAAAAGGCTTGGGTTTCATATTTTCGTGTGCTTGATAGCTAAAAGATAATTGGAAGAGCACTTTGGATGTATCATGATCTAGTGTTGTATAGTTGTGGGAATCAACCTTAAGTTATTTTATTTGGCCTATAAAATGCTGTTACTTATGCCTCAACTTTGGTAAAAAGATAGTCTAGTTGTGAGCAATTTATTCTAAAAACATATTTTTGCAAGTGGAAATTTTCTTTTATTAAAAAAATGGCATATGAAAAGATTGAAATAATAAAAAAAGTATAAAAATAGATCATTAGGGATAACCAGGGGAGGCTTGAATATATATTACTCTAGAATATGTTGGGTGACAAGCAAGGAAGAGCAAAGACAATGTGCTTCCTTAAGAATGAAAAATTGATCATCCCTTAAAGCCAACTTGCCAAGATCTTTTATTAAAGTTAGAAACTGCTAAAATGAAACTCCAAACTGAGAGAGATGAGCTTGAATAGGAAAATAAGTGATTGAAGGAAGAAATGTGAGAAAGTTTAAAACTATAAAAGTAAAAAATCCAAAGCCTTAGTGAATAAAAAGACTAGTGGAAAGCCTTATTTAATGATCTAGACAAGACACATTCATCAGTCACACCTAAATTTGCTCAACTCTTAAAAGAGAATCAATTATTGAAAGTAAGGGTGGAAAAAGGACAAAAGGCCACTGTTAGGGCATATAGACATAACCAGATGCTATAAAGGATAGTGGATCAGCGCACAGCACAGGTAGAAGTTTTTACTAATGAATGCAAGAAACATGATGAACAAAGCAAGCAATGGAAAGGCATATGCACAGAAAATAGAAACATTTAAGGCAGTTGTTCGATTAGTTATACATGGTTGTCGACAAAGCATCAAAAATGGAAGAAAAAATGAAAGAATTGAAAGTCATAGTGCAACCAGTAGAAGCTCATAGGTAGCAATTACTTGACTTTCTAGATGAGCCACAAGATCATTACCAGTAAGCTTGGAAATTCATAAGAAGGTATTAGAATAGTGTTTAGGAAATATTTCAATTGATGTTTAGGACTTTAGAATATTGTTTTGGCCTTATTAGGATGTAGTTCTAAAATTTTATTTAATAAAGTTTTGAATTGAGATTTCTTTTATCAATAATAGTAATGTGGTGAATATTATTAGTATATTCCATTCATGCATTAAAATCCTGACATTCTATTCATGCATTAAAATACCAAACATAAAGTATGTCATTTCTAATAATAATACAATTGTGATATTTAAGGTTCAAGGATAGTTTTACCAACCAAGAACCCCACACAATCAACTCACCAATACAACATAAGAGCTCAAGCTAGATAGATGAAATAATATAATTCCAATCATCTTGAAAAGATAGAAAAAGCCTAAGAAAAGCTTGAAAGAGAGTTGAGTAAAATTTCTGAAGGCCTTGAATAAATCGAACAAGGGAAATAATATAAAAAAATACTAGCCAACAGGACCGTCCATCATAAGATGTGGCTGACACTATACACCCTTTTAGTTATGGGCAACACCAAGCCTAGTCTACATAAGATGCACCACCACAATAGTTCACATACCCTATAAGGTATACATAGCTTGAAATGCCGTCAGCTTTAAATCCAAGTATTACTAGAGTTATATAAATCCTATCTTTACTGAGAAGGTAGTAGAGCTAGTCCAAGTCCCCAACTTGGATAGTTTCAAAAAAAAAGAGAAATTAAAAACAAAAGTGGTTAAATTGCTAGGGGACTTAATCGCTGATAGAAAGATGAATATGCTTGAAGAAAGGCTATAAATATTGGAGAGAATTGGTTTTTATGGTACCATGAATGCTGTTGGGCTTTGTTTAGTCCCAAATGTCATTATTTCACTAAAGTTTAAAGTACCAAAATTCAAAAAATATGATGGTACAAAGTGTCCAATGACCTACATTACTATATACTATTGAAACATGACTGCTTATGCTAATAATGAAAAGTTGTTAATGCACGTATTCTAAGATGGCCTTATAGCTCTTCTGCTAAATGGTATGTTCAACTGGACAGGACTCGCATTCACTTTTATAGTGAGATGGTTCACGATTTCATCAGTCAATACTAGAATATAATAAATCTAGTTTCTGATTGCCTTTTCTTGTAAAATATGGAAAAAAAAGGTGATTGAATCACTTAAGAAGTATGCTCAAAGGTGTAGGGACATAACTAATCCAATTCAGCCACCTTTGACTAAAAAAAAACCATAGTATTGTTTGTAAGCACTTTAAAATCTCCCTATTATGAAAAAATGATAGGGAATGCAATAAAAAGTTTCATCGACATGGTGATCTCAGATGAAATAATTGAGAATGCCATTAAGAATAACAAGTTGGAAGGAGAAGAAGCTTCCACTAAAAAAAGCACCAAAGAAAAAAGAGATTGAAGGTCAAGCTGTGAGCTTTGAAAGACAATAGTTCAGGGGTTACCAACCTTATTCACCATAAACCTACTCCATATACTACCCTGCTATGAACCATACCTCACCTTACCCATACTAGTTGACCCTATAACCATCTTACCTATCAATATATCAACCAGCTTTTAGATCTCAAGCTCCTATGTAGTTTTAACATCCAACCTCTATAAAACTCTAGTTCATTCTACTAACCTAACAAGTGGTTCATGATAGTTATGAAATAACTAAGAAAAACTTGTATTTAACCTAGTCCCCATATGGAGTTATATTGAGAGCTCTACAATATCATTTAATTACCTTCTAGCCACCTGAAGCCACTCAAGCTTCTTATCCAAAATGGTATGATCTTATAGCTTATTATGACTATCATTATGGAATTGCTGGTCATTACATTGAGAATTGCACTACCTTAAAGCATAAGGTGCAATGATTGATTAAAAATGACATGATAAATTTTGATACAGATAGGATAACGATGCCAAATATTAGTGGTAATCCATTACCAACCACAATGTAAATACTTTGAATAAGGACCATCAGAGTCATATAAAAAAAAATGGAAGAGATCAAGACTCCTCTTAGTTAGCTATTCAATGCTTTGTATAAAGCTGACATGATATAACTGATGGATCCACATATTTATCATGGAAGTTGTGTACCAAATAAAAAAGTGCAAATATCATAGTGGGACAACTGGCCAATTTATTAAAACTTTTAAGCAATTTTGCTAAGAGGTATAGAAGCTCTTGGATTCCTACCAAATTGAGCTTTATGAAAAATAAGAGACTTTAAAAAGTGCTAAAGTGGCCATGGCCGACAAGCCATCAAAATTGGTTTCAAAACCAGTAACAATTTATTGCGAGGAAAAACCAAAGTCGATCATAGACAAGTTCATCCCGAAGCCAGTAACTTTTAAAGTTCCTACCTTATTTCCCTATAAGGATGAAAAAGCCATGCCATGGAAATATGGCTATGATGTGGTAGTCTAGGGGTAAGAGGAGAGTACACCTAAGATTGATGCTACCAACATAACTAGTATAGGTGGCATAACCTGAAGTGGATGATGCTATACTCCAAAAATACTAGAAAAGACTAGAAAGGAAAAAGCCAAAGTAGGAGAAGAATAAAAAAAACTAAAGTAGTGTCTAAAAAAAATATCAGAAGCCAACATTAGATAAAAAGACTTATGAATTCTTGAAACCGATGAAGCATAATGAATACTCTATGGTTGAACAATTAAATAAGATGCCAACATAAATCTCATTGCTATTGTAATTATTGAATTTAGAACTGAATCATAACATCTTACTGAAGGCATTAAACCAGACGTATGTAGCACATAATGTATCTGTTGAATATGTGAATCATTTAGTTGAAAACCTAATAATGCCAAACTATATAGCATTTAGCGATGATGAGATTCTTTTAGAAGAAAGAGGAAGCACCAAGGCTGTACATGTCACTATCAAGTGCAAGAGCCATATTATAGCTAAGGTATTTATCGATAATTGCTTTGCTATTCATGTCATACCTATGTCAACTCTAGCAAGGTTACTTATTGATTACTCATATATAAAGGTAGCCATATGGTCGTCTGAGCTTTTGATGAGACCATATGTGAAGTTTTGAAAAACATTGAAATGCTTTTACAGATTAGGCCATGTATTTTCAATGTTAAATTTTAAGTGATGGATATCTCCCCGTTTTGTAGTTACTTGTTGGGAAGATAATTGATACATATGGCAAGTATTATCCCATCTACCCTACACTAAAATGTTAAGTTCAATGTGAAAGGTTAATTAGTGGTATGTTTAAAGAGGAAGATATGCTTGTGACTTAGCCATTCAATGCCCCATATGTGGGGAATGCTGAGAAAGCATTGGAATATTCTTATCAATCTTTTAAGCTTGTCAATTTTATTGGTAAAGGACTTAAGATAAACAACCTTGTTTCACAAGCATAGTGGTGAATCGGATCATTAACAAAGATTGGTATCTTGGAGTGGGGCTAGGTAAAAATTTACAAGGAATAAGGGGGCCTCGATGATGGTTGACAACAGTGAGAGGCTAGGTTTAGGCTATGAAGCAAAATGTTGGAAAATAAAAAAAAAAGCAAATGAATTGAAAGAAAAGTAGGATATCTAGACTCAAAGATTATGAATTGAAAGCTATGCAGATGGTCATTCCATACTTCTATGATACTTTTAAGCCTAAAAGGTTCATATACCCATATGCAGATAAAGATTTTAAGGAAAAGCTAGAATTGAGTATAGAGTAGGCATTTGTTGAGTTATCCATCCATGTAATTGGAAATAAAAAGGAGCATGAACATGATGTATGGGTCCATCTTTATTCGCTAGGCTATGAGCTAAATAATTGGAGCACCACTGAAATGCTAGCTTTGCTTGAAACTTTTCCAATGTAATTATACATCTTAATTGCTCATGCCCAAAGGCATTGGGATGATCTTTTATGTATGGGCCTCTATTATTATTTCAATAAAGATTAGGAAGGATGCATTGTCATTCATTTCTTTTATTGTTCTCATTTTCTATTTTCCCAATACATCTTGCCAACATATCCAATTTCATTCATTCAATTTTAGGTCCTTAAATAAACATTAGGATAATCATGATAATGATCAAAGGGTTAATTTTGAAAATTTGATTAATGTTGATGAACTTGATAGCGAGGATGATTCTGAGGAATATGTAATGCCTCCAAACCTAATGAGATTAATTGAGCAAGAAAATAAACCAATTGAGCCTCATTAAGAGATAATTGAATTGGTGAACTTATGAAATGATGAGAATAAGAAAGAAGCTAAGGTCGGTACATCATTTTCATCAATAGATAGGCGAAGATTAGAAGATTTGCTCTGACAATTCGTATACATATTTGCTTAATCTTATCAAGATATGATCGGGCTTAATATGAAAATAGTAAAACATAGACTACTTTTGAAGCCAAAATGTAAACTAGTCCAATAAAAATTAAGGCATATAAAGCCTGAGATGTTGCTAAAAATTAAAGAAGAGGTGAAAAAATAGTTTGATGCAAGTTTCCTACAAGTGGCCAAGTATCCAAAATAGCCTACATAGTACCTATCTTTAAGAAAGATGGGAAAGTGCAAATATGTGTGGATTATAGTGACTTGAATAGGGCTAGCCTAAAAGATAACTTTCCTTTATCTCATAATTAACACATTGATGGACAATACAGCCAGGCATTCTATGTTTTCTTTCATGGATGGGTTTTCAGGATATAAACAAATAAAAATGGCTTAAGATGATAGGGAAAAGACCACTTTCGTAACCTTGTGGGGTACATTTTGCTACAAAGTTATGCCTTTTGGTTTAAAGAATGCTAAGGCAACATATCAAAAAGCCATGATAACTCTCTTTCATGACATAATGCATAAGAAAATTCAGGTATATGTAGATGATACGATTACAAAATCTTATGAAAGAGAAAATCATGTCACCAACCTCAGAAAGTTATTGTGAGGTTGAGAAAATTCCAACTCAAGTTGAATCCAAAAAAATGAACATTTAGGGCTAAGTCATGGAAGTTGCTAGGCTTTGTGGTTAGTAAAAGAAGATTGAAGTCGATCTAGACAAAATAAGGGCCATTTAAAATTTGTCACCTTTAAGCACACTAAAAGAAGTTTGAGGTTTTTTGGGTAGATTGAACTACATTTCTTTGTTTATTTTTTAGCTTACCTACAAGTGTGATCCTATTTTTAAGCTTTTTCGTAAGAGTAACCCTGGTGAATGGAATGAGAAATGCTAAGAGGCTTTTGATAAAGTGAAATAGTACTTGTTAAATCCTTCAGTATTGGTGTGATTTATTCTAGGAAGAGCATTGATTTTATATTTGGCAGTGTGCAAGAAGTTAATGGGATGTGTGCTAGGGCAACAAGATGAGCCTAGAAAAAAAAAGAGAGCTATCTATTATTTGAGTAAGAAGTTCACAAAATATGAGTCAAAGTTTTCCTTTTTAGGGAAAATGTGTTGTGCATTAGTTTAGACTACCAAAAGACTTAGACATTACATACTTTATCATACCACTTGGCTTATAGCAAAACTGGATCCAATCAAATATATCTTCGAGAAGCCTTTATCAGTTGAAAGAATTTCTAGATGGCAACTAATGCTCTTGAAATATGACATCATACATCTGAGCTAGAAAGCAATCAAAAGAAGTGCTATAGCTAAGTTTCTTGTAGATTATGCTGTCAAAGATTATGAGCCAATGAAGTTAGACTTTTCAAATGAAGATTTGATGGCTATTTTTTAATTTGAAAAGAAAGGGCATGATGAGTGTCGTGACGGTTTTGAGACTGCTAGACATAAAAAATTTTAAAAATTGAGAAAAATGGGAGGAGTCACCACCAATCTTTTTTAGGTTGTGATTGGCCGCCCAAAAATTTATCCTTTTAACAATACTATAAAAGAGGGTTTAAAGTTTATCAAAAAGATAAAGTTTGGTTAATGAAAACTTAGGTTGGGCTTGGGAGTTGGTTACGCATGGGGAAGGATCCCCCACAACGCCCATAAATTGGTATCATTTAATCGTGCGCTATTTTCGGTGTTGGATAAAATAGTTTTAATTTGAAATTTAACAATAATCCCTTTCGTAAAAAATAAAATTTTGCTAAAACTCTTTGTTTAGAGATATTGAGAAAATCTTTAAAGAATTATCTTAAAATTCTCCAACATCTAGGCAAAATTTAAAATAACTCTTTTCAATTAAGATCTAACAAAACAATTTTAAAATAAAATAACACTATTTATAGAAATTAATTGTTGGTGACTCTCAACATCTAGGCAGAGTACCAAGAATTATTTCATTCGAAATGTTATTTTTGTTTTTTTTAATAATATCATAAATTTTTTTTAAAAATAAATGTATTGTCTCTTTTTTATTATAAACATTTTATCTTCAAATAGTAAATGAAAATTAAAGATAGAGGAATGCAAATGATTGCCAATGATAACATGCTAATGTATGTATGCCAATGAATGTTATGTAAGATGAAATGCAATTTTAAATTTGGGCTTTTAAGTATAATGAGACCACCCCGACTCTCCAACATTTAGGTTGAGCTTAAGTGTGACTGTTTATATTTAAGACCTTGATTTAGTATTACACTTTTTATTAATTAGTCCTATTATTAATGAGGATTAGGAATTCGTATGAAAAACTTGATGAAATAAAGTTTCCTAAATACCCCATCATCTAGGCAGTATTTGGGAACAAATCATTTCATATGAGATTTTCACACGTGTCTTTAGGGTTTTAGAATAATTTTGAGTATAAGTTTGGGTCGAGGTTTTAAGGCTTGGATGATTTTTAGGCAACGATTCGGGATTGTGTGGTAAATTTTGGATTTTTAAGATTTTGGATTTTAAGGTTTTGATTTTAGGGTTTGAGATTTTGGATTTTAGGGTTAAGGGTTTAAGGTTTTGTTTTTAGGGTTTTGATGTTTTAGGGATTTGATTTTAAGGTTTAGAGGGTTTAAGATTTTGTTTTTAGGGTTGAAAGAGTTTAGGGTTTAATTTTAGGGTTTGGGTGTTTTAAGGTCTTGATTTTAGGGTTTAGAGGGTTTAGGGTTTTGATTTTAGGGTTTAAGGCATTTAGGGTTTCAATTTTGGGGTTTAAGGTTTGGGATTTCGATTTCAAGGTTTAGAAGGTTTAGGGTTTAAGGTTTAAGATTTTGATTTTAGGGTTTGAAGGTTTTAAGGTTTCGATTTTACGGTTTAAGGTTTGGGATTTTGAATTTAGGGTTTGGAGGTTTTAGGATTTTGATTTTAAGGTTTAAGGTTGGTGATTTCGATTTTAGGGTTTGAAGATTTTATTATTTATTATTTATTATTATATAATATCTTTATTTTTATTTTTATACTTCATACATATATTTTAATGAAAATTTATTATTAGTAGTAGTAGTTTTTTGTTATTATTTTTATTTTAACACATTTAAACATTTTATCATATATAAACATTAATAGTAAAATTTAAAATAACAAAAATAAAAAAATTTTTTTTACATGAACCGGACTGGTCAACGACAGTTCGGTTGGACCGAAAAAGGGTAAGTTTGGTGCACGATTCAGTTGGGCTGGCTAAAGAGCAATTTGGTCCAGTCTGATTGAACCAATTTAGAGTTGTTGGAGGAGCCAGGTTAGGAGTTGGTTGCGTGGATCCCGGGTCGGGTCATGAGCATGCCCGAATCCTTCCTGGTCTAAACAACGTCGTTTTGAGCTTTGTTTTTTTTTTATATATATAAAAGCCAACTTTTTTTTAGATCATTTTTCCTCCTTTTCTCTGAAAAAAAAAGTTCCAAAGCTTATGGATTCCCTCTAGCCTTAGCCAGAGTTTGGCGTTGTGCCATATCGTTGACCGTCGTTAAGTTCGCCGTCAACAACAGTTGTCGATGGTCGTCGGTGATTGAAAAATAGAAAAACTCTTGCAAAAGCTCTCATTGGCTTCCTCTTTTCAGTCTGGCATCCTTTTCATCGAAAATAGTCTCGATATGGACAAATTAGGCTTTGAAGATTTTTTTTTGTTTTTTTTTTGAAAACTCAAACCGACACTCTTTTTTTCTTTGTTGCAGGAGAGCTTTGGCGCTAAGGTTCCTTCTTATCGGGAGGACTGTTTGTTTTTGTTTTTCTGTTTGGGTGTTTGTGGACTATTTGTGATCTTTTGGTGCGTGAGGTTGGTGGGAGTGTGGGAAAGCTTTTTGGTTTTTAGGTGTTTGAGTTTTGGTGCTTCTGTGTTTGAGAGTTCGAGAGAGGCTGAAAGGGGAAAGGTTGGGTGCTTTATAGGGTTGGGAATGGTAATGGCAGGTACAACATGCGCTTGGCAAGGTATGGGTAGTGGTTCTGGGCAATTAAAGTCGGTAAAGTGCAAGGATTCTGATGGGACTAAGGATGGTTATGGCAATAGTGTTGGTGGCCAGTGGTGCTATGCAACGCACCACTATCATCTTGATTTTTTTTTATTTTTTATTTTTATTAATTAATTTGAATTAAACCAAAATTATTATTATTAAAAATGAAAATGGTGGACTGGACAAAATCTGGTGTCTACAGCTGCCTATTTTTACACATTACTGAGAATCAGGAATAGGGCAAAGACAAAGACAACGATTTTGTCCGAAACTAACTCGATGAGTTTCCTAAAAAATTTTAGTTTTTTTGTTAAAAAAAAATCAGGGTTGAATTGTGAATTAAGTGGAAAAGAACAATTGAGGTGATTTCATGAAATAAATAAATAAAAATAATGATAGAGATAAAATGATTGGGATTAAAATATGAGTCAAAAAATAAGGATGACTGGGATTGAACCACAAGTTAGAAAAATAAAAGTGACTGGGATTAAACTACAAGTCAAGAAAACATAAATGATTGGCATTTAACCACTAGTCGAAGATTAATGACGGTTGGGATTGAACCGCAAGTCAAAAAAATAAAGCAACTGGGATTAAATCATGAGTCAGGAAAATAGAAATGACCAGGATTGAACCGTTAGTCGGAGATTAACGATGACTGGGACTGAATCACAACTCAAAAAAATAAAAATGACTGGGATTAAATTGCAAGTCAAAAAAATAAAAATGACCAAGATTGAACCACTAGTCAGATATTAAAAACAATTAGGACTGAATCGAAAGTCAAAAAAAAAAAGCAACTGGGATTAAACTGCGAGTTAGGAAAATAGAAAGGATCAAAATTAAATCATAAGTCAGAGATTAACGACTATCAGGATTGAACTGCAAGTCAGAAAAATAAAAGTGACTGGGATTATACTGTAAATCAAGAACATAGAAATGATCGGATTAAACCATGAGTTAGAGATTAACGACGACTGGGATTGAACCATAAGTTAGAAAAATAAAAGAAACTAGATTAAACCACAAGTCAGGAAACTAGAAATGACTGGGATTAAACCACGAGTCAGAGATTAGTGACAACTAGGACTGAACCATAAGTCAGAAAAATAAAAGCGTCTGGGATTAAATCGCAGGTCAGGAAACTATAGAAATGACCAGGATTAAACCACGAGTCAGAGATTAATGACAACTAGGACTAAACCGCAAGTCTAAAAAATAAAAGTGACTATGATTAAATCACAAGTCAAGAAACTATAGAAATGATCGAGATTAAACCATGAGTTAGAGAATAATGACGATCGGGACTGAATCGCAAGTCAGAAAAATAAAAGTGACTGGGATTAAACCGTAAGTTAGGAAACTATAGATGACTAGGATTGAATCGCGAGTCAAAGATTAACGACGACTGGGACTGA
Organism: Durio zibethinus; assembly: GCF_047325235.1. NCBI lineage: Eukaryota > Viridiplantae > Streptophyta > Magnoliopsida > Malvales > Malvaceae > Durio > Durio zibethinus. The sequence goes on along the minus strand of NC_143169.1, from coordinate 5,604,616 downwards.
ACTGTAAGTCAAAAAAATAAAAGTGACTGGGATTAAACTACGAGTCAAAAACTAAAGACTGGATTGTGAGTTGAAAAATAGGGGATTAGGTACTCTATAAACCAATAGTTTCGATTTTAAGAATTGTCTTGGAGGTAACCTATCAACTTCAAAGCCATCATATTTGTTTTGAAAAAAAAATGCTGATTTTTCCTAACATTTCATAAAGAAATCTTCTATGCAACTTATCAAGAGGTATGTGATGTATGCAATGATTATGATGAATGAAAAGGCAAAGATACAATCAACGAATTATATCATGTGTTTTCATCCAAGTTAATCTAACTTTTGGTTCAATCCTTTCAAACTTTGAAAATCACTTCCAGTAGTCTCGTCCCTTTAAATCTTTTGATTTTCGTCCAAAAATCTCCATCTTCTGATAGACCCATTTGACTCTTTGTCATTGTAAAATCCTTTTTTTTCTTGAATTCTTTCTTTGTCTCTTTTTTCTTTTTGTTTTCAGTGGTCAATCAATTTCAATTCATTCTTTCTGACCCTATATTATTATTTTCGTTATCTTTATATTGCATTCTCTTTGAGCGATACATTGGTTTATTATGAACTTTATCAATCATTATCTTTATTTTAAATGAAAAATGCAATGATTCTAGGTTCATGGTTGGGTATGAAATACTGTCAACAATGGGGGTATTTTGGATTTAAAAAGATAAAGATAAGCTTTCTGGGATAAAAAGAATAGTTAACTCAAAAGCATTTCAAGAATTAAATAATGAACATCTGAACAACTTTGACCCATTTAGACCAAGTCTTTCCAAAAACTCGTTACATTAACGATCTTGCCACGTTTGATTTCATATAACCAATCCTTGCGCCATATCTGCAACTAATGAGAACTTGCCCCCAAAAGTTATCTGTTAACTTTGATGTTGATTCATCCATTTGGTACCACTCCTCTATTCTTTGAAGGGTTTTCTCCTAGCTCCATCTTCATTTGAGTCACTTTTTCAGGTTTTCAACTTAAACGATTCCCCATTTTGGTTCAAACTGCCTTTTTCAAGTTTTCAATCTGAATCATCTTTTTTTTCTTTTTTTTATTGTTTTTTTTTTCATTTTTCATTTTTTCCTTTTTTTTAAAGCAAAATATTTCTTGATAGTGTCTGAATTCACAAGGTTTGGCAATTCATCACCATCCATTTTTGCAAGGATCAAAGCTCCACCAGAGAATACCTCTTTAACCACATATGGACCTTCTCAATTAGGTGTCCATTTTCCTCTATTGTTATGTTGATATGGCAAAATCCTTTTCAAAACCAATTCGCCTTCATAAAAGCATCGAGGTTGTATCTTCTTGTCATGTGCTCGTATGATTCTTCTTTGGTACATTTGCCTATGACTGAGTGCCGAGAACCTTTTCTCTTCAATAAGATTTAGTTGCTTGAAATGATCTCAAACCCAATCTGTTTCATCCAATTTTGCCTCCATCAAAACTCTTAAAAAAGGAATTTCCACTTTGATTGATAGGATAGCTTTCATCCCATACACTAGCAAAAATGAAATGGCCCCCATAAAGGTTCGAATCAATGTTTTATAGGCAAGTAGAGCAAAAGGTAACTTTTCATGCCAGTCTCTATATGTATTAGTCATTTTTTCCAATTTTTTTTTTATGTTCTTATTTGCAGCTTCCATTGCACTATTCATTTTTGGGCAGTATAGTGCTGAATGGTGATGCTTTATCTTGAACTGTGTATACAATTCTTTCATCATTTTATTGTTCAAGTTGCTAGCATTATCTGAGATGATCCTTTTCAAGAGTCTATATCGATATATTATCTCTCTTTTTATAAATCTACACACCACTGATCGCGTAATACTAGCATACGAAGCTACTTCTACCCATTTTGTGAAGTAATCAATTATCACAAAGATAAATCGATGCCCATTTAAAGCTTTTAGGATTATGGGTTCGATCACATCTATTCCCCACAAAGAGAAGGGCCATGGTGGTGCCAAGACATGCAACGGGACTGGAGGGGAATGAATTTTATTTGCATAAATTTGAGATTTATGACACTTTCTGGCATAATTGATGCAATCATTTTCCATTGTAGACGAGTAGTAACCAGCTCTCATAATCTTTTTGGCCATCATATGTCCATTGGCATTTGTTTCACAAATTTTCTCATGTACTTCTTCTAGTATCTTTTTTGCTTCAACGTTATCTACACATATTAGCAAGATTTGATCTTTGCTCTTTTTATGCAAGATTTTTCCATCAAGCACAAACCCTGCTGCTAATTTTTGAATGATCCTTTTATCATTTTTTGATGCCTGCTCGAGGTAGTTTTGGCACTTGATATACTGCACAATGTCATAGTACCATGGTCGTCGATCTACCTCTTTATCCATATTCGAATAGTGGGCCGATGAATCTTTCATTTGTACCCTGATGGGTTGGATTCCCATACTATCATTTAACTTGAACATTGCTGCTAAAGTGGCCAAGGCATTAGCAATTTGGTTTTCTTCTTGGGGAACAAGCTGAAATTGGATTTCCTTAAACTATTTTATCAAGCTGGTTATGTGCTTTTGATATAACACTAGTTTTGGGTCCCTGCTCTCCCATTCACCTTTTAGTTGATAAATTACCAAGGCTGAATCCCCATATACTTCTAGTGTTTCAATCATTTTTTTCAATGGCCATCTGTAACCCCATGACACATGCTTTATATTTAGCTACATTGTTTGTGCAATTGAAATATAACCTCATAGTATAGGGGCAATAATTTCCTTCTAAGGATATTAGCATTGCCCTTACACCATGCCCCATTATATTAAATGCTCCATAAAAAAAGATCTTCCATACTTTTCTTATAGGCTCTTCATCTTTATCTTGTAAGATAGCCATTAAGTCTTCATCTGGAACTGAAACTTCATAGGTTCATAATCTTTTATAGTTTGATCAACAAGAAAATTGGCAATTGCACTTTTTTTTATAGATTTTTATGTCACATACACAATATCATATTTTGAAAGCATGACCTGCCATCTCGCTATCCTCCTTGATAAAAAAGGTTTTTAAAAAATGTATTTGAGGGGATCTAACTTTGATATCAGCCAAGTTGCATGATAGAGCATGAACTATCTGAGTCTATGAGTAGTCCAAGCTAGGGCACAGCATATTTTTTCTATTTGGGGATACTTGGCCTCATACTTTTTAAACTTTTTACTCAAATAGTAAATATCATGCTCTTTCTTGCTAGTTTCATCTCTTTGTCCTAATACACATCCCATTGATTTTTCTTGAACTGTTAGATATAAGATCAATGGCCTTCCTTCAACTGGTGGTGTTAACACTAGTGGGCTTGTCAAATAAATACTCTTTAATCTTTTTAAAGGCATTTTGGCATTTTTCGTCCCATTCACCAGGATTATTTTTATGAAGCAACCTGAAGATTGGATCGCATTTTAAGGTAAGTTGAGATATGAAACGAGAAATATAATTCAACCATCCCAAAAAGCCTCTCACTTCCTTCTATGTGTGTGGTGCTGACAACTCGTGAATGGCTCGAATCTTATCACAATCTATTTCTATACCTCTTTCACTAATTATAAACCCTAACAGCTTTTCAGATTTAACACCAAAGGTGCATTTGGCTGGATTCAACTTGAGTTGGTATCTCCATAACCTTTCAAAGAGCTTTCTAAGATTAATAATATGATCTTGACCTTCTTGAGACTTAGCTATCATATCATCAACATACACATTTATCTCCTTGTGCATCATATCGTGAAAAAAAGTGACCATCGCCCTTTGATATGTGGCACCAGCATTTTTTAGCCCAAAAGGCATGACTTTATAGCAAAATATGCCCTACATTGTCACAAATGTAGTTTCCTCCCTCTTCATAAGCCATTTTGATCTGGTTATAGCCAAAGAATCCATCCATGAATGAAAAAGTAGAGTGTTTAGCAGTATTATCCATAAGGGTATCAATATGTGGCAATAAAAAAATATCTTTTGGGCTGGCCCTATTTAAATCTTGATAGTCCATGCATATTCTAACTTTTCCATCTTTTTTAGGAACTAAGACTATATTAGCTACCCATTCAGGGTAATTGGCTACTTAAAAAAAATCAACGTCAAATTGCTTCTTTACTTTTTCTTTTATCTTTAACAATAATTTCAGCTCCATACATCTTAACTTTTATTGTATCGATCGACACTCTGGTTTTAAAGGCAGTCTATGCTTAACTACCTCTATGCTAAGTTCGGACATACCCCGATAGGACTATGCTAATACATCCATATATTTTTATAATAAATTCACCAATTTTTGTCTCTCAATCGATGATAATGAAGTATTGATCCTAACTTCTTTCTTATTCTCACCATTTCCTAAATTCAATAAGTCAGTCAATTCCTGATAGGGTTCTATAATTTTTTTTCTTACTCGATCCATTTCAACAAATCATGAGGTAAATCATAGTCTTCTAAATCAACATCGTTACCAAGCTCGCTAAGGTGAATCAAATTTTCAAAATCAAACCCGGTGTTATTGCCTTGATCGTCCATAATGTTCATTATTAGAAAACCTGAAAAATGGGTATAATCATAAAGAAATATATATTGATCTTGGCAAGGGCAAAAAGGATAGTAATGAAAAGAGAAAGAAAAATGAAAATAGAGAACATGGTATACGTGAAATGCATTGCATCCATCATTTTATTAAGACAATGAAAATAAGCCCATACATTTAACCTTCGCATGCTCTTACGCAGAAACAATTGGAATTTCTGAGTTAAAAGGTTTAAGGATAACAAAATGGTACCTTATTTTTGGGTCTCTTAACCTAAAAAAGGAAAAAAAATCTCTTCATCCTGCATCACTCCTTCATCTGCTTCAACTTGAAATTGAGAAAAAGCTTTCTCCAATCCCATTATTGGTTCCTTTTGTTCAACCTCCATTAATCCAAGGTAGACATGCCCACCTAAACGAAATGTTTCATACAAATAAAGGAACACCATTTTTTTATCAATCGAATCTTATCCTTTAAGGTGTGCCATTCTCCTTTCTTTCTTTTCCAGCATTATGTTCTTTCTATCAGCAACTATGGGTTTATAGCCTAACCTTCATCTTTCTTTATTTTCAATCGAGCATGGTGCTTTTGCAATTCCTTGTAGAGCTTTTCCTAAGCCTTGCTCGACTTGCCAACCCTTACCAACAGTCTGTCTGATCACCATGTTTGTAGTTTTTGATAATTAAGAGATTGGTATCTTTGACCTCTCTCTGAAATAAGTAGCATTTACTACTTCAAAAGCTCTGAATGAGCATTCGATTGCTTTTTTGTTAGCCTTAATGTAAGGGG